>NC_142349.1:54428949-54801449 GCF_059441175.1 Urocampus carinirostris | reverse complement strand
CCCTATATGCTTGGCTTGCGTTTATGGGTGTTTACTTTTTAATTTGTGGGTTTTAATCTCAAGTGTTGCAACAGTGAACCTAAATTGTTTAATGAGCTTCCATATAAAGGAATTTCTACTGACGCACAGCCAAAACGGGGTATGTTTGTGTGACACATTGACTGTAAACTGTAGTGAAAAATGTGCCCTCTGTATCCCTGACCGTACCTTTCATTCTAGTCGTGTAGTTGGCTATGTCAGCTATGTGTGCACTAGACACGTTCCCGCGCTCATCAAAATTGAAATGCGATATATCAATTCTGCTGGTTTATGAAGTTATCTCCGAGCCATATTTACCTTTGAAAAGAGCCATATCTGGCTCGCGACATAGGTTCTGACACCTGCTGTAAGCTGTAATCAGCAATATATAAAAAAAATATATATATTTGCATTACAGCAGGACTGTCAAAGTCAAACGGATGAAGGGCCGGATAAAAGAATCAGCTACAAGCCTAGGGCCTAATTGATCGAATGTCAAAAAATATCAAATGTCGCATAACCTAGTTGAACTTACTGAAACACTAGCAAGAATATTTCAATATGATCAAATAAATAAGGCCAAATTTTCTTCAGGCTTTGTCAGTGATCCTTCTTTTTCAACAGGCACAAAAGACAAATTTCATTGATATACTGTAATATAAATCCCAATTACATGAAAATATAGTAAAATAAGCCAGTGTTATTCAGGTACTGTCAGTAGGCTATATTTCATCTTTTAGTATAATTGGCCTAAAATCACTTCAAAGAAAAAGTATTATTTTCTATCATTAACTCAAGTACCATAGATTGAAGTGCAAGGAGATGTAAGGTACAATGAAAACAAATACACAATGATTCCTGGTGTATGATGTGGTAATTAATCAAAATTATCTCTGGGGCAGAGGAAAACCTTCTTGGGGGTCAGATGTGGCCCGCGGAACTCAACTTTGACATATGTGCACATTATTTAATAGTCCTGACCCAAAATGGTCATGGAATACTGTTTTACCCCAAACTCACGTTAATTTAGGGCTTTTCTTTGAGTGAACACTTTCTAAAAATAGTATTCATAGGAAACTAAAATTATTGATGCTTTTTTTCAATTCCAACTGATTACAATGACAGCATTTCTTACTTGCTGTACTGTGTTTCAAAACAGAAGGCAGAAGAGTCGACGTTATTGAAGGATAAATGGACTGCTTTCTTCAGTCCTCTGTGAACGTCTCTGAGTGCTCGCAAACTTGCAGGAATTTAAATATTTTACGAGGAGAAAATCTGAAGCTAGCATGAGACTGGAGCTGTGTTGTCAAAAGGATCATTTTAAATTTAAGAATGCACTATTACTTTGCCGTTTCGCGGTCCGAATTTCGTGTTTTTTTTTTCTTCTATTAATTGTATCCATGGATCAACATGCACCTCGCAGAATTACTGCGTCACTTTATACCAGGGTTGGGTAGGGTTACTTTAACTGGATTACTTTCAATCATTTTTGGATTACTCCAATACCAAAGATGCAAATAAAAGACAAAAGAAACTGAACTGTCTTCTGTTTCCTAGACGCTGATTTGGAACAAGCCAAATGAATCGTTTACGTTTGTGACAAACGAATAACCCTTTATAGATTCAGTTTGGGAGGAATTCGATCAGGCAGGCAAACATGGAGGACGTAATTACACAAATAAATGTATTGTCTGCATTTATAATTTGACATTGAATTCGATTTTATCCATGTCACTCACCAAAAGTTCATTTCCCCTTGGCTCAAAAGTGGGTTCAGTTGCCTCCTTTCTGTTTACAAGCTGTACTTGTACAAGGCTTTCCGGAAGCATGGATTTACATCATATATGGATGGATTCAACTGTGACATTTTTTATGCATGGATGGAAATAACTGTCAAAGAGGTCTAACTTCTGTCCACAACCTCAAGTCATTTAAACTTCAAACTCCATAATTAGAAAAATATTTACTCTGGTTTTGGCTGTTGAAAATTCAAAATAGGTGAATATTTACAGTTGAACGGCTGAAGAAAAACCTTGTTTTTGGTGTCGAAGACGATACTAGTTTCTGACGTAAAAGAGAATACTGTACTTCGAAAGCTAAAATACATTTTTTTTATCAAGAAAAAAAAAATGTAGATACATGTTTTTCAGCAACATCAACTAGATTTCATATATTAATGCACTTATATTGTTGTAGTAAAAGAACTAGGCGCATGGTATTTAGTTTGGTGAAGAAGTTACCAAACAATAAAGTTGACGTGTGTTGGAATAATTTAGCAACAGAACAAGACTGAAAGGAGACAAAACAGACAAAGGTTGAGGGATCGCGAGGGCCGCCACCTGGACCCACAAAATCTCTGAAAACTTTATGAATATGTAAATAAGGTATAATATCCGAATCGGCGCCTGCTCTGGCGCGTGTGCTTTTGTATACATTAATGCAAATCTGCTTGTCTTTTTTAGGTTCCGAGAAACGAATGTCTGACCCTGAGATCCCCCCGACAAAGCCTCGCTCGTTTCACCTCCCCCCGTTTCTTGGACAGCTGTCAACCTGGACACTGAAAACCCCATCTGTCCCCTTCCTTCAAAGGTCAGGCCTTGGTTCTCGTGTGTGCATGTGTTTCTTTTCATATGGATAACCTCTGTTGTTTTCCTCTCGCGCTCTCCGGGAACGCTTGTGAGAGTTACGGTTACTATGCACTAGCAGGACCTGCTCATTTGTTTGTGTGCTGGGTAGTTGTTGTTTTTCTTCTGTGGGCCCAAGCAAGGCTTTGATGGAACTGAAATGGGAGGTTGCATGATTTGACTTTAATCACTTTTATTCGATCACTTACATTTCAAAACATAGTAAAGCATGTGAGGTGGTAGTCATAATGTAAAATTGCTCTATGGCGGGAGATAGAAATCTATGCTAATTAGCCATCATCGTGTTCCCAACCCTCAGTACTCCAGATAAAAACATTAAAATAACAGAATTGTGAGGACTAATTGTGTAAAATATTCATGTATATAATTGAATTATTAATATTAACAAGATGGCAGCGCCCTGTTCGGCTGCGGCTCGCTACAGTTTTTTACACTTCGGTCATAAAACCCAGTCTTCGACTCAGTTTTGATGGCGAACAAAGTCAACTCAAACCGCAGATTAATATACGATCGCAGTTTTTTTCTGGATATGCGATCATCCAGAAATCAAGCACTGGGTGCTACGACCACTCGGGAGTGTTTACTTGGCCTCGGACTGCTACGTCAACAAGACCCACGGCCTACAAAGCAGCAAAGCGGAATGGCAAGAGAGCGGTGTGACCGGAAGAGGAAGTGAGGTTGTTGGGCCTGGCTAACCGCTAGGCTAAAGGCTAAACCCTTCAAAACGCCTCTCCCATCCATTTTCCTCTCCAACGTTCGCTCTCTGGACAATAAACTGGACCATTTACAACTGGAACTAACATCGAACCGCGAGATGACGAACTGCTGTGCTATAATTCTGACGAAGACATGGTTAAACTTATCTATCCCGGCTGACGCTCAAGGAAACTGTGCGGGTCAGATGTATCGAAATTTTGTTCTGTATACACGTGTACACGAATGACAATAAAGTATATCTGAATCTGAATCAGAATAACATTATAAAAGGAAAAAATACATTTTCTTTCACCCTTAGTATTATGTGATTTAAGCTTGGTACATAGGAGTTTGTGGGTGGATGCAGAGGGAGGAGGAGAACGTGTATTTAAATAAAAATGTCCACTTGCAAGGCTTTTCATGCTCTTAGAAGACTTAGATACTTGTTTCCCAGAGTTCTAAGAGTGACCTGTGTAAACTTAGAAGTTTACAGGCTTGAGGCGTCGTTGCTGTCATGCACTTTCCAGACAAATTTCAACATGTTACCTAGTGTTCTCTTTTATTGATGTTTACTATGTTTGTGTACTGTGACCCAATGCTAAACCTATTCTACCCTGGTCATCCTGGAAGGGGGATTACCACTTGTGAGGCCCCTTCTCATGGTTTCTCTTTTCCTCACGCTGATGTTTTGAGTTTTTCATTGCCCGCATGTTGGTTTAAGATCAGGCGAGGGTGTCATTGTAATCCTGTGCAGTCCATTGAGACATTTTTGTGTTTAAGGGCTATACAAATAAATGTGACTTGACTTTATTGCTTTTTTTCTTAATAATATTCTCGATTAAAAATTGGTTACTGCCATATTCCTTACTAAGGCTAACAATGCCTGGCCTTCTTCATATTTTTTGCATTGTTATTATCTTCTTGCGTTTCCCTTAATCATCTTTGCAAGTCATGCAACCCATAGCTAAAAAATATAAATATTTTAGTGGGAGTAAAGCTAATAGATAAACATCTTCATGAAGCTGTGACACAAACCAATGGCAGATAAGCATCTTATTTGAAATCGACTAATAGCAGACAGGCATTTTAGAGAGCAATGAGGCAGATAACTCGCACTTTTATGCACAAACTCTAGATTTTTTTTAGGAATGCAAAATAATCTGTTGTATATTGTATAAGGTGGGAAAAGGATGTAAAGAGTGGCTGAAAAAACATCTTATTCAACACTGGAACTAGGGACGCTGTAACCTTGAGGTATGCTGTACTAGTAACTCTCTACAGAGGATAAAGAATATATGCCCTGGGATTGTTATACTGTCTACTTGTATTGCAAAATTAATTGATTATTATAGATCTCTTTAAAAAGACATTTACTTTAGATTTTTGGCTGACAAAAATACAAATAAATCAGTGAACATGTACGGTCAAAAGGCTAAACTATGAGTAATTTAGAATCCAAAAGGTATGCAGTTATTGATTATTTATGAATAATTGTTGAATAATTTGATAAGAACTAAGGTACCAGCCAGCAGAACACGGAGAGAAAGCCTTGACCTAGAAAACCATGTCATTAAACTGAGCCACGATTGCCTTGTTTTTGGCGCATATTGCCTTCCAGAATTATCATCCACTCGATTATGGATAGTGAAAAAAAACCTTGCATTACACCTTTTTGTTGCTGAATTATGTAGTACTTTGAAATGAGGTTTTCTATTTGCTTGTGAGCCTCCATTCCTCCTGTTTAAACCATTTATGACGTTGAAACCATTTACATAACAACAAAGCCTCTCTATGGCTTTCTTTGTTTTCGATTAACTGCTTTATTGGATTTACCACATTTGGTGTCTGACATAATACATGCTATGTGTTTTTATTGGGATCTTAATTATTCTAGAGTGCACTATAGTGCGCTTCAAGTTCTTTTACACCTTGATAGGGGCGATATGACAATATTGGATCGTGAAGGTGTCACGAAGCCGATCGGGAGTGTCTTGAAACGGGTCGGGAAGCAGGAAGTTGGAACTTATTTGCGTAGACGATCTGTCACTTTAATTGAGAAAGAAAAGTTGTCCGACACACAAACGGACCAAAACCAAAACAAAGCAGGCTCAAACGCAGGCAAAACTACAGACTAGGCATTTAACGGGATTAAACAGAACTTGCAGGAATCTCTCAGAACGTTACACCGAAGTGCAACAAAGTCCAACAAGCACAACAAGAATAAACAGGTATCAAACAGGCATGAACAGGTTTTCAACAAGGGTAAACAACGATCTGGCCAAAGGCAGTTCCAAAAGGCACGTTTAAGTACCCATAGGAGTAATCAGGAAATCAGGGCTTCATGACTTATTTTTTTCTGTTTCTGTTTCTTTCTCTTAATTTTCTGTCTGTGTTTCTCTCTTTTTCCTGCTTTCTCTCTCTCTCTCTCTCTCTCTCTCTCTCTCTCTCTCTCTCTCTCTCTCTCTCTCTCTCTCTCTCTCTCTCTCTCTCTCTCTTTCCTTTCTCTTTTTTCCTGTCATTCTCATTTTCGCTTCTGTTTAGCTCTCTCACTCTTTCCTTCTCTCTTTTTCTCGACCCAATACAAGTTCTGAATAAATGTTTATTTTAAATAAACAGTGAAGTAAATAAGAATTTGAACACCCTGCTATTTTGCTACTTGTCCCACTTAGAAATCATGTAGGGGTCTGAAATTGTCAGGACTGGTACAAGCAGTGCACCCAAATGCGTAACGTTTCACACAATGCTTTAATGAAGTATCGGGGAAGTCAGGGAGGAAAAAGCAACTGTGATCTGGTACTCGCAGGGCAGGAGGAGCAGGAAGCCCTCGCGAACAAAGCGAGATCGGAGGCAAGTCGGGCAGCCGGGACAGGAGAACGGAGCGTGGTCGGAGATCGGAAGCAAGTCGGGCAACTGGGACGGGAGACGGAGCATGGTCGGAACAAGTCAGGGATAGGAGACGGAGCGTGGTCGGAGATCAGAACAAGTCGGGCGGACGGGAGACTGAGCGTGGTCGGAGATTGGATCAAGTCGGTTAGCCGGGACGGGAGACGAAGTGTGGATCGGAGATTGGAACAAGTCAGATAATCGGAGACGATCAGGAAGCCAGGGACAGGGGATCGATACAGGATACAAGACAGCTGGGGAACAGAATGGGAGCCGGAGTCAAAAATGATTGCCGTGCAAGTTACTAGCCTGTATTTAGCGCATATTGACGCTAGTGCGGAGCTGTTCACAAGAATACCACCTCTTTGGTGGCTAGCATCACTTTAGTTGTTAGCATCATTCTAGCAGTTTGCGATAAATTATTGAGCAGTTAATGCTAATTTCGTGTATGCTGTGCAGATCCTCCACAAAAAAAGCTAATAATACTGCGAGAGATAAGCCCAAACCCATTTAATGATTGACATTTTATGCCCAAATTTCAGGTTCAAGCCCACGATCTTATCACTAGTCGATGTCATATAAGATCCTAGTCTGTTATAGGTTTGCGTCACAGCTTAATGAAGTGTCCGAACTCCCTCTCATTCAGTATTTTGTTTCACAAATTTGAAATTGTTAATCCATGGCTCCCAAGACTTTCAGCAATGCTAAAGGGAGAAGAAAGATGATAACAATGGAAATGAAGATTGTGATTGTCAAAAAAGGAAGATGAAGGAAGAAAGAAGATGCGATTAAACCAATCACGTCTTCTAAGGGCATGGTAATCCTCTCAAGTTTTCAAATATTTTTAAAATGTAAGATTTGACGTCTCGTTCCCCCTATGTATCCACCCACTGACTCCATCGTACCAGCTTAAGCCACATCACTCCAAAGGTAAATAAAATTATAATGATTTTACCTAAGGTACCGGGGGGTTCGAAAAACATCAGCTAAACACCATTGGTTTCTATGGCCCACCGTAAGACAATTTCACCTTTTTCACGGGACCGGACCGAATCGGAGGCAGGAGCCAGGAAGCAAATAAAAGTTGTCCAACACTCAGGGACAAAACAAAACAAAAACAGGCTTACAGGCAAACAGGAACTCAGACTAGGAATACTCACAAAACAGGCTTTTACTCAGAACGGGCAAACACAGGTTTCCTCAAGTCAAACAGAACAGATTAATGCAGAACAGAAAACGCAATGAACCAGCAACCGGCAATCCCCAAAACCCGCCTTTAAAAAGCACACACGCAAATTAGAAGATCTGCTACAGCCGGTGCCCAGGGGGCGGGGCCAGCCGGTCGCCACGGCGACCATGCTGGACATGACAACCTTATGGATTCATGTCGTATCTCGGGGGTTTACTGTAGTACTGCAACCAACTAGGGATTAGTGAACGAAAACAAGGAAACGTGCCGTTATTACACAAAGTAATGAGAACAAGATGTAATTCAACGTTGCACCAAAAACATACCTGACTTTTAACGATACACTAGCAAACCCCCCCATTTCCTCCAAAAACGAACAAGGCTCCTTTAGTCAGTCCAATAATACATCACAACCGCACCTCAGTCTTGAAAGGAGCCCCCCACAGAAACAGCACATGCACACATGCAATTTATTTACAGGAAGTGGCTTTGTGGAGGGATGCTCTATAATTAAAGACGGAGGGAACGCAGGAGTTGGCGAATGAAGAAAGAGGCTTTTGAGAAGTGATGTGGGTGGTTTGCAAAAATGCTGTCGGAACTTTATTGCAACGCAGTGTGCGAGGGAGAATTCGAGAGAGCGTGTGTGGTTTTGTACCGAGTGGCTTCACCTCATCCGTCTGCATCATTCTTTCATTAGATTATTACAACGTCGGATAAAGCGACCCTGTGTTCCTCGCTTTGATTGTCTTTTCTGGGCTGGAGGGGGCAATCGTGTACACCTACTTTGTTTTCGTTTAGTAACGCTAGGAAAATTACCCGACATGGCACTGCGGAGGTCGGATGACGAATACGTTTGTGCCAATGACATGTTTCCTCTGAAGTCAATACATTAAATGAAACAAAGGCTACTTTGATTTTGTAATTTATTTTGTTGACTGAGGTGGGACGGCAGCAGAGTGGTTAGCGCATCTGCGGCACAGTTCTGAGATCATGGGATCAAATTCAGTGACCAGGCTTCCTGTGTGGAGTTTGCATGTTCTCCCCATGCTTGGGTCAGTTTCCTCCAGGCGTTCCGGTTTCCTCCCACATGGCAGATTAATTAGCCGGTTAAATGAGTGAGTTGTCTGTCCCTTGTGTGCCCTGTGATTGGCTGGCAACCAGTTAAAGGTGTCCCCTGCCCACTGCCTGAAGATAGGTGGCATGGGCTCCAGCACCCCTGTGACCCTACTGAGGATGCAGATAATGGATATGTCAGGACCAGAACGGGAAAAAGGACCCAATTGCGTTACGTTTCTTACAAGTTTTATTGAAGGAAAGTGGAAGGGCTGCGCCCACAATCCAGTGTTCGCTGGAGGCGGGAAGCAAATCGCTCTCGTACTCGGATTGTGATCCGAACACAGAAGTGGATCTTCCGTAGTGAGCGATGGCGGTGTCAGGGACGGAAAAAACGATCGATTGTCGGGACAGGAGAGCAAAAACGCGGTCAGGGACAGAAACGGGTCGTAAGCCAGAACGGGAGAGCAGACGTGGTCGGGGACAAAAGAGGTAGTAAACCGGGACTAGGAGAGCAGACGTGGTCAGGATCAAAACAGGTCGTAGCCGGAGATTGACAGGAGCAAAAATGGGACAAGCGGGAGTCAGAGTCAAAAAAAGGCTTGCCTAGTATACACAGAGATTTGCAGACAGACTGACCAAAGGAGAGTGACAGGACTGGGTTTAAACAGCAGGGAAGCCAATCTGTCAATGAGCCACAGCTGGCGCCACACGGGCGGGACCAATTGGGCGCCATGGCAACCGTGACAGGATCGATGGATTTTGTCGATTGTAATTTTCTTTTTATACAAATCCTAACACCGTGATCACCAACGTTGTGTGATGTTCTAGGATGATAAATAATTGATATGATCAGTGTCTTTTAATACAGTACATGATCAATTTTTCCTCATTTTTTTAAAATGAGCCCATCATTTATATAGGTAAATCACTCAGTGCCCTGAGACAAGGTAGATGATTTAGTGGTCGATTGAGGCTATTTTAAGCCCATTTTCAATAATTACAACCTGGCACTAAAATAAGAACAACATGATACATTTTTATTTTAGAAACGCACACAAAACTGTTAGCCCTTCACGCTAATCAGTAACAAAAAATTAGCTCTCAGTTTCAGAATATTGGTGACTGAAGAAGAAAGCTCCTTTCTTCCCCTGCATCTTTTATATCATAGTTTTAGGACGATGGTTTGTCAAAATAAAGGCTGAAGAGATGACCAGTTTATTTTAGGTTTTTACAGAAATAAACCTAGTATGAAGGACTGTAGAAATTCTCCAGTGCTAAGTCAAAACGACTGACAATTACTTTTATACTGGAATTGCGGTACGTGAGTCAAAAACAAAAACCTAAATTTTGATGAAAACGAAACAAAGAACAGTGGTGATTGAAATTTCTGTCTACAACACATATGAAATAATGGAGAAGCGAATTAATAATGTCTGAATGAATGAAGAAAAGTTTCACGTTCATGCACTTTGGTTCCAGTGTCCTTGTAGGCCACCCTCTTACTCTCTCCTTGTCTTTCTCTCTTTCTCACTCTCTCTTTCTGTCCCTCTTTCTCCCCTCTAAAGGATGTCTCTCGACCTTGCCATATTTGGTCACTCACCTCCTGGTTCAATTTTCCTCTTCACAGCTGCGGTCGCTTGATTACCCTTTAATTATGACTCTCCCTCTTCACTATTCAAATACTCTGTTCCCTTGGCTCTGTGCTAGTTCGTTGTCTACCTTGTCATGTCCTTAGCCTTTCTGTTACAACTCTGTTGTACAGAACCCTTGCCTGCCTTCTGAATCATGAGCACTGTCGCCTTTGCTGATTGAGTTACCGGACCATCAACCTCTCACTTGCATCTAGGACCACGATTGTTGGCACGCCTCCTGACTTCCTGTGTACTGTACTCTGTCTAAAAAATTTCTTCTGTTACTGAAGTAATCTGTGTTTTTGCGCTTTGCTTCTGCACCACCTCTAGTGGGTCCTTGATGAGAATTTAAGTAATCAGTGTAAGGTTTCTTGAGGGATGCCAGAATTTAATTGGTCCCTGCAAGGGTTTCAAATTCATATTATAAGAAAATATTATGATGTTTGAATGTATATGGATAGGCCAAAAGATAACCGGGATGAGCTCCGGCACCCCTACGGCCCTACTGAGGATAAGCAGCGCAGAAAATGGATGGTTGGATGTATATAGTATATATGTGAAGTTAAAACAAATAACCATAAGATATCTCATTATATAAAAGATGGCAAACGCCATGGTGTGCTTTCTTGCGACCTTTTTTTTGTCCTCTCAGTCGCCTTTGTTTGATTGGTTGATTGTTTAATATGCATGTGTTTGCTGAGAAGAGGAGGAAGTGGTTGGGGCAGATTGAGGAAGAATTTGTCAAATATCGAAACCCTGAATCACGGAACAGAGCAGTTCACAAGAACAAGAGTGGCCACCAGATGCCTCAACGATAAGACTTGGAGACTATGACATGGATGGGCTCAGCTATGTGAGGTAAATTGCCCGTAAATGCTAAGAGCACCACCGGTACAAGCTAACTTCACCAAAAATCGGGCTTACATAGTTGTAAAATGGCAGCCAAACATGACAAATTCTTAAAAGTGTAATAAAATTACAAATTTCTAAACTCAAAATAAGTTTTGGGGGATAATAAGCAGAATAACCTGGTGTTGCCGGGCATTCTACTTGGCGCTCTTTCTAATTTCTCTCTCTCCTCTTTGCATCTTTTCCTCTCTCTCTCTGTCTCTCTCTCTCTCTTTGTCTCTCTCTCTCTGTCTCTCTCTCTGTGTCTCTCTCTTTCTCTCTCTCTCTTTCTCACTCTCTCTTTCTCCCTCTCTGTCTCCTTTGTCTCTTCCTCTCTATCTCTTTTGCTCTCACTTTCTTTTTCCCTCTCTACTTCTTTTGCTCTCTCTCCCTCTGTCTCCCTCTGTATCTCTTTTTCTCTCCACTATTTCTCTTTCTCTCTCTCGGTTTCTCTCTCTCTCTCTCTCTCTCTTTTGCTCTCTACATCTCCCCTCTCTCGCTCTCTCTCTCTCTCTTTTATTCTGTTTCTCTCTGTCTTTCTATGTCTCTTTCTCTTTTTCTCTCTATCTTTCCTGCTACACACACACAAACAAATCTGGATACATGAAGTTGTTTATTCATGTTTTACTTGTGTTTTACTTATTATTTGAATCAATCGTTTTTTCTTTGAACTAATTATATTATTTATACACTGCTGGGGGCTGTTATATGTCTGAAAAACAAAGCAGCCTTGAATAACTCTGAAATGAAACAATAGCACACTTGGCAACAAATCGATTACCGAAGGACAGCAAGTAGGATAGTACATTGTATTATCTGCTGGAAAAATCTTGACGCAAGAAGGAGATATTCTGTGAAAGAAAACTAAAAAAGGATGCGGAGTGTGACCACACACGTCACAGACATGAGCTTCTTGACCTTTAAACATCCTGCTTCCTCTGCCACAAATTTGAGCAAATTATATCATTACTTGAGAGGAATACGAGAATCGTTCAAGCTTTTTTTCCTAGATGATTTGAGCATATTGTAAAAAATGATAGTGAGGTCCAAGCCAAATTGAAATTGCATCTGGAGTGAGAAAAAGGTCAAAAGATAGCCAACAAAAGAGGAGAAAAGATTAAAAAAAATGATGTACTGTGCATAAGTCTGACTAATGAGTGTTGGAACAGTATGCAAGATGGAAAGTGCTTCATGTTTCATAACTCTCTGGAGGCTATTTGAGGAAAGTGGAACGGAGCTCACAAACATAAAAGCCGTTATATCATATCTTCAGATGGAAGACAATTGCTTGCTGTCGTTGAATACACCTTGACAAAAAATGGGGAACATGATATGTTTTAGCTTTTCTTCTAATGCAAATACGAACAACTTTGTGCATTTTCCATTGAAGTATGCATGTGCAGTAAACCCCCAGGTTACACTGTCCCTAGCTTACAACACAATGCGGAATAAAAAGTTTTTTTCAGCCCCTTGTTACGGCGAATACGAAAAATTATTTCACCTGACTAAAATCTTACAAAATCCAAATTTTGTGCTGCTCATGAGTATGAAGAGTTGTGTCTCTAAGATGCCTGTCTACTTTTGGTCGGTGTTATATAAGATGCTGGTCTGGTCATTAAGACGCTAATATGCCAGATTTTGGATGAACTCCCTCCCATAATGCCCCATTACTCTCTCTTTGTTAATGTCAGAATATTGTGTAACAAACTTAAATTTGTTTAGCAATGAGTAGAAAGATTTGAAGTGGTGCTAAAGGGAAACGTAAAACCATGATACCCATGGAAATGAAGCTTCGGACAAAGATCTAGGAAGAAGGCACACAAAGTTTCGCAAATAGTGGGCGTGCCCCGCTCCCTCTCTCATAAGTTTTACCTCAGGGATTTTTTGGGGTCCAAGAATAAGGTGCAATTGTGGCCTCACTGCATTAGGGGGCAGTAGCACTCTCATTGGCAGTGCAAACTCATGGTGAAGAAATTGTGTATACGCTCAGCGCTCTGCATAGAGTAGGAAGTGTTGACACGAAATGAAGCCGGCCCTCAAATTAAACTATAAAAACATAATTGAACCGGGATGAGAACTGAAACGGGCATACAGCCTCTCCCTATAGCCAAAATGATTAAATGTGACGAAGCTAGGCAATGGACAAGAAAGAGATTGGTGTGCTTCGGCAGCGGACAGCATGGAGCCAAATAAATTAAACCGCCACTTTAAGACATTACACCCCAATCACGCGGATAAGCCGGATTAGTTTGTGTTGTTTTTTCAGTGTGCTGAACAACTGCTAAGATATGGCACAAGCGTTAGGGATGTGTTATCACCTGAGAGTTGCAGTTTCATCCGTCAAACAAATATATTGTTAACATTTTCAAATATTCTTCTCTTGAGATACATTTTGGTGACCAGTTTGAATTATTTATTGATTTTATCCAAATTCCTTTTTCAGTACCATTATAGTTTGACATTTTCTGTCAAAAATGTTTAAGATTTGTATTTTATTTTCTGTTGCAGTTAAATAAAGCTACTTATAGTTGTAAAAGGATTCATATTACTTTATTATTTATTCTCTTGTACCAGCAATGTCCAAAGTCTGGTTCGGGGGCCAGTTACGGCCCAAATTTTTACTGGCCCCTGGCCTCTGTCATAAATTTAATAATATGTAGCATATGTTAACAGAGGATGGCAATAGCTCTTTGGCCACCATGCCCTTGCTTTCTGTGAGAATTTTAGCCCACTCCAATTATGACATGGCGACTGGAAAAAAAAATAGGAAAGTTAACTGTGAGGGTTGCCACTTCCAGGACAAATCGAAATATAAAGAAAAACTGCCAGAAAAAACATGCTAACTACAAAAAGCAAACTGGAAACAAACACTGTGAAAAGGTGAAGCAACTGGAAGCTGTTTTAACGGCACAGCAGTGCTTTTTCACGAAACCTTGCGAGTCAAATGACAATGCTACAAAGGTGAGCTACGGGGTTGTGACTCTGATCGCCAAGCAATGAAAATCTTTCATTGAGAGTGAATTTATTTAAGACTGTTCAAAGAATGCCAAGCTGAACAGTCAGTCCTCATATAGTTTCAGTTTACTAAAACTGTCCCGCTTTCTGAAAGGTTTGCACACTCCTGTCTTATACGGTAATAAAGATGGTGTTATGCAGAGAGGTACTTAAAACAATTAAAAATTACACTATTTTAAGTTGATGGGAGCTTGCAGTTGGCTTGGAAGGGGGCTATACGTTTTATTCCTCCTAGTGGGGGTATGAGAGAAAATAAGTGAGAAGCA
Organism: Urocampus carinirostris; assembly: GCF_059441175.1. NCBI lineage: Eukaryota > Metazoa > Chordata > Actinopteri > Syngnathiformes > Syngnathidae > Urocampus > Urocampus carinirostris. Next base: position 54,787,162 of record NC_142349.1, on the reverse strand, counting down.
CTGCTCTAGGGAATATGTCCATAACCAATCAACAACCTGGACAATTAATAAGAAACAGCAACAAGTTTTCTACAGGCATGAAATTCCTCAAAAGTGGAAGTTTTAAAATGAGTTGAAATGAGTAATTTTAAATGCCGTCTCCTCCCGATCTGCATCCATCCTCTAACTCCACTGTACCAGCTAAAGGTAACACCAAAGGTAAATATTTGATTTTTCTTTATATTTTTGCTATTTAATCATTAACACTTATATTGCATTACAAATATGTTACCAATCTTTAATATGTAAGTACCATTTTAATATTTTTACCTGGCGTACAGGGTATTTAGCTCATTATAATAAGTTTCTATTCCCAGCCATGTGACAATTTCACTTTATTATCCCATCCTCAGAATGGAATAATGTATTATCTCTGAGTTCTACTGTATTTGGAGACGCAGAAATCACGTAAACATGTTCAATATTTGTGCGTAGACATGTGTTTTGAAACAGAACCTAAAGCAAAATCTAATGTTTAAAAGAGGCACTCAAAACAAAGTGTTTTTGGGCAAAGGCAGATGATGCCGCTCCCAGATTTGTACAAAAGACCCCTCTACAGCATGGTATGTTCTTCCGAGGTATATAATTTAGTTACACTATGTGCCTCGCTACATTTAGACCACACGGCTCGAACATCAGCCCTCGTAAAAACAGCAGAACGAATGTATTCAGAAGGAGAAAACGACAGCAGATGGTCAATTGTTAGGACCACTTTTGGACTGACACACTTCTAACGCACTGGCCGTCCCTCCCCCGGAGTGGGGGTAAAAGCCCCCTAATGCTATTGTCTGACAAAATGACAGTGTGCTGTGTTATATAATCACAGTTTAAAGAAAAGAGCAGTGCACATAAAGAGGATACAGGGTAAGATAAGCATGAGAGCATCGTAACTTTTTGGACTTAATGCGCTCAAAAAATTAAATAAGACAAGCTTATTTAATCAAGCCATGGATTAGGGAACAGTTGAACAGTATTTTTACTGTTAATCCGTTCCATAACCACCTGCATTAAGTCAATTTCCACGAAGTAAGCACTATATGTATACTGTATATACACAACAAATCTGTTTACTTTCGTATCATTATGATTACAATTTTGTCTGCCTTTTGTGTTAAATACATTTGCGCCGTGTAGCAGTTTTTGCTAGTGTGCTAATGATGCTTTTGGGATGCCTGTGAGTTCTTTTATGAAAGGGAGTGACAGTAAAACTACGTGTTAGCTTCTCAGATTGCTCCACTTGAATCTCTCCAATTAAAAGAAAACGGCCGTTGCAGAATTTACTTTCACGTTGTCCTTAGGTCCAGAGGAAACACAGGTTATTTGTACCAGCACCTCAAAAATGATCACGGCATGTAAAAAGGATTACAAGTAAAAGACGACGAAGCCGCATCTATCTACAAAAGGACTGAGAGGTAAACAAACCTCTATCAAAGCAGCATTTGCAACTTTCAGGCCGTATGAAAAAAGTTCGCAAAGACACAAAGAAATAGCTAAAAATGTCTGATAATGCCCAAACCCAAAACTGCATTATCGATTATTACTTTTTATTTATGCAAGTTAATAAGTGAAATGTTATAATGTCATGATTACCGATTGAGAGCACCTACAACTGCTCAATTGGCGCCAACAGCCTGGACAGCTGATTGGCTGATGCTCTCTTTTCAAACCCCCGGCTTACAAGAGCTGTCAGAGCCATCAGATCGTTATGCGAACTGTTGCCTTCAGCTCAGTAAGCCTTTTCGTCCGACTCCGTTCCTGCCCTGCTTTTTTCTGCCTGATCTTTTTTGCCAACCTGTTTCCGGACATGACGTTCTGCCTGCCTGTTACCTGACCTGTTTCGCCCCGTTACCTGCCTGCCTCGTGCTACCGACCCCGCTTACGAACTCGACACTGCCTTTGATCTCCAGTCCCGGCCAACGACTTCCTATTCCCACCTGTCTCCGATCCTCCTCACCAGACATGGAAGTGCCACTTCCGCACCGCTTGCTCCTTTTGTCCGTCAGCCATCGGATCAAGGAAGCTAGCCTTACTCTCGCTCTTTATCAATTAGAAATAACTGAGAAAACGAGCGCTATTGGGTCCAGTGTCCTTTTCTGGTCCGTGACAATAATAAGAGTAATAAATAGTTGTAGCACCAGTGTTGATAATTAAGCAGGAATTAATACACTGGGGAGCCAAGGGGCAGCCTGCAAAAGTTTGGGAAGCATTGCTCTAACTGTTAACTACAATCATAGGCATCATAGGCGCGGCCGCAAGCGGCAGGCTTTCCAACAGCCTTTCCAGCAGTTCCGTGTTATTTCGCTCTTTTTGTGATTTATTGTTTTAAGTGTCTGCTTCTATCTTCGGTGTTTTTCGTCCCGTTTGACAGCTACACTCTGGATTACTTTCTATCCTATAGTTTTGGGTTTTAATGCACAAAAATGCGTTTATTCGAGGAATCAACTCTTTGCCATGAAGAATTCTTGTGCCGGCGTGATGAGGGGGCCCTTTCGTGGATGCAGAGCTAAGGCTAAGCGGCTAGCGGCGTTATAAGCCTTTGGTACCGTCCGTAATCATGGTAAATGTGAACTCTCTACCAAATAAAACCGACGAACTGGCTGTGCTGGCGAAAAACATCGAAGCTTACAGTGCAGTTTTCTGTGTTTTACGGAAATGTGGCTCACGTCTAGCATCCCGGACGCTAACGTGGAGATACCCGGAGAGACAAAAGCCTGCGGGAAGTGAAGAGGAGGTGGACTCGCTATCTACGTGAACACGAGGTGGTGTAACCCTGAGCACATAGATTTCCATCTGCTGCAGGGACGTCGAACTTTTAGCTGTAAAACTACAACACAGCACCCCGAGGCCATCCTGTTAATCTGTTAATGAACAACAAAAGGATACTGCTAGAAGTGTGAATTTCCCTACGGGGATGTATAAAGTATCTATCTATCTATCTATCTATCTATCTATCTATCTATCTATCTATCTATCTATCTATCTATCTATCTATCTATCTATCTATCTATCTATCTATCTATCTATCTATCTATCTATCTATCTATCTATCTATCTATCTATCTATCTATCTATCTATCTATCTATCTATCTATCTATCTATCTATCTATCTATCTATCTACAAATGCAGCATAATGATCACAACATGCCTTAATGCTGAGAGGTACTTGCAGTGAAAATAAATGAATGCTCTAGATTAAAAGATATCACTTGGAAATCTACACGAAACACTTCGTAAAAAGGAAGCCACAGCACTGTTTTTTTTTACCCAATGTCACTCATAAAAGTCAAACACATGTTGTTGGTTTTTATCTTAAGTGTCACTGAGCAGCTGCCTCTGCTTCCTGTAGAGGAAGAGATTTGCACACGACCTGTGTGACACTCAATAACAGGCCAGAAAACAACCCAAGATTATTGTTTGGATAAGATTTGTTAGAATAGCTGAAATGAACAAAATAAATACACAGGTATAACCTCAATAGAGTGGTACTTTGATCCAAAAGTGACACAACTTACGAGTTCTCTGAGTAAAGGAGCTGTCTCTCGTTTTATTTTGCCTTTAATTGCAGAGTAACAAACACTAACATACTTCATAAGAAGTAACACTTTGGCTCAGAATAAACAGTTATACACAATACTTAAAACAATCTGATAAGGGCTCGTTTCAAGTTACCACTCACAGCTCATTTATTGTAAAAATAAAATGAATCTATAAACTACTGAGATGTTATCGATAGTGATGCCAGTTACCGATGCCAGAATTATATAAAATGACCTTCCCACTGCACGGCGGATGGGTGGTTAGTATGCAGCCCCAAGATGCAGAGGTTCAGGGTTCAAGTACAGCTACCGCAACCTCTCCGTGTGGAGTTTACATGTTCTCTCCGTGCCTGCATGGGTTTTTTCGGGCACTCCGGTTTCCTCCAACATTACAAAAACATGCATGTCAAGTTAATTGGCCGGTCAAAATTGTCCCTCGGGGTGTGAATGAGCGAGTGAGTTGTCTGTCTCTGTGTGCCCTGTGACTGGCTGGCAACCTGTTCAGGGTGTCCCCTGCCCACTGCCTGAAGATAGCTGGGATGGGCGCCAGCACCCCCGCGACCCTACTGAGGATAAGCAGTGCAGATAACGGATGGATGGATGGATTTTTGGAATGAATTATAGACAATTTCTAATTACATTAATTTGGTTTCTAATTTGTAACTGGCCACTCGTAGCCGATACTGAAATAAAGTACAATACCTCAAAAACGTGTTTGTATTGATAGCAAAACATACCGGTGCTCATCCACGGTTAACGAATTACAATGCATACATAAAATGCAAAATTTTAAGAAACAGACGGACTAATAAAACTACTGTTGACGTTCCAGTACTAAATCATTGGAGAATTATAGTAAAGTGTTAATGATATACGTGAAGATACAGTGATTCTCTAGAACATAGATTCTTTATCCTACCCTAAATATAACCACCTACACATAAGTTGACACTGTTTCAGAATCAACCTACCCAGGATCAATTACTTCTGTTCTTTATAACATTGTTAATTGCTATTTTCTGAAAATAAATTGTCTTGTCAAATGCAAATGTCATTGTTTTTTTTAACGACAGACCAATTCTCTAACATTTATGTCAGTATGGGAACCCTCGCCCACCGCATAACCAAAATAGAATGCTGCACGAATACAATGATGACGCGGGATGGAAATAGATTAAAGAGGTGAAAGACACAAATTCAACACACAAGAAAGACACAGCAATCCACAATACAAAGAACTGGAGGCGGCAGCGGTTAAATGACATAGAAAAGACTCAGATTAGAAATATATTGAATACAGTAGACGCCCAGGTTACAATGTTTTTACTTTACGGTGTGGATTAAGTTTTCTCGGCCCCTCGCTAAGACATTTGACCTACCATATGACATTGACAACACATTATTTCGCATGCTCAAAAACTGTGTTTGTGTCTATGATGTCTCTTAAGATGCCTGCTTGCTATTGGTTATTGCTGCATGAAATGCTTGTGTGCTATTGGTTTGTGTCACAGCATCATAAAAATGCTGTTATGCTATTGGCTGAACTGCCTCCCACAATGCTTTTCTTCATTTTTGTACAGTTCAGAATCCCGTGCAAAAAAATTTGAATTTGTTTGGCTAAAGGTTCCAAGACTTGCAGCGATGCTAAAGGGAGAAGCAAAAACTTGATAATGTAAACAAAGCTTGCGATTATTGAGAAATGCAAAGAAGGATTGCGGTACGGCGGCTGATTGGTTGGTGCGTCTGCGGCACAGTGGTCACGGGATCAGATCCAGCTAGCAGCCTTCCTGTGCGGAGTTTGCATGTTCTCCCCGTGCTTGTATGGGTTCACTCCGGCTCTCCGGTTTCCTCCCACATTCCAAAAACATGCATGTCAGGTTAAGTGGCCGGTCTAAATTGTCCCTAGGTGTGAGTAAGTGGGTGAGTTGTCTGTCCCAGTGTGCCCTGCGACTGCCTGGCAACCAGTTCAGGGCAACCCCTGCTCACTGCCTGAAGATAGGTGATGAAGATGATGGATGGACAAAGAAGGCATTGTTAAACTTATTGAAAAATACAGCTAAAACCAATGGACGATTGAGACTACTTTATGAACGAGTGGTGGAAGTTTTAAAATCAGTTTAATTTGAATATGCCCTTAGCTCCCCCTCTGCATCTACCTGCTAACACTATTGTACCAGCTCAAGTCATGTTTCATCAAAAATAAATCAAATTGATTTGTCCTTTATATGCACACTATATCATCTGATATTGTAATTTAAATTATATAGGGGGGCAGCAGTAGCTCAGGAGGTAGAGCGATCGTTTTAGGATTAAGGGATCCCAGTTCGAATCCCGGCTTGTCCATGTTACATGCCGAAGTGTCCTTGGGTAAGACACTGAACCCCCAATACCCCCAATAAGCAGGTTAGCGCCTTACATGGCTGCACAGATCACGGCCGCTATTGGGAAATGTGAAGCACAATGTAAAGCGCTTTGGGAAGTCATTGACTTGAAAAGCGCTGTATAAATGCAGATCATTTCATTTCATTTTATTTCATTTCATATATGTATACGTAACATGTGTAGACATTCTTTACTATGGGTACCTGGGCTTTAGAACGCATTTGGTACTTTCCCTAAGTTTCTTTCCACTGTCATACAACAATTTCACTTTGCATACCCCTACCTCAGAACGTATTCATGTCGTTTCCTGGGGTTTACTGAACACAACACTCAGTAGAGAGTTCATATTCAGTTGATCTTTGCTTGTTAAGTACTTTGACTTCATATTGTTAGTCGCCCTTCAGTATTGCTGACAATAAAGATAATCATAACATAATCATAACATTTTGGATCAGTAGAAAAGACTAAATGGAGAGAAAAAGGAAGCCTTTAGAGTCAGATTTATTTTTCCGCTCTATGACTAAGAAGACTTCATGGTACCATGGCTTTTCTCTTTAACTGAATTATGCAGCCATCTAGTGTAGAGTATCCGGTAGAACATTTGACAAAACATTTTTCAAGGCCATATCAAGAAAAAAAAACAGGAAACGGTTGCTCAGTAGGTCTGCTATCATAAAAGTGATTCAAAGATGACTATATATTTGGCTTCCAAATCTGTAACAAGTAAAAAAAAAAAAAAGACTACCGCTGCGGCCCACTGAGCTAAAAAGGGCCTAAGGAGGGAATCTGACAGTCAAATTTATGACTTTATGCAAGGACAGGGTCAAAGATAGAATCTCTTGCGGACACGATAAGACCCTGGTTCTTTTATTTTTCTAGGTCATCTTTTTATCTTGATTCTTCTATTTTTCTATTTTTTCCCCCGCATTTAGGCCAAAGTCCAAGTCGATGTTCCTCACGTCATGTGGAACATTCCCCTAAGTATAGCTCAGTATGTGACTCATGAGGGTTCCCCAACAGATTGAAAAGTTCATTCTCGTATGCTGTTGTTTCAATAAAGTGAAATACTTGTGTTCACGTTTACTTTCAGTGCAGCCGTTCAAATGCAAGATTGCGGCCGAGGTTAGGTTTCCGGTCGGTGGTGGCCTGAAGGGTCTTGGCAAATTTCAACTGTGACCAAACGGCATAATTTTTAAATTTTTTGGGGTTTTAAGGGAAAAACTTTACTACAAATGTAGCGCTTACCAAATTGTTAACCAAACTTTATTCTCCTAACAATGCATGCTCGTTTCTTAATGGGAACATATTGACAAGAGACAGGCATTTTCACACGGGGGCAGATTTATTTTCTTAAAGTATTTAGCTAAGTGAATTCCATCGAATTTTGCCGATTTATTGTCGAATTAGTCTAATTAGTCTTCGTCGAGCCTCCCATCTCTCGTATCTGCTCCCATCTCTTTTCTGCCGTCTCTCTTTTTCCGTCTTCCGTCTTCCGTCTTTTTGACACGTCGGGGCATCGGCGGGCCAGGAATTCCCCACCTCGTCTGACCGGTGGGTCACAAAGGCTTGGTCCTTCCATACTTAACATATTGTGATGAATTGTAGGGAAACACCTATCAAATTAAGTAAAACCGTTAGTTACAGTCTGCGGCTGCATCGACTTGCTACAACGGGTCAGATGTATCGACATTTCGTTCTGTGTACATTGTTACAAAGAATGACAATACAAAGGAAATTATTATTATTATTATTATAAAAACGAGCACTGCCAATATTTCCCAAGGTATTTGGATCATACACATAAGCTGTTTCTGCAGGTTAAGTTGTTCAAATTTCAAGACCTAGTCAAACATAATACACCTATAATGTTATTTAAAACTTTTAACAAAATGTTGACAATAGATATACAGAAAATGTTTGAGATTTAAGAAGGGGCTGATCGTTTGAGAAGGTATGGATAATTTAAGATCCTTAGAATTCGGACAACACGCAAAGGTTTTTGTGTGTCTGTATGTGATGTAAAACTCTAACGGTCTGTGTTCAAAGCTAAAACAATGCAAGAATATTCACTGGTTATAATGACTTTACAAACAGTTGGTATGGTCACAGTACTCACTGCAAGGGTCTTAGGGTCTTAGTGTGTTCTGTAATGTATGTCTCTTAACAGTGTCATCCCTCCCGCAATTATTTAATTTTGACCTTTCTTTTTTCATAAATAATGGTCTCAAAACATGGTGCAAGCAGAGTTCTTCCATAAAAATGACACAAAATACTGCAAACGAGAATACTGACGTATATACCTTCATTGCCGACAGCACTGGGCAGTCTGCATAGCTCTGCCCACCCTACGTACTTGGCTTGCGTTTCTGGGTGTTTACTTTTTCATTTTGGAGGTCTTCATTGACTTGAAAAGCGCCATATAAATGCAGACTATTTACCATTTGTGGGTTTTAATCTTTAGTGTCTCAACAGTGAACCTAAATTGTTTTTAATAAGCTTCCATATAAAGGATTCCTGACTGACGCACAGCCAAAACAGGGTATGTTAGTATGACACATTGACTGTAAACTGTAGTGAAAATGTGCCCTCCATATACCAGACCAAACCTTTCATTCTTGTAGTGTAGCTGGCTATGTCAGCTATGTGTGTGTGTGTTATATATATATATATATATATATATATATATATATATATATATATATATATATATATATATATATATATATATATATGTACATACATAATGTTTGTGTGTGTGTAATGTAGTTATTGTATATTATATATTGTACTGTATATTGTACTGTATATTGTACTGTATATACGCATACCTGTCAACCTGTACGTTTTTACCATACAAAGTACGTTTATTATTATTATGCATTTTAAGACGTGCACGACGTACAAGAAAATCTGTACGGAAAAACGCAAATTTGTCAATTATGGGTACCATCCGGTATACACCGACTATCACAAAACGGAAAATCAATCAAGTCAATTGAGTTCGCCGCGGTAGCCTCTATCTCGGTATCGTTTTTTTTTTTTGTTGCAAACGAAGCGAGCATTTGATGCTACTGTGTGCATGCGTCTGCCACTGTAGTGCCTATTTTCGACTCCCCTGCACCCCCTCCCCTCGCACGAACGCGCATTCTGCTGCGCGTCCGACATTAGCGATCGTATTCTATATAATAAGCTTATTATTATTATTACTATTATTATCATTATCATTATTATTGCCGATCACTTCACAAGGGTTATGAAAAAAATGTTTCCCAGTCACAAGGCTGCAAAAGTTTTTATTTTCTGTTTTTGGTAAATAGTTTGTTTTAATTTTAAAATACAAGCATCAATGGTTGGTACAGTATTGTGATTTGGTTTCCAAAATAGAAATGCCAACTCATTTTTTCCTCCCAAAAAATATCTTTATTTACAAATTAAAATTTAAAGTGTTATTAATGGATATTTTAGTTATGCTGATAACAATTGTTCCTGATTTTTTATTTAAAAAAAATAAATATTATTAATAATATGTACAGAATGATATAACAAAACACATGTACAATATAACATGTTAAACTACATAAATAAACACGTTGGGAAAAAATATGGTGTAAGATTATTTTGTATTTTGTAAGGGAAAATACGACAGTTTGTAAGGGCATAAGCCGTGGAGGTTGACAGATATGTATACGCTACATTATACTATATAACATTATTGGTCTGTTACCCGTAATAACACAGGTATGACTGTTTTCTTCTGTTACAAAAAATATTGTTTGCTATATGTATTTTCCCTGTGAGCTGTAAAAATTTGTTTCGCACATGCTGGGAATATCAGTTCAACAAAAGTGGCAGAGAATCTCATTTAAAATGCTTTAATGTTTGTATTTGAGAGAACATTTTCTTTGTCCCACTCCCTTTTAGGCATTCTGTTATGACTTAAGTTATATTTACATGTGTGCACAAAGAATACAACTGTCTAAAATGAATGAATAAATGAATGAATATAAGTGCAACTTTCTTGACCTACGAGTATTAAAACATGCACTTTACATATAGTGCATGTATTTTTTCTTATTTTTAAAATCAATATCCAATTTGATAGCATTTAACATCTGTGATGACCGATAAATAACTTCCAAAAGGACCCGAGCCTCCGGTAAAGTACTGTGTGCAATTATCTGCTGCTGCCCTCTCGTGGACAGAATACTTATAAACAGATTGAGCAGAAAATTACATGAGAGCGGAATAACTTAATGTCACTCTTGCCTTGGCTAAGAAATCCCTCATTCTTATCAAGTGACATTATCTTACCTGATAAATCAAAGTATTTACGAGCAGAATAAGCAGAACAATGTGAATTAGAGGTGAAAGAAAAAGTCTTCTGGCATTTATCATTTTTCTGTATGATAAAAATAAGAAAAGAAAAGAAATGTTAGGAAGAAGTTTGTCTCAAAATGGACTTAAAGACAAATCCAAGGACAAAGAGAGAATGTTTTGTTCAACAATGTCATGCTCTGTCCTTTCTGTATTGTTGTTTTCTGTGTTATGGTGCTACCGGTGGAATATCTTGTTTCAGTTGAGTTTGAGTTAACTAGTATAAACATATAATAGGTCGTTTTTCTCTCATGATTTTGTTGAGTTAAGAGTTACTGTTCCAACAATACTTTCATAAGTTTGCATTTCTAAATTGTTGTCTTTCTTTGATCAAGACTTTTTCAGGTACAGCTAGTTAGTGCCCCAACATATTCTGCTTAGTCTTTCTTGTTTTTTGTTAAGTTAAATTTAGTGTTGCAATATGTCTTCCTTTTGTGTTTTTGTCCGGTTATAGTTAGTCAGTTAGTCTTATCGCATGTCCTGTGAACATTTTCTGTTTTGTCTTATTTCCATGTTTTGCTCTGTAAAATAGAGTATCACCATATCCTGGGGTGTTTCCTCTCATGTTTTGTTCAATTAGAGTTAGTTAGTGTTCTAACATCTCATAAGTTGTCTTTCTTTTATGTTTCTGTTAGAGTTATTTTTTCTACACATTTGTGTCTTTTTTCGTGGTTTTGTTCAGTTGGAGTAAGTTATTGGTCCAACATATTCTGGGTTGTCTTTTTGAATGTTTCTGTTCATTTAAAGTGAGTACTGTTCGGCTAAAGTGTCCCGACATGTTCTGCAGTGTCTTTCTTTCTTGTTTATTTGCATAGTTATTAGTGTTGTAACATATTCCTGGTGGCCTTTTTTCATGTTTTTCTTATTAAGAGTTTGTGTTGCAACATATCCTGCATTGTGTTTGTATACTTGGGTTCAGTTACAGCTGGTTAATGTGTCTTGGTTTAATTTGGTAAATTCAGGGTAATCTGATCGAACTTTCTTGTCTTAGTTAACAGCCTCGCTGCAGTATTTTGTACCAGCTGAAGGCTCTTGATTTTGGACTTCAAGAGACCGGACAGTAGTGCATTAGAGTCATCTAGATGGGAGGTAACCAACGCATGAATTATAATCTCCACATCCGACTGAGACAGCATAGGGCGAATTTTAGATATAATTGAAACCATCCAATGCTGTACCGCTTCTCCTCACAAGCCCATCCCCAGCCACCAATGGGCAGTGAGTACAGTACACCCTCAACTGGTTGCCAGCCAGTCGCAGGGCACACCATCTATCCATTCATCCATTATCTGGGCTGCTTATCCTCAGTAGGGTCGCGGGGTTGGTGGAGCCCATTTCAGCTATCTTCAGGCAATGGGGAGGGGACACCCTGAACCGGTTGCCAGCCAGTCGCAGGGCACACAGAGACAGACAACCAATTCGTTCATTCACACCTAGGGACAATTTGGTCCATGCAATTAACCTGACATGCATGTTTTGGGAATGTGGGAGGAAACCGGAGTGCCCGAAAAAACGCACGCAGGCACGGGAGAACATACAAACACCCCACAGGAAAGCTGGTAGCTGGATTTGAACCCATGACCTCAGAACTTTTCCGCACATGCGCTAACCACTGTGTTGCCGTGCCGCCTAGGGCACACCATTCACACGCTCATTCATACATAAGGACAATTTGGAGTCAACAATGAACTTGCCATGCATGTTTTTGGAATTCGGTAGGAAACCAGAGTGCCCGAATCCAGGACCTCAGAACTGTGGGGCAGACGCACTAACCACTCATCCGCTATACCGCTTGTAAATAAAACTTTTGCTAAAAACATTTCTCTGGCCACACTGAATTTGACAAACAACTGGGCCTAAAACATAATCCTCTATCACAGGAGGGCTGATGGGGGGGTTGGCTGGGAGGGCACTGCCCCCTGAAAGCTAAATTGATACATCTTGTAGCCATAATGCCACGACTCTTCATTGTGCCGGCGAGCAATGAGAAGAAAAAGCTGGAAGGAACGAAAAAGCGCTTTCCTTCCACTTGGCAGCCACAAACGAGCGCCAGACTGATATGAGGCGGTTTGTTTTGACGCTCAACAGCCTCCCCCCTCTCCTTCAACTTCTTTCTCCTTTCTCCCCCCTCCCTGGGAAAAGGGCGACAACAAATTAGCCTTTTTTTTTCTGTCCGGGACCCGGGGAGGAGGACACTTGGACAGCCCTCTGAGTGTCCGCCTGGAGTTCCCATGCACCCCCTTGCCCCCTTCCCCTTTCACAACGCGAGGAAGCCGTCATTGTGCCAGCACCTGTCTCTCAGGAAATTGGTAAAAGTGATGGCTTTGTTAGGCATTGCTGTGGCAACCAGGCGAGAGAGAGAGAGAGAGAGAGAGAGAGAGATAGGCAAAAAAAAAGAAAGTTGGGGGCTGCTAGCAAGAATTGGGGAGAGATTGAAATGGGGAGGGTTAGGGAAAGTTGTTGAGGGGTATAAGGGGGTCGACAATAAAGCAGCAGTTGCTTTTGGCTGGGACTGAGTTTGTGGTGGTGACTTGCTGTGCGTGCGTGTGTACGCGTCAGGAGGCTGCATTGAATGCATTCATTCCGATCCATAATAAGGCCGTGTCCACACAAACAAAGGTATTAGTCAAAGAGGGACGTTTTTCTTTCATAATTTGTCCTCGTGGAAGCGTTCTTAGTTAGAGTATGTCTGTATGGGGTTGGAAATTGGGTTTTTATCTATATTTATTCAAAATATTTATGGATCTCTGTATTTTCTTAACTGTGAATTGATGCCTGGATGCTCTAAACCAAGTTTCAATGTCAATACATTTTTCTGAACTTCACTGTACACCCCCACATTTCTTCAGAGATTCAATTACAGTGGAACCTCTGTTCTCGACCATAATCCGCTCCAGAACCCTGTTCGAAAACCGATTTGGTCGATCACCAAAAATCGTTTTTCCCATTAAAAGTAATTTAAAATCGTTTTAATCCGTTCCAACACCCTGAACGCTTACCATGAACGTAAACATGAAGCTAACCCAGGCTAATCGTACGTTTGCGTTAGCGTAATCTTCCGTACGAAAGATTACACTAACATGAACGTGTAAAAATTAAAAAAAGGATTATGAATAGGATTTCTTACCTTTGTGGTGGACGGTGGGTAGAGAAAAATCATCAAAAGTTTTTCAACCTCTTCCAAAACTTGCGGCAGTTGCTTGCTTATAGCGCTAACTTCCTTAGCCGCATCACTCGATTTCACAGCCTCCTTATTCTTTACTATTCACTATCTTTGATTTTTGCATTTCGGAGATGGAATATGAGCTTGCTCTGTCCACTCCACGCATCGGCCCGGTATTGCAGAACCTCCGGGAACGGTGCATTCGCAATGATCGCAGCAAGGCTTTAGGGCTAGGACCTTAGCTTGGCCTTTTGGCTGAGAGTAAGTGTCCCGGCTCCTAGGCTTTGTAGCGTATTATGAACTGACCGATAACGGATAATGGATAATGAATAACGAAGATAGATCAATAACCCTTAAAAACCCCAACCCCCCCCCTGATAGTAGATTTAGCCATGTTGTATTCACTTGCAAGATCGGAAGTTCGTACACCTCACCACCCGTACATATTTAGTTATTATGTCTTTCTTAAAGGCAATAGTTGGACGAAAAACTTGTTTTTTTTTCACCTGTCCTGCTTGCACCGACCTTCTTCGGAGGCATAATTAGGGGCTAAAACACCCGTACGCCGCTCAGCATCGCACCCTAGAGTACCGGCGTTCAAACTCCGATTTTTTGACCGAACAGCGAAGCAAGAATTTCTCGAAATTTTTGGTCGAACTGAGAGGCGTTCGAAAACCGAGGTTCCACTGTATAATGTTTAGCAGAACAACACAGAAAAAACATAGCTTTGACACAATGAAGAGAAGTACAGCTTATATAGCAGTGTTAAATTAGTTTTGCCATCAAAAAACAAAAACAAAATATCGCTATAATAGCTAAAACCCTGGAACAAAAGTAAATAGGGAGCACGTATGTTCAATTTGTAGTACAGCGCTCACACTCTTTTACTCTGGTCACTGAAACTCCCAATATGGCAAACCATGGCAAGGAACGGTCTCGGACATAAAAAAAAAGAATTGTGGCTGGCTAAAGCTACAAGAAGGTTGCCAACACTCAAAGGTTGAGCTGCAGTAAAGTGGCAAAGATGCTCCAGCATTTAAAAATAAATAAATTTGTCATTGTTGCTATGGCGCCCAATTGGCCGCTCCAGTGTGTGTCACGGTTGCCATGGTGCCCAATTGGCCCCGCCCGTGTGGTGGCAGCTGCGGCCCGTAGAGAGATTGGCTTTCTGTCTATATTAAGCTCAGCGCTCTCTTGCCTCCGTTGTCAGCCCGTCAGACGAACTTCTGCCCCACAAGACATGGGTTCTGACTCGTCCCATTTTCCTGTTGGGATTTCCAGTCAGGTATTGTTCCCCTTTATTTTTGTCCTGTTTAATTTCAGTTTCCAGTTTTGTTTACATCTGTTTTTGTCCTGTTTGTTATTTACTCCTGTTTTTGTTCCCGTCTATTTTCTCCTGTTTATTTTTGATATCCTGATCCGTTATCTATCTTGTTTGTCCCGTCCTGTCCGGTATCGACCCCATCAATTGGAATCGATCTCGTCGGTCTCTGGCTTCCTGTCTTTCCACGCCAGACCGGCTGCCTAACGTGTATGACTCCCCATTTCCTGTAAAATAAAGGCTTGTGTGACAACGTCACGCGATTGGGTGCTGATCCTGTTCTGGTTCTTTACAAAATTAGGATGCACTCACAACAGGGCTCGTCCAAAGAACCTGAGTGAATCTGCACGCTGTCACATTCAAATACTGTCTAAGATAGATAAGCGCAGGTTGGCTGTAACAATAGAGTACGTAATAAAATGACCTAGACTTTGGCGATTCATTTAATCATGGGTTAAATTTTCAAAACGGATTTGAGTTCAAGCTTTGAAGCTTCTTCAACTTGCTTTTGTCATTGTTGAGTTACAACAAAATGTAATTTCTAACTGCCATAAGAAATCATTGACATGATCAGTGTCTTAAAATACATAATCCATCCATCCATTATCTAAATCTCTTATCCTCATTAGGGTCACAGAGGTGCTTGAGCCCATCCCTAGCTATCTTTGGAAGTGGGCAGGGGACACCCTGAAGTTCCATCCAGTTGCAGGGCACACAGAGACAGACAACTCACTCCGTCATTCACACTTAGGGACAATTTGGACTGACCAATTAACCTGACATGCATGTTTTTGGAATGTGGGTGAAAACCGGAGTGCCTGGAGGGAACCCACACAAGCACAGTGAGAACATGCAAACTCCACACAGGCAGGCTAGTCACTGGATTTGAACCCATGACCTCAGAACATAACTGCGGACGCGCTAACCACTCAGTCGCCGTGCCGTCCAAGATACATAATCAATTATTCCATAGTAATTATTTTTTTAATTAGCATATCACTCATATATGTGAATCTCTCGGTGCCCTTACACAAGACAGATGACCTAGTGGTTGAGTGAATAGTTTTGATTTTTTACTTCTTAGAATTACAACCTGGTAATGATATAATAATAACATAGTAATTACAATAATAGTATGCTTAGTTGTTCAGATCAAACTGGTAGGTGTTTGCACAAATAGCTAACAAAATAGTAGCCCTCAGCTTCAAAAAATGTCGGTGACCTTGGCTCTGAGATAGAATTTAAATTCATCCTCGAATCCAGTGCTAATATAAAATACAGAACAGTATCTAGTATTGGCCATTACCTTGTATATCCATGAGACGGCGCTCTTTCCCTGGTACTTCTGCCTGAAATCCATTTTGCAGACCCCAGTTAAAGATAAAAAAAAATCCCGAACAAAGGGCATAAACGTCAGTCATCATTCTGGGCTATTTGGTCTAATTTAGGCCAAATTATAGGTGGCACATAACCAACTACCCTTTTTATGAATACAATTCTACTTGGGAATATTCCTAAATTATAGCTGTGCCGCTTTATGTCTCTTTGCACAGGATGTAAAAACGTCTTTTCATCTTCCCCTTTGTGATTTCTTCCACCAGGGAGGTTTGTGGCTATGTTTGAAGATGTGATTGATGGCAAGTCTGCTACAGAGCCACAAAACATTGATGTAATTATTTTTTAGATGAAAGTATCAGGGGAACCCAACGTGTTTAAATGTCGAAACAAAGAAAGCATTGCTACTTTTCTGTCTATCATGAAGTGAAGATAGGACCATGATACCATTTGTATAAATGTTTAAATTTGATCTTAAAAAAATGTAAAGAACTGAAATTGGGGGCAAAAAATATCTTTTGGGGTTTGGGCCACTTGAATACATTAATTAATGGCTATTCAGCAGGGGAAAATGCACAGTATTTTAATTCACATAGTACACTGCATAATATATAAACTTCATTGACACCATATACTATACTACTTTACTATACTACTTGTGTAAATGTGTTCTGTCAGGACCAGAACGGAAACAGGACCCAATTGCGTTTACCACAAGTTTTATCGAAGGAAAGAGGTAGGGCTGTGGCCACGATCCAGTGTTCTCTGGACGCGGGAAGCAAGTCGCTCTCGTACTCGGATTGTGATCCGAACACGGAAGTGGGTCTTACATTGCAATGTCATGGACGGAAAAACGGGTTGGTAGCCGGGACTGAGAGAGCAAGGCTTGGTCGGGGTCGGAAACGAGTCGTAAGCCAGAACGGGAGAGTAGACGTAGTCGGGGGAAAAAAAGGTCGTATGCCGGGACGGGAGAGCAGATGTGGTCAGGAGCAAAACAGGTCATGGCTGGAGACAGACAGGGGCAAAAACGGGACAGGTGGGAGTCAGAGTCGAAAAAGGCTTGCCTCGTATTCACTAAGGTTCGCAGACGGACTGACAACAGGGGACAGACAGGACTGGGTTTAAGTCGGGACAGGGAGCCAATCAGAACCCGTGGCGGTTGGCTCTAAATGAGCGGACACAGGTGAGTCACATCAGTAATCATGACAGTGTTCTTCACTTTATTGTTTTGTATCGTGTTTCATTGTATAATAATTATAGAAAATTAAAGTTTACCACTTTATTTCATGTTCTATACTTTCTGTCTTGTCATATTCTTTGTTTTGGTGCTTTCAGTGGGATTTTGTTGTGGTAAATTTGGTATATTATGGTTTCACTTATATCTTTATGGTTTGATCAAAGTGTGGGCTAAGGTCTTGCGTTGTCCTTCTTTCATGATAGAGTTCGAGATATTCCTCCGACATATTTTGTGCTGTTTTACTTTCATGTTTTGGTTCGGTTAGAGCTAGTTGGTGTCGGGACACGATGAAGTTGTTGACCATGTAGTATGTTGCCTGCACCCACTTTATGTTTTGTCCAGTTAGAACTAATTGCTATGCCAAATATCCCTTCTGCTACTCTTATATAGATAATCACAATACAGTCTATTATGATAAGGAACACATGTGCTTGGAACCTTATAACAAGTCATCTGATTGACTATTCGTATGTTGCGAGAGGGAACTTATTATCGGCTCTTTTTTTCTATTCACCCAATAACTGTGACATCATATTTGTCTGTTATTGGTGTGATAAAATCGCAATGATAATTTTGTCCATCCTTAATATTTTTTGTTTGAATTTTGTTATGTTTCATTCTGTGAATTTATTTTCTCCTTCTATTTTTCTCCCTTAGGTTTTTTTATCCATCCATCCATTATCTGCACCGCTTATCCTCAGTAGGGTCGCGAGGGTGCTGGAGCCCATCCCAGCTGTCTTCGGGCAGTGGGCAGGGGACACCCTGAACTGGTTACCAGCCAATCGCAGGGCACACGGGGACAGACAATTCGCTCGCTCATTCACACTTCAGGACAATTTGGACCGGCCAATGAACCTGACATGCATGTTTTTGGAATATGGAGGAAACCGGAGAGTCTGTAGGAAACCCACGCAAGCATGGGGAGAACATGCAAACTCCACACAGGAGGTTCGATCTCATGACCTCAGAACTGTGCCGCACACGCGCTACCCACTGCTCCGCCGTGCTGCCCTAGGTTTTTTTTAATGGGTTTTAACTTTTATCTGTTCAATTAAAGAAAACGAAAAAAGCACACACCCAAGATCTTTACATTTTCATGATTTTACCTTTTACCATTGGCAAGTGCAATTTGTGTTTAAATAATGTTACTTTCAGACTCATGTAGGTTTTAGATCAGGGTGCTGGTGTAATACTAGTCTGTAGTCTGTAATCGTCGGTAGTATGTGCAACCCCTTGAGACTTCTTGTGATTAAGGGCTATACAATTAAACATGACTTGACTTGTTGCCTCACTTTTATGTTTTGTTCAGTTAGAGCAAAAGGTATTCAAACACAGATTGTCATTTTTTGTTCAGTTGTGGATGGTTTGTGTTCCATCATATCCTGTGTCGTCTTATTTCATGTTTTGTTCATGTAGCTCTAGTTCGTGTTTTCTAATTACGTAGCAGGGATGTGTAGTCGAGCCTGTCTTAGAGAAGCGTTGATGTCTTCGAATTCAGAAGATCTTGGTAAACTTCGTGGTCGTTTCTATACACTTTCCATTACTGATTCGGTGAATAAATCTATCTTTCAAATTGTATTTTGTGTCTCCAATTATGAGATCCCCTTCTCCAGCTAGCTGGAACCTTTCACATTTCGTGATTGCAACATCCATTGCAGCCTGGTCATCCTGGAAGGGGGAATACATCATGTGCAGTCCCATCTCAAGGTTTTTTCATTTTCCTCATGTTGGGGTTTTTGAGTTTTTCCTTGCCCTCGTGTAGGTTTTAGATCAGGGGATGATGTCATAGTAGTCTGTGGTTTGCAATAATCTGTGGTCTGTGCAGCCCTTTGAGACTCCTTGTGATTAAGGGCTATACTAATAAACATGACTTGACTTGACGTGAGTTATTTTTGGAAGGCAACCCCACCAAAAAAACAAACCAAAGAAAAAAAAGGAGTTACTGTACTTTATTTTGTGAGAGTCTGAAAAGTGAATATTAGGCTGTATTTTTACACCCTGCCTTGGATGGCTCCTCCACAATGATTTGTCCTATGACCAAAGATCATCAGCGGTCTCATCAAAATTCATACAATAGATAAAAAAATCAAAGCGTAAGCTTATCCAGACCATGAAGGCGTGCGTACATTCAATCTGCTTATTCTCTCATGCGGCGCAGTGCCTGCCTTTCGTCCTCAAACGGCAGATAAAATTTGATGAGCGGCAGTGAAAATAATTGGCAATGTATTGCACCGCTTCAACTGCATCCCAACACGTGTCCGTCCTTTTGTGATCAAATTGCCTCATGGGAAGGAAAGTGAATACCAGGAAGTTACAAAGACTTCTAAAAGTGTCCTTACAGAATTGATTTATCTCTTTTGCTACCTTTCCTGAAAGCAAATACTTTCACAGTACAATAGACCATTGGGATATGGCGAACCTGCTTTACGACATCTTCACTTTACGGTATGATAAGATGTTTTTTTCTGCCCCTCTTTACGGCATTTTCTCCACTACACAACACCAACAACAAATTATTTTTGCATGCCCAAATACAAAACTAGAATTTGGCCGTGTTTGCGCATGTACAGTGCATCCGGAAAGTATTCACATCGCTTCACTTTTTCCACATTTTGTTATGTTACAGCCTCATTCCAAATTGTATTAATTTAATCTCTTATGGCAAAATTCTACACAAAATACTCCATCATGACAATGTGAAAAAGTTTTTTTTTTTACTTTTTTTGAATTTATTAAAAATAGAAAACTAAGAAATCACATTTACATAAGTATTCACAGCCTTTGCCATGAAGCTCAAAATTGAGCTCAGGTGCATCTTTTTCCCACTGATCATCCTTGAGATCTTTCTACAGCTTAATTGGAGTCCACCTGCAGTAAATTCAGTTGATTGGACATGATTTGGAAAGGCACACACCTGTCTATATAAGGTCCCACATTTGAGTGTGCATGTCAGAGCACAAACACCAAGCATGAAGTCAAAAGAACTGTCTGTAGACCTGCGAGACAGGATTGTCTTGAGGCACAAATCTGGGGAAGGATACAGAAAAATGTCTGCTGCTTTGAAGGTCCCAATGAGCACAATGGCCTCCATCATTCGTAAATGAAAGACATTTTGAACCACCAGGACTCTTCCTAGAGCTGGCCGGCCTTCTAAACTGAGCGATCGGGGAAGAAGGGCCTTAGTCAGGGAGGTGACCAAGAACCCGATGGTCACTCTGTCAGAGCTCCAGCGTTCCTCTGTGGAGAGAGGAGAGCCTTCCAGAAGGGCAACCATGTCTGCAGCAATCCACCAATCAGGCCTGAATGGTAGAGTGGCCAGACGAAAGCCACTCCTTAGTAAAAGGAACATGGAAGCCCGTCTGGAATTTGCCACAAAGCACCTGAATGACTCTCAGACCATGAGAAACAAAATTCTCTGGTCTGATGAGACAAAGATTGAACTCTTTGGTGTGAATGCCAGGCGCCGTGTTTAGAGGAAACTAGGCACCGCTCATCACCAAGCCAATTCCATCCCTACAGTGAAGCATGGTGGTGGCAGCATCATGCTGTGGGGATGTTTTTCAGCAGCAGGAACTGGCAGACTAGTCAGGATAGGAGGAAAAATGAATGCAGCAATATATAGAGATATCCTGGATGAAAACCTGCTCCAGAGCGCTCTTGACATCAGGCTGGGGCGAAGGTTCATTTTTCAGCAGGACAACGACCCAAAGCACACAGCCAAGATCTCAAAATATTGGCTTCAGAACCACTCCGTGAATGTCCTAGAGTGGCCCAGCCAGAGTCCAGACTTGAATCCGATCGAACATCTCTGGAAAGATCTGAAAATGGCTGTGCACAAACGTCTCCCATCCAACCTGATTGAGCTTGAGACTTATTGCAAAGAAGAATGGGCAAAACTGCCTAAAGATAGGTGTGCTAAACTTGTGGGATCATATTCAAAAAGACTTGAGGCTGTATTTGCTGCCAAAGGTGGATCAACAAAGTATTAAGCAAAGGCTATGAATACTTATGTAAATGTGATTTCTTAGTTTTCTATTTTTTATAAATTCAAAAAAAGTAAAATAAAACCTTTTTCACCTTGTCATAATGGAGTATTTTTTGTAGAATTTTGAGATAAGAGATTAAATTAATACAATTTGGAATGAGGCTGTAACATAACAAAATGTGGAAAAAGTGAAGCGCTGTGAATACATGGCCAGAACCATTCGATGATCAGGAATATTATTAAAAAATAAGGAGGCGATAAAAGCAAATACATATTCTAAGGGTATGACAAACCTCGCAAGTGGAAAGTTTAAAATCTGTTTCATTTTTAATCCCTCGCTTACCCTCCATCCCCCTGCATCCACCCACCACTCCACTGTGCCAGATCAAGTCACATCATACAAAAAGTCAATAACATTTGATTTTTTTCCTTACATGTACATTTATTTATAATATTATTGTATACCGTTTTGATATGTTCACGTTTTTATCCGGAGTACTGGGAGTTTGAAATGTAATAGATGATTACCATGGGTTTCTATCCCCAAATATACTCCAATTTACCTTTGCGATTCCCACCTCTGAACGTTTTAAATGTTATATTCCGGGGTTCAAATACAAAACTTCACACTCTATTGTATACAATTATCTAGTTTAAGCAGATCTTGCCTCAACATTTATGGATTTTAGTCGCAAGTTTCCGGCTTTGGCTGTTTTCGGCAAATGTTTTTGCAATATTTGAATTAAGCAAACAGAATTTGTTGGAAAAGTGGAAACAGATGGAAAAAACACATGAGACCATATGTGTGAAAATTGTCAAATAAAAATGAGACTCAACCATTAATGATGCTACCGCCAAAGTGCTGTCTTTAAAGTTGGTGTTGATTTATATCATCTGCAACCCTCCTACCTAATGACCTAATGACGGGTTCTGTTCAAATACATGAAAATGAGTATGCTACCTTCTCCAACAATAATACTGGATTAAGGAGCTGGGAGTACATGAATAATCTTGTTTTAAATGTCCCTTTGTATAAAAAAAACTATATACATTGGCTCACACCCATGACTTCAAATTTAAAGCACACAAGTCTGAATGTTTCTTCCAGACAGAGGGAGTAAAGGACATTAGAAAAATGGCTTGTTATTTTTATCATTTTTTACAGTTTTCAACGTTTCAGCCATGTCTGCATTTAAGAAAATATACAGTAGATCCCCAGGATATGACAACGATCCGTTCTGAGGTAGGGATCGCAGAGTGAAATTTCTTTATAGGTAAAAACATGAAAATAAGAGAAAAGTATAGCGTAAGTACGACTTAAGTGTAATAAACGTGGATAAGACTACATCCCCTTTTCTGGCCAGCTGGAGTTGTTTTTGGAAGGTGAAAATTACGAGAAATAGAAAATTTTGTATATCCAAGGTGTGAGCTGGTCAAGTGCAGTGGCGGGTGGATGCAGAAGGACGAGGATATGGCGAAGCGGATAAAAAAATTAAACTGATTATAAAACTTCTTCTTGAGAGAATTTTCATGCACTTAGCCAGGGTCACGCCTCATGTGCCCTCTTCGAGTTTCTTGATCATCGCGAGCTTCGTTTTCATAGTTATCATGTTTTCACTTCTCCCCTTCGCATCACTGCGAATCTTGGTACACGTAGCTAATAAACACAGTACAAAAAAATGCGATATTGTATTGCCACCTTGCAAAGTCTTTACGAAACTGACGAGAGTCTGAACTAAATGAAGAGAAAGGCATTGTAGCAGGGAGTTTGGGCAAAAGCATGCCATGACACAAACAAATAGCATAACAGAATTTTATAAGACCTCAAGCAATAGCAGACAGGCATCATATGAACACTCCAAAGTTTTAATTTCATAGGTTTTTGGGCATGCAAAATAAGTTGTCGATGTCATAAAGTGGGAAAAATGCTGCAAATTGGGGCCCAGACAACCTTTAAGTGAAAATGTCGTAAGGCCAGGGTACCATATCCCGGGGGTCTACTATACTACATTTATGTGATTCTTTACCAATTCTTAAAAGGCTGATTATAAGTACTTTTATTCAAGTTTTTTCTTTCAGTGATTATGTTCGATTCCATCAAAGTATTTTTTTTTTCCATTTCAAATTGTACTTTGAGTCATATCAATAAACAAGTAACTGTTCAACTCTAGGGCACACGTGTAGACAAATACCTCAACCTCAAACCTCACACATAAGTGCAGACAGGACCACACGCGAGCCACCTCACACACTAAATGTTTTGCAATGCAATAAACATTTATTTAGGTTGAGGGGAAGATTTTTTTTCTGCATGTGGTTTGCCCGCTCAGGTGTGTACACGAACACTGTATACACGACAGAAAGGGATGGAAAGTTTATTCTACGTGTGTCATCAGTGGGCAGCTTGGGGGCATATGTGCACTAAACTATTTTGGGGGGGAGGCAGTTTTCTTTTCTGGGATGTTGCAACAAACGTCACTTCACAAAATTAACAAATCAGCAAAAGATAAAAAGGGATGACAGGTTTTCCATAAAACCTGGGAAAAATATATATTTTAAAATGTGATGTTTTGAATTGAAACGAGATGTGATACAACCAAACAGCTACAAGGGCCCGACTACACCCAGTGAGAGCCCATGCTAAGCCCAGCAACATTTTTTTCCCACTCATCATTCTCCCTACTCTCTAGCAACAATAAAATCAATAAAACTTGGGACACAAAGGCATTTTTACATGCAAAATCGGATCGCACATGATACAACCGAACGAGCGAGCCGCGAGGGCCCGTCGAGACCCCGTGAGAGCCTTTGCCGTGACCCTCGATGGTTTCTTTCATGGTTTCTTTTCTCCCTTTATCCTCCTATGAGAGTATGAGTATGGATGTTAAGAGGGGACTCTGTGAGAGTGTGATTGTGCCGACTGTGTTGTATAGTGCAGAGACTTTGAGCCTGAACACAGATTTGAGAAGGAAATTAAATGTTTTTGAGATGAAGTGTTAGATTGAGAAATTAAATTGTGAGAGACAGAACTGGAGTAGTCGTGGAACTGAGCAAGCGTGTGGATAAGAGAGTACTCAGTTGGTTTGGACACATGGAGAGGATGGATGAGGGGCGAATACTGAAGAGGATCTACAGAGCAGAAGTAAACGCAAGGAGACCAAGAGGAAGGCCGCGATTGACGTGGATGGACGGTGTCATGAGTGCACTGCAGGAAAGAGGTCTAAATGTAGTGGAAGCTAGAGCTCTTGTTTGTGATAGGAATGAGTGGAGAGGTGTTGTAAAAGGATAGTGGGATGTTTGGACGGGTTCTGAGGGATGGGCAGGGCACCTGTATGATGCGGCAGGGGTAAGCCAGTGAAAGTTGTCGGGCCCTGCTGTTGAACAGATGAACAGAAGAGTGTGTTGTGTCACCCTGACCCGAGTGACATGGCCGCTTTCTGGTGTCCCGTTTCATCTGGAGGGACGAAAGCATGACCAACTTAGGTGCCGAGGTGCCTAACTTGTTTGGGTGTTTGGGCATTTGGGTTGGCCATGGTCCAAAAACTTTTTTGTGTGTTTTTTTGCTACCTTTTCCCTTTTTTATTTTCTTTGTTTTTGTATGTGTTTGTCTTGCTGTCGGTCACCTCGCTCGAGGGATATGACCTGGGTAGATAGATAGACAGAATTAATACAGTCCATAAAACTCAAGACAATTTTCAGACCTAAATTCATAAAATGAGATCTAATGTAATACAACCTAATGAGGTAGCCACAAGGGCCTGACGAGACCCGGCAAAAGTCCGTGCCCTGCCCTCCAACATTTTTTTTCTCTTCTCTTCTTTACTGATAAGTCTCAGGGTTAGGAGACACAAAATAACATTGATGGATTTTGAACCTTCAGATTCAGATTCAGATTTACTTTATTGTCATTCGTGTACACGTGTATACAGAACGAAATGTCGATACATCTGACCCGCACAGGTTCTTTGAACGTCAGCCGGGATAGATAAGATTAACCATGTCTTCGTCAGAATTTTAGCGCAGCAGTTCGTCATCTCGCGGTTCGATGCCACTTCCAGTTGTTAAATGGTCCAGTTTATTGTCCAGAGAGCGAACGTTGGAGAGCAAAATGGATGTTAGAGGGGTTAGCCTTTAGCCTAGCTGTTAGCCCGGCCCGCTTAAGCCAAACCGCAGATATTCCAACCTGTTCTACGTGCGATCCCCCTGAGCTCTTCATTTCCAAAGGCAGATCTGCCGTAAAGGGTGTGGAAATAAAAAATCAGTAATATGCTTGGCCGATAGTGACAAAAGTGTAAACAATGCATAACAGTCAAAACAACAAACAGTGAGGTGTAATAGTCAAAACAATAGACTGGCATCCTATGCAATCTTCTTTGCAGGTGTCCAATATCAAAAACAGAATCAACTTATTACTTACTCTCCAGCAACAATACAGTCCTTTAAACCTAGAAACAGATTGGATTTTCACTTGAAAATTTTTGAAATGAGAAGACGTGATAGAACCAAACAAGCGAGCCATGGCAAGACCCAGTCAGAGCTTATACACAGGTCTTCCTTTGTTTTTTTTTGTTTTTTTTATTCCTCTCATCCTTCTTTTTCTTACTCTCTGGCAACAATACAGTCAATAAAACCTGGGACAAATTAGAATTTTCACATGATGAGTTTTGAAATAAGATTGGACGTGATACAACAAGATAAGTGAGCTACAAGAACCCAACAAGACCCCTTAAAGCCTTTGCCCAGCCACCCTATTGTTGTTTTTTCCCCTCTTTACTCTCTTGCAAAAATAAAGTCTACAAAACCTGGGAAACATAAGCATTACCAGGTGTACATTTACGAAATGGGATCGGACATGAAAAAACAAGACCCAGTAAGAGTCCATGTCCAGAACCCTTTATGTGACAAAGGTTCAACCAATTGATGAGTTAGGAATTTGATTTGTTCCAAAGAAAACATGCAAACGCTAAACTGATATGTTCTAACACAGACTCAAACTAAGAAGTCCAAATTTTAAGGCCAAAGCCTCAACCATTATTGGTCTTTTTTTAACATGTGTCTGTGCCACATTTAACAGTACTATTGCAAGTCTTCTGTAAAACGTCTTAGTCGTAAGGATAGTAAAGGTGTCAAAGTTGATTAAAGACTCCAAAGCAATACTTCCAACTGTCTGTTTTGGAAATACATAAATAAAGGTACTCACAGTTTGATTGTGCCAGGGCAGCAGCCAGAATTTTCCCTCTTCACGACGTGTGCTTGAAATTCCCGGGTTCTGACACAGGCCGGGTTTGGAACTCGTTCCTGCATGTAAAGAGAAATAACCAATTAAAAAAAAAATACGGATGCACGATAACTGTTTTTTCCAACCCATACAATTACCTGCCTCTGTTTACCGATACCTGATACCTTTTAAATGCATGCTATATTTTTAGGGATAGCAGAATGCAATTTCTTAATAGATAAAAACATTAAAATAACAGAAAAGTATAAAGTAAGTACAACTTAGGTGTAATACATCCCCTTTTCTGGCCAGCTGGAGTTGTTTTTGGAAGGTAACCTCCCGAAAAAATACGAGAAAAGTCAAATCGTATTTATCTGATGTGTGAGCTGGTCAAGTGGAGTAGCGGGTGGATAGAGATGGCAAAGCAGAGAGAATGGATATTTAGAAAAAAAATTACCCGAAAACACACGAAACACAAATTATTTCATGTGTGTCTTTACGTTAGCTTAAAAATACAACATGATAAACATTACTTTTGTTGATAATAACTATAATGACTATAATAACAAGTTATGGTTATGAGCACAATAAAACGGACATTATAGATATTGCTGAAGGTATATGATAATGAATGAGTGTGTTCATGATGTGAAAATATGTCACTCCTAAACAATATACCGTGGCTAAAAATATAGATATCACTCTCTCTTATCAAACCGCATTGTATTTGTTGTACCTATTAGGAGCTATAGCAAATCAAAATATTCTCTTGCAACATCAGGCAAATGTAATATTTGGAAAATTACAACAAAAGAGAATTCTCATAGTGGCGCACTTGAACGATATTTCTGGCAGCTAAGATTTGCTAAAGGAGTACAACACATTAAAATATGTACACTGCACTTTATCTAGATGTCTAGTGGAGAAAAGTAACACTCAGGCTTCTGTCAATCTTAATCAAAAAGTGTAGGACAGTTTTCAATCTTAAATTGCAATTCATGGAAAAAACACACACGGGGCCGGACTGCGACAAAAACAGAAAAAAAACTTTCTTGACAAAACAAAACCCAATGTCCCGGCTTTGGTTCAGAAACCCATCGAATCACAACAGCCTAAGCTATGAGACTGATTACGTCCAAATTTTCCGGTGCCTTACGTACATTATGAAGAGGTAGAGAGGACACACGACCAAGTTCAACTACCACTACTGTATAAAAATCAAATTGTTTTTGAACTAGGAACACAAACGCTTGGGATATTTCTCACAAGTAATGGCGGCTGATTGGTTATTATTGTCGGGACCAGAACGGAGACAGGACCCACTTGCGTTACGTTTCTCTCGGTTTCATTGGAAGAAAGGAAAGGGTAGCACCCACGATCCAGTGATCGCTGGACGCAGAAAGCAGGTCGCTCTGAACGTGGAAGTGGTACTTCTGTGACGAGCGATGGCGGTAACGGAAAAAACGGGTCATTAGCCAGGACAGGAGAGCAGAAAACATGGTCGGAATCGGAAACGAGTCGAAAGCCAGGAGAGGAGAGTAGACGTGGTCAGGATCAAAAAACGGGTCGAAGCCGGGGAACAGACAGGAGCAAAAACAGGTGGGAGTCAGTGTCAAAAAAGCTTGCCTAGAGTACACCGAGGTTCGCAGACAGACTGACAACAGGTGACAGATAGACGTGGGTTAAAATAGTGACAGGGAGCCAATCAGAGTCCGAGGCAGTTGGCACCAAAGGAGCGGGCACAGGTGCATCACATCGGTAATCATGATAATTTTGGCAAGGGACTAATTATAGCAGAACTGATGTTCTGACTGATTTTTGAGGTTTCTCTTCTCCAATACAGATGACTCCAATCACCTTAATGGTAAGAAGCTTGCTAACGAGCTGACAAATTGTATCGCTTGTAGTGGAGCAGACAAAACTCCAAAATCGTGCGACCCTCGAGGACCGGAGTGCCCAGGTCGGAATTTTCAGCTCTTTTTTTTTCTATCGGGCGATAATCATCGTATTTAGCTGTTAAATAACCAATTACCATCAGCCTGATAATTATAGTCCATCCCTAAAATAGACCATTTCAAGATCTGGTATTGACGACTACGTAGTCAGTCACGCCATCATATTGAACTTGTTTTTTTTAGTGACGATGAACATTTTGTAGGCGTTTTTGAAGAAGTGCCTTTGATCACAGCCCCTTTGACCTCCTTCAACAAAACGACTTTTATTGTACTCAAAAGACCGCCTGTGCAACACTGGAGTTTGTTAAACCAGCGAGAATGAGGCATTAAAGACGCGTCATTTCAAATGAACAGACCTCACGGAAGGAATGTCGTTTTACACTAAATAAACGCGCGTTAGTGCTTTTGGCTCCATAGCGTGGCGAGACATCTTTATCTTAAGATTTTATGTGCCGCTGTTGATCTCTGACATTGAATTTGAGACGGGCCTTTTTTGGTTTCCACGGCAGCGGTGTGGGGCCACATGTACCCGGGCGGACCACGACATAGGGAATATGTACGAAACACAAATGTGTGAGACCACATTTGGACGTGTCGGTGATGTTAAACCTTGCACACAAACACGCACACACTAGTCACGCTGTTGCCTCCGCACAGCAACCCGTCAGGGTGGTCCGTGCTGAAAATGTTTATGATCGTTCATGAGCTCATCCAACTGGCTTGTTTTGGTGAATTGAGAATGATTTACAGGAAGCTGGAGCAGAGGAGGAGCCCCGAGGAAAAGCTTAAACCACCATTTCAAGTCATTCTGAGTACAGGCGTGCACACTTGTCTCTGTGCCGCCCCCCACACGCCCCGTTTTTCATTGCAATGTGTTTTTGTATTTGTCTGGTGCTTGGAAAGCAGTCCGAAACGGACAAATTAGCTGCACTCTGACCGCATGCACATTTCCCTTACCGTGGAAAGAGGAAATCTTCATCATGATGTCAATCATGTCGCTTTGCACTTCCAGTAGATGAGTGTTGAAAGCAGAAGATGTAAATTACATTTACCGTATGTTTTATAGCAGACGACGCCAGTTTCCCCAATCCTGGTCCTTGAGGGCTGGATTGCTGGAGGTATTAGGACCAATGTTCCCTCTAATTTTCAACGGGTCTGAGTGTTCACACAAAGTCGGTGGGCAACGCTTGAAACAACAGTGAGCAACCATAATCTCAAGTGTGGCAAGTTACATTTTTCCGAGTTTCCAGCAATGCAAAATTATTTTTCTCTTTTGAATGAATTGACTCATGTACGATTGCAGAGGTTGTACGGCCTACAAACGTCGTTTGTTCTTACAATTCTTCCACAAGATATCCATTTCTTTTTTGTTACCCCTGATATATTTTGTCACATAATATTAACATTTTGGGGGGCTTATTTAGTCGGTTGCAAGATTCCAAACTGTACTTAGTCACATATTTTAGTGGAAGTACAATGTTGGCAACACGATTCTTTTGATACAATTGGAAATTATTTGAATGCATCACAAACTTTTTCTTCTTTTTTTCTACTTTTTTTAAATTCCTTTAAAAAAAAAGTCTCATTGTGTTTATTTTTTCCAAGCTGTTACTTTTTTCTTTTTGTTCTCCATTTACCTTTTTCCTACGTTTCTTTTTTTAATTTTTTTCTGGCTTTTTTTCTAAATTTTTCCTTCTTTTTTCTCTTCCTTTTGTTTCTTTTTTCCCAGCTTTTCACTACTTTTTCATTTTGGTATTTTTTTCTTTTTTGTTCTATTCCCCCCTTCTTTTAAGTCATTTTTTGCATAGTTTTACATAATATTTGGTAATGTTTTGGATTAAAGAAGCAAAAAACAACCTGAAGAGCCGTTTAGGACCCGAAAGAGCCGGTTCCTTTTAGTGAGCCGAGCCGAAGAAGCCGGTTCTCGACAAACTCTACTAACTTTACTTTTCAACTTTGCTCGACATTGACTTCAAAATACCGCATTTAGGACACAATGTCAGGGGAACCCATTTATTTTTACCTTCATGCACTGTAACTTTGACTTAAGTCGCTTCTTAATTAGTAATTTTGAGCCCTCATTTTTGTGTGCTGGCTAGATTTTCTTGTGCGCTGAGAATGTGCGAGCAGTGCGCAATTGCGCAAGTGCGCAGCTTAGAGGGAACACTGATTAGGACTACACCATCTATCCATCCATCTATCCATTATCCACACCGCTTATACTCAGTATAATACTAGAGCCCATCCTAGGTATATTTGGGCAGAGGGGACACCCTGAACCAGTTGCCAAGGCACACAGAGACAGAAGTCACTCGCTCGTTCACATCTAGGGACAATTTGAACCAGCCAATTAACCTGACATGCATGTTTTTAGAATGTGGGAGGAAACCGGAGTGCTGGAGGAAACCCCTGCAAGCACTGTGAGAACATGCAAACTCCGCACAGGAAGGCTAGATTTGAACCTCAGAACTGTGCTGTCTTGCAGGACTACACCAATATAACACAAAAAAATCGATACATAGATTGCAGAAGGTTGTGATGAGGTCACGACTAAAGTGAGGCGAGCCGTTGGAAGATGGCCTTCACTCGTGGGGCGAGATTGTGCTCATTGCGGCTGCTGTCAAAACTTTACTCTGACAAGCTTTTATTAACAAGACATTTTCTAAAAATTTAGTTACCCTTTACATGTCTTTTGTTAGCCACTTTTGTTAGCCACTACCGAGACTTTGGCTGACGTTAAAGTGCTAACACTACAGAGCTAAACAAAAATTGAGCCGTTTTAACTCGTAAAAATATACTTTGTGTGTGACATTCAACTCATTCTTTACGGAGGACAGCTGGCAGAAGACAATGTGGAAGTGGAATTTTATTTGCGATTTTTATTATTTTACTATGGCAAAAACACGAATGTAACTTATTAGTTGCATTAGATTTGATCGCGCTGACAACCTACCATCATCATTGTCATCATTAGATCCCTCTTTCTCAAATTTGCTTGTGACTTTTCACTTTCTTGTCCAATAAAAGCTAAAACGCCCCTGAAAAATGAGCCGAAAGCCATATCATAATTTAATTTGTTAGAATTATAACAGCTCCAATATTCACAATTTTGAAACATCTCCTTTAAAGGCCACTGTAAAATGGAGCCCATCTTAGCTATCTTGAGGCAGTCGGCAGGGAACATCTTGAAATGGTTGCCAGCCAGTCGCAGACAAATATATTATATAAGGTGAAAAAAAAAACATGGTAATTGGTGCTTACAACTACTCAATTGTGACAATAGATTATATTTGAATCTCAGTCTAAACGAGCCAAGGAGTGTCACAATTAATCGAATGATTTTGAATCACGATGCGTTGTGGGAATGTTACTATTAAAACTAGTGTAACTGATACACAACAGTTTTTATTTATTTGTTGTCATTATTTTAATGAATAGTATCAGTAGTTGAGATAAAATTCTCATGACTGCCCTCATAATTTTATTTATGACTTCTGGCCTTGGTGAGAGTCGAGTTTTTATGCGTAGGCCTAACTCATTCCTCCCTTTCGTTCTCTCGGTCAGTCAAGCTCATCTCCTGGCCAGGAAAAAAAAAAGAAAAACACAAACGAAATACACATTCCTCGAGGTCAATTTTCTGCTACGTCTTTTTCAGTTCTGCGAAATGAGAGTTGTTAAACTTAAGTCGAGGAAAAGTTGTTGGGTGGCTACGGGGCAGCCAATCTGTTCCCACTGCCGTGAATAAAAAATGGGGAAAGGATGTAAAAGTAAACATTCCATCAGATTGAAGTAACCAAAGTCATTAAAACGCATACAGAGTAAATAACAACAAACGCTTTATTCGAAATTACTTTATAACATTTCCGTACACACCAGGGGCGTTACGAGGGGGGCAAGTGTGTGTGTGTGTGTGTGTGTGTGTGTGTGTGTGTGTGTGTGTGTGTGTGTGTGTGTGTGCGTAGGGTCACACTCTGCCCACCCAAAGAAAACTGGGTGTAGTGATGGAGCAGTCTGAAAAATGCACACAAAAAAGAAGAAAAAGAAATAACAAAGGAAAAAGGAGGGAAAAAAGAAGATAAAATAATGAAGCAAGAAAAAAGAAGGAAAAAGCTGACTGAAAATAAGAAAAAGCTGAAAAAGCAAGAACATATGAAATGAAATGAAATGATCTGCATTTATATAGCGCTTTTCAAGTCAATGAAGACTTCCCAAAGCACTTTACAATGTGCTTCACATTTACCCATTCACACGCACACCCACACACCGATAGCGGCCGTGCAGCCATGCAAGGCTGCCAACCTGCTTATTGAAGGCATTAGGTGTTCAGTGTCTTACCCAACCTTACTTCGACATGTAAGAAGGAGGAGCTGGGATTCGAACTGCGATCTCTTGATCCCAAGACGAGTGCTCTACCTACTGAGCTACTGCTGCCTCACTTAACATAGAAAAGGTTCTAAAAAAGAAAAAAAAGAAGAAAAAAAAAAGAAAAAAACAGGAAAAAGAGAGCACGAAATATAATAATACAGCAAGAAATAAATAAGTAAAAAGCTAGGAAAAAAAGAAACCAAAGAAACTAAGAAAAAGGTAAAAAATTGAAAAAAAAAACCAAGCAGGAAACATAGAAAAACAAGGAAAAATAAGAAAACGAAGAAAAGACAAGGGAAAAGAAGAATAAAGCTAGGCAAAAAAGAACAAAGGAAGAAAAATACAATACAAAAGTAAAACAAGGAAAAAATAAGAAAGAAAGCAGGGCGATAGAAGTAAAAAAGTTTGGGTCAAAAGAAACAAAAGAATGAAAAGAAAAGAAAAAAAATAATGACAATTTTAGAAAGCAAGAGAAAATATGATTGGGGGTTCCTTTTTTTCAGAATAGTACCAATAATAAATGCAGTACATATTGCTGCTCAAAATAAATGAAGAAGTTTAAAAAAATATATTATTTTATTAAATTACTCAAATTTTGAAACACATCCCTAAACACATTAGAAACATGGCTGTTGAAAACTGTTTTGGGAGTAACACAAACAAACTGGATTCCTTTTTTCGGGTGGGAGTGGAGGAGGAACAAAAAACAACAACTAGTGTACATCTTTAATTGGCGTAGGAAGCATTTTCGAGGTATTGTTTTCCAGTCGGACGAGTTACGGGGCAGTCGACTACAGTCTCTCCGTGGTGATATAATCTGAGGAGATTTAAGGTTTATTGTTGGAAAAGGTTTTTTTTCTTACACACTAAAACTAATTGAGATTTTTTTTTTGTCGTTTAAAAAATATCACTCGAAATTAATTTTAGAGAGGAGAGTTTATTTCTTCTAGGAACTGTTTCATATGGTATGGGTTTCTAGTCGAACGTTTTAAGGCGGAGCTACCCCAACAACATTTTGCATATGTAGTTCATTTCGTCTCATTCTCGTTCGAATGAGCTGATTAAACTCCCTTGCTGGAAGCTTTAATCGGATACATTTTACAGCCGTTTTCAAGAGATTCCTACTTACTAGTTGTCTTTTTTTTAATCAGGAATTTACCGTAGTTTGTAGTATTTACGTGATAACTTTTAGCCGAGTGCTAATGACAGCAGCTAAACAAGTTGTGTATGCCACCGGGTGAGCGCTCAGCCGGAATTCAAAGGTAAAATGTACATTTATTAATTTTCATTT
Organism: Urocampus carinirostris; assembly: GCF_059441175.1. Taxonomy (NCBI): domain Eukaryota; kingdom Metazoa; phylum Chordata; class Actinopteri; order Syngnathiformes; family Syngnathidae; genus Urocampus; species Urocampus carinirostris. The sequence goes on along the minus strand of NC_142349.1, from coordinate 54,752,959 downwards.
TTTCTCATTCGCCTGTTTATTATTGTTCATGTTTTTTACAATTATTTCAGGGTTTTATTAGTCGTCGTTCTATTCTAGTGTTGATATAAATCAGGTGTCAACAACGCGGTGTCAGCAGGTAACATGTAACCCCCTAAGAACAGCTGACTAGTCCAGTCACATTTATTTGTATAGCCCTTTATCACAACATGTCTCAAAGGACTGCACTGTATTATAATTACACCATACCCTGATCTTAAACTATCATGCGCGCAAGGAAAAGCTCAAAACCTCAGCACAAGGAAAACAAGAAACCTTGAGAAGGGGCCTCACAAGTGGTAATGCCCTTTCCAGGATGACCAGAGTGAAATAGATTTAGCATTGGGTCACAGTACGCAAAACATAGTGAACATCAATAAAAGAAAGCAATCGGTAATATGTTGAAATTTGTCCAGAAAGTGCATGACAGCAACGACGCCTCAAGCCTGTAAACTAGTCCTGAAAGTGCATAACGGCAACAACGCAGCTTCCCATCTCTGCCAGCTGGTCAATGCAGGCGTTGACATGCTTCAGGTCCAGATGCTGGTCTGCTGACTTATCTCAAATCGTCCTACCCCCTCGTATCACCACCAGCCAGGCAGTCGGAAAAAGACAGGAAAAGAAAAGTATGAGTCCGGTATCAATTATAAGCTATTGAATAGAAGTGGGTCTTATGTCTAGATTTAAAAACTTCCACTGAGGTTGCAGATCTTATCTCTGGAGGCAGAGCATTCCACAGCACCGGGGCCTGGATGGAGAACGCTCTCGAGCCTGCAGACTACTTTTTGGCTCTTGGAGTCACAAGTGGACCAGCATTTTCCAAGCGAAGGCTCCGTGCAGGAACATAGGGCAAAAACCAAATCGGAGAGAACATTTATATGTTTGTAAGAGACCCTTAAAGTCACATGTTAAGTGGACTGTGAGCCAGTGCAAGTTACTTAATGTAGAAGTAATTTTGCTCAAATTCTTTTGTCTTAGTCAAAAGTCTCGCTGCCACATTTTGAACCAGCTGTAAACTTTTGATGTTAGATATCGGGAGAACAAAAAGTAATACATTACAGTAATCAAGCCAAGAAGTAATAAATGCAGACTAGTACTGTAAAAATGCTCACCAGTGATGAGTCATTGTGATTTTCGAGGAAACGTGATATTTTTCTATATATAATTATCTAACTATATAACTATATGCTCATTTTAAAAACAAATTAGGAAGAATTAATCATGCATTTTAAAGACTGTTCATATTATTGATTTCTCATGCCAGTTAGAAGGAAAAAAAATCTCACACTGACCCATTTCAGGTGAGCTCTTTTCAGTTTTGGTCTGTGAGCTACTCAGGTGTTCTCAGCAGACTACCTGGTGCCCATGAGCACCAGGTTAAATATTTGTATCCATCATGCATGCTCCACCAATTTCCATACGAGTACTATCAGCTTGTATCCATCTTTCAGTTTGAAGCATTTTTTGCTCTCATCTTCACTTATTCTTTGATGCAGACACTCAAGTAACTCTTTAGTCCTGAGTTGGCAAATGTAGCCTCTGCAATGCACCCATATGTAAAAATGCATCACTAAACATTACACAAGTACAACATTACTGAATGGCACACATGCCTTGACTAAGAAAAATATATCACTCAATCTTTATCAAGTGACATTATCTTTGTTGTACGTTTGGGCAATATAACAAATTGTTATAGGGTTAAAATGTTTTTATTGGTCGATATCAATAATTATTTCAATGATTATCACATCTTTTTTCCTTTCACATTTTAAGTCCAATTTTTGTCCCTGAGTGAAAGTTTACAAAATCCAATACTGCTTTAACTAACCTTTTAATGTAAGAACAAAGACGCATGGTGACAAACTATTCCACAGCATTATCACAAATTTCTTGGACAAGTTAATACTTTCTCCAAGAGGGAACTGGTTGCAGGTAGCAACTTGCTAGCTGTCTCACTCGCAGAAAGTTTTTTTTCTCATGGGGCCCGCTGCTTGTTTAAATTCTGCTAGCACGTGCTTGGGGCTGAATTGTTTTTCCTTTACCATATTCTCGCAGGTGATAGTGTTTTAAATGGTGGAATAGATTTGTCCTGTAGCCCGTTTTGGTTGGCAAAGTGTGCAGTACATATTGCTGCTGTTTTTTTAATTAGATTCTCAGGAGCCAAAACACCCCCAAACAAGTGAAGATGAGAGGCCTCTCCTGTCTATGACTCTTTCAGCATGTTTTGAGTGTGTCTGCTTGGTGTCCTTGTTTACTTTATCTCTCATTTTGAGCGGGTTGTAGTCTTTTTGTTTTCACAGTGTCAACTGCGAAAAGATTTTCTTGTCTTTGTCACCTATTTCCTCTCCTGAATGTTGGCCAGGAACGTTTCCATTGCATTAGCTCCCCCATTTTCTCAGGTGGTATTTACGGTTTAAATTCTTCTTCTTTTATCGAACGTTGATGTTATTTATCGTGGCAAAGATTATGTGACGATAATTGTCGTGACCGTTTTATCGTCTGGACATACTTATTTGTGGACTAAATTGAAATATCTGTTGCAGCTATTCCGAGCAGACATCATGGAGCTGCAGGCGGTCATGATGGCGGCCGGCGGGGGCTCGCGAATGACCGACCTCACCTACAACACCCCGAAAGCCATGCTCCCGGTTGGAAATAGGCCTTTGATATGGTACCCGCTCAACCTGCTGGAAAGGGTCGGCTTTGACGGTGAGAACAATCATATTTCTTGATATTGTAGTATTACTGTTGTTGCTATGATTTTTTTATGGGTATATAAAATGGTTGTTGTTCAACAAAAAGGGTTTAAACAAAAAAATTGAGGCTTTAGACAAAAAATTGAATATATGTTTCAGGTTCCTATAATTCACGGGTCAGCACCCTTTTCGGTGTGGAGTTTCACTTTCAAATTCCCTTGTAAATCAGTGTGCCACACCAAGATTAATGACTCGCACAATAATTTTTTTTATATTCAACAGAGCTGTCATTTTACACCAGTCAAAATATACAACATGGATATATATTTCAATCGTATAACTCATTGTTTTTCAACCCTATTTGTACCAAGGTACACTTTTATTTATAAAGTTCAGAGGCACACCGTCTGTCGAAAAATTTTGAAAATGAAATCATGTCAAATATTTCACTGTATTGTTAAGCGGATAATTAGTATATAAAAAGAAGAAGAATATAATACTAAAAATAAAAAAGAATGATGTTTTTATTTTTTACAGTGCAATCTTAAACCGCTTTGTTAAACAAATTAAGTTATTAAATGTACTGTGCTACCTCAAGAGCAGATAATTAGTATATAAAAAGTATATAAAAATCTACTACCACCAACTGATATGGATGACTATTACAGTTCCTCGTCTGAACATTGCAAAAATACTGAATTATGGCCTGATTTTTTGGAAAGGCAAAATTGGGCAAATTCCAGCGGCACACTGGTATAACTGACCAATTTATCTTCCACTATTCTTGTTCATCAAGCAACTAAAAAATGAATGTGACAATTGGAAAGGCTTGTAGCCATCCATGACTTTTTGCCACAAGTGTTAACCAGAATCAACCATTCTGCATTAACAATGAACTACAATCAAAAAACAAGTGGTATGGACAGCTAGCATACCATTCATCAATGATATTTCCTTGCAGAAAATATCAAAACTTTAAATAACAGCAGCAATGCAGAAAGCGCACACACACACACACACACACACACACACACACACGCACTTCTTTAAATATTCGCCATCAGTAAATGGTTTTCTGTGCTTTGCTATGCAGTGAGCAATGGCGTTTTTAGCAGTGACAAAGGTTTTCAGAGTCTGTGTTTGTTTGCAGTAACTAGACTCAGCGCGATTTAATGTCTCCGCCTTGAATTCATGTTCATGTTTCGTCTCGTAATGACGTTTAACACTTGCTGTGCGAGGTACAACGCTTTAGAGGCATGATGCACAAAACAGCACGGTCATTTTTTGCACAATGCCCCAGTCACCTGTCCACGCTGGCTGGAAAGAACGAGATGTTTTCGCTCGAAGAGCTGTCATGATTCGTTCATTTATCGTGCGCGTGTGTTTCGTTGGCTGGGCGCAGCGCAGACACGCACTCACACACGAAACCGAAAAGGAGGGGCGCTAAACACGGCGTGCAACTGAGAAAAAATTTCAGGTAAATGCGCTTTTAAAAAAAATCATTATTATTTTGCCGTCCGCTCGCGTGCCACTGGTTAACCCCTCGCGTGCCATAGATTGCCGACCCCTGCTATAATTGAAACAAAATGAGTATTTTAGTTAAATCAATGCTTTTTCTAACTGCATAAAGTTGAACATTTTTATTGAAAAAGTAAAATAACGATACGGATGCACTGAATTCTCTCCACTGATTTTTTTTTTTCTGCCAGAAATCCACAAAAGCTCATTTTCGGGATTTTTATGCCATCAGAAAACTATTCTTAATAATTGTGGCAATCTGTGATTGGTTATGACCATATTCCTTCATGTGGATAACTCTGCGTGTGCCTTCTTTGTATATTTGGATATTGCAAACTTGGCTTCTATAATTGTTAATTTTTTGTTCTTGAGACCCTTGGTTATTAAAAAAAAAACTGCATTATTGTCGCGCACTGACCCGCAGTGTCGTCAACAAAGTACAGGAGATTCTGTACTGAGCAAAGAAGAACACTTCTTGCACCTTGTTTTGAAACCATTATCTTTAAAAAAAATGAAGGTCAAAGCCTCAACGATCTTAAATAATTGCGGGAGGGAAACAAGTTTTAAGTGGTATATTTGATATGGGACACAGGCTCTGGCATTACAGACGCTCCCTGACTTAGAGATCGTTCGTAAGTTGAATTTGTTCGTAAGTTGCTTCAGTGCTATAATTTGTTTAAGTTTATATAAGTATGTTTAAGTATCCTGTATTGTTTTTTTCTAAATAATAAACATTTAATAAAATAATATGCTCTAAAAAGATAAAGTGAAGTTTAACTCTTGGACGATGGGCTTCAAGAGTTAGGCTACCTCCTCCCTGTGGTGGAAAGTGCGCGAAAAAAGCGATCCAACCTTTTTCTCATGCGCATTCATATTTCATATTCCACTTTCGTTTCTAAAGAAACACCTCGCCTCTTCTTTAAGCTTTACATCAAGCATATTGAATGGATGCACGAGATATTAAACAATAAAAACGTCATAGTCTTTAGCGCGCTGGAGATACAGTACACGTAGTATGTTTACACACAAAATAGGAAGTAGAAGCCAGATTTTTTCTTTGTGGTGGGTGCTGGGTGACCTCTCAAAGCACCACACGGCAGAAATAAGCACTACAGTAATGTCCTGTACTCGAAAAAGGTGCACTCAATACAAAATCCAACTTACAGCAATGTCAGATATTTTTCGACACTACAAAAATAAAAGTTCATATCTACCGTTTTTCGTAACTTTGTTATACTTTTGTATACTGACAATAAAGAGTTTTTATTTTACTGCAATTCTGTTTGTATTTGTAGATCTATAGTTGTACATTTGTTACAGTAGTGTATTCTCGTTCAGTAATGGCATCATATTGAGGTAAGGTTGCATGTCACTCTAATTCAGTTCAAAGAAAAAATAAAACTACCACAAAAAAACTCACTTTTAACAACGAAAAAAAAAATCGAATCGAAAATGCAATAAAGTTCTGAAAATCGCAATTAGGTTTTTTCCAAAATTGTTCAGCCCTATTGGATACAGTCTTTAACTTTTGGTTCAAAACCTTGCCAATACTGCATTAGCTTTTGTCAGGTGCAGCACACAATCCGATTCCACCTGGACTGCAATGTTTTGGCCCCTTGTCCCCCAACATGTGGTCGGCCCAGAAATATTTGGCTTATAAAAAGGATTTGTTGCAGTGAGCTGTTCTTGCCTGTAAACAGGGCTGCTCATTGTAAGAAAAAAGGTCTGCTGCTCCTCATTGCCCTTAATAAAACTACATTTCAAATATAATCACCATGTGTGGCCAGCACTTTTTTTTACTGTTTGCAACCAGCCAGCCAAAGGCCTGCAATTCATTTTTACTAGGCTGACGCAGTGTGCGAGTGTGCAAATGCATTACACAAACCCATTTTATACAGATAAGGCAGTAGTTCTTAGACACATTAAACAGTTCTGGGTATGTCATCTGGTTAAACTGTTAAAGTGAAGCTTACTTTTGGTGGGTGAACGGAGCCGCCGTTGAGTGGGAATTTAATGATATGGGTATAATACAGACCTAACTGCAGCCAAGCATTGTACTCTTCTACAAACGTTGGTACAGTATTCCCTCGATTTTCACGGTTAATCTGTTCCATAACCACCCGTTTTTTAGTGAATTTATGCTAAGTAGAAACCATATGACAAAAATAATGCACCGAAGACGCAAAGTCAAACCGGGAAATGGCAAGGTAATATTGAACATAGCAAAAATGTAGATAACAACAGGTGTGGGATTTAAAATAATACATTTTTCTGGGGAAGGTGCCTGATGTTAATAATGTGAATCTTTCCAGTTAATTAGATCCACTGCTGAAAATAACTATGTTGTTTAAAAAATCTTCTGTATCTTTCCAAATGGTCAACTAATAGCCTCAGAAATATTTATCACCATCCGATGTTTTCAGAGGTGATTGTGATCACTACCAAGGACGTCCAGAAAATGATCAGCACAGACCCCAAACTTAAGATGGACATCAAGATGAAACTGGACTTTGTTTGCATCCCTGAAGATGAAGACATGGGCACGGCTGATGCGCTCCGACACATCCAGGCCAAAATCAAGGTATCACAAAAACATTTACTGTAGACCCCTGGGTATAATAATAATTCGTTTGGAGGTGCAAATCGCTAGGTAAAATTGAGGCATTGCGGGGAAGTAGTAATATGGTATTAAGCTGATGTGTTCCGAACTCTTGTACCTCAGATAAAAACATTAAAATGGTGTATACATTTTAAACATTAATAGTAAAATAGTAAAGTAGTACTACTTATGTGTTATATATGTGTATTTAATCAAAAAGAATTGTAAATATACTCATAAATGTTTTTTACCTTTTGGTGTCCAGTGACCTGAGCTGGCACAGTGAAGTTAGTGGGTGGATGCAGATGGGAGAGAACATAGAGGATTAAAATTAAAACTGATTAAAAACTTCCTCTTGTGAAGACTTTCTTGCCCTTAGATGTTGTTGCTTTGATCACATCCTTATTCTTAACTTTTGTCCCGATTGTTGATAGGTTACGCCCATATTCCTTAGTGAAGCTAACGATGCATGTTCCTTCTTCGTATTTCTTGATAATCGCATGCTTAATGTCCATGGATATTATGTTTTTGCTTCTCTCTATAGCATGAATTTCTTGGACCCATACCTAATAAATACAGTATTGTATTTCACTAACGCAAAGAGATTCTGAACCGAAACAAGTGTGAGAAAGGAATTGTGGGAGGTTGTTCTGCCAAAAGCATTTTTGCATCTCCAGGAGTCTGTCACTTAAACCAATCGTAGACCAGCGTCTTTTATGACGTTTTCTTATATGCAAGAATACCACAAACTTAACGTTTTTGGGGCTGGCAAACTGATTTGTTGTTGGATGTTTTATGGCGGGGAAAATGCCCTAATGAGGGGATGAAAAGTATCATATTCTATATTACAACATGAAAACATCATAATGTAGGGACGTTATAACCCAAGGGTCGGCTGTGGGCATCTGTCCCAAATGTGTTATACACATGTTTTCAACCATTTTGCTGGTGTACTGTGGAAAATTATCCAATTTGTGTGCCTTTGCGGTCTTGCGGAAGCTAGTTTTCATTTGTATTTACTTTTACGAATGATGCAACAGCACTAACTGGTGGTGTCCCGTTGGATTTTCTTTAATGCAAGAAATGTGCTTGGGTCAAAGAAGGTTGAAAAACCGTTATGCACTCAGATTTAGCTATTGGCAATAAAGATAATAATCAAAATATAAAACCTTCATCTTCAAAGATAACTGTGCTGGATATCTAAACAGCTAAATCTTCTGCAGCCCCACAAAATAACAGGAAATATTGTATCAACATCTGGTATTTCAGGCTATAAAAGGAGTACTGATATCCATCTGTCATCACTTATTAATATTTTAGAAGAAAGTACAGTTGTCAATGTTGAATTTGGACCTGGGCGATGTAACAATTTTTTTTTTTCACGATATAAAATTTCTGATAATTGGTTGTCAAAAATTATCACGATAATTATCACACATTGTTTTCATTTTGAATTTTAACTTTAATTTTTGCCCCTGAGTGAAAGTTGACCAAAACACTCAATAATTTGATGTCGTATGGTGGGGGAAATGCTGTAATGAGGGGACGAAAAAACAACCTGTGCTCTACTGTATTTTGTCACACAACCTAATCTAACAAACGCAAATATAACATCAATCAAAATCCGTATAACTGAAAAATTCTGTATTCAAGACTCTGCCTCGATCAGTAACCGTCTTAATGCTGTCTTCGTTTTAGCCGGTGTGTACGGATGCATTATGGCAGGTTGAATATGCCCCCCTCCCAATCTGTTATTTATATCTTATTCCAGAGATTCTTATTTACCCATGGCCTAAAAATTCTTTATTTAACCCGTAGTGTAACCACACACAACGGGACAAGTTTCCTCATGCTCCCGCCGAGGATGTTGGAGTCCGTAATCCTTTGAGCAGCCAGCTAGATTAAAGGCATTGAGTTACACACACTCTCACACTGGAGGGTGATGAGTGAGGGACTGTCACCATGGCCTGCCAAATCCCAGCAGCGGAATCATTCAAACTGTCACTCTGAATACAAAATAGACACTAAGACGCACCTTTGCAAACACTCGTCCCGTCTTTTTATACTAACAACACCTCTTTGAGGGGATTTTGTGTTATTGATCAAACAGAACAATCCATTCGCAGAGAGATGTTCTGTTCCCTGAAAAGGGAGATTACAAGCAGCGCGTTTTATTATGACTAGTGCAGCTGCCTGATTGTTGCCATCATTTTTCACATTTAAGCTCAAAGAGTGAAAGGTGTGCTTAAAGTGCAATTTTCTTTTTTAATCTTTGTATTCTGTAAGCCTCTCTGACATTTTTAGGACTGCTCACTTTTAATCACCTGGCAGGCAAGAGTGTGTATCCAGGCTGACTCAGCCTCTGCAAATGTTTGTCGACTTCCAAACCACACTCAGAAAAAGATAGACTTTGGGCCAAAATGGAAAAAAGTTTTTGGAAGTCTGATTGATAAATAAACCAGTGTGTGATATACAGTATAGTGACCCCCTAGTGATACTTGACTCATTTGAATAACACACTTTTGAGTCAAATTATAGGCCAAAGCATGTGTATTACAACATAAACGTGAATTTAGTTGTCAAAATTGGTAATTATATCACACAACTTGCGACGCTTTTGAAGAAGCGGACATGTTTGGCTGCTGTCTTACTACTACAGAAGCCCAAATGACGATTTTGCCAAGATAGCTGATTCCGATGGCGGTATTAGCACTCAACAGCCATTTACTGCAAACAGCTGAGCCCTGCCTGTAATGGTAACCTAGTCCTATTATTCAGGCATCATTCACATTTTTTTTACTTTTTCCTTACCTAGCCAATCATGTTAGCCATTTGGCCCACAGAAAAAACTGTTAACACCCCAAAATGCCGGCAAAGCACCCAGAGTAATTTGATTAGGTGAGCGGTAGGGATGGGCATAGCTATCCACAGAGGGCAAGCATTCCCTTCTGTCTCTTGCCCAGTGCTGTCTGCGCTGAAGGTAAATACGTCTGTATCCTCGTTTGCAGAATTGTTATTTTTTACAAAAGGACTTTGCTCTCGCCTTCAAACCATTATTTATGACAAAAATGACGGTCAAAATGACACTCTTAAGTAATTTCAGGAGGGGGACACATTTTTAAGTGAAATATTTCCAGTATATGGGACTCTGGCATTATTATGATTATTTTATAGATTTTATCAAATTAATTAAACGTCACACAGTAAAATAAAATACCCTGAGGAATAAGCTCTTCTCTGGGGAGCGGGTTTAGCGGTTTTGTTGAATTTTGCCTTAAAAAATGTATGGTGTGGCTCTCTCCCCCCCAAAAAAATCAAAATATTTTGCTTTTATGGCTCTTTGAGTCAAAAAGGTTCATGAACCCTGCACTAGGTCTTCACAAATGGTTCTTAGAAAGGAACATAAAAAAATGAAATTAAAATAAGCTAGTGTGGCTGCGTGTGTGGCATCGTGTGTGTGTGGTCCTGACCTGTCCAGAGATGGTGGCTGTTGAAAGGCCAGAGTGTCTCTCTCTCCAGCTGACTCCACTCTACCGTCGCCTGGGATGGTCTGTGTGTGTGTGTATGTGTGTGGGTGTGTGTCTGTGTTATGTGTTGTGTCTTAAAGCATGTGGACCAGCATGGTTGTGTGTATTAAGACGGAGCATAGACTTGAAAGGTCTCCGGGTCGCCGTGTCAGTAGATCTTCTGCAGACGGCCACAGCCTTGCAGCCTCGCAGCGGCAACTTCCTGTCGCCGAGTCCAGACTCTGTGGTGCTATGAGTTGCCAACGGGTCAACTACGTGACCCTCAAACTCATCAGATGCTCTACTCGTTGAGATGCCGATCCTAATTAATGCATTCCCTACTGATAACCAATAAAAATCCTGCTCCTGGAGACCGATACCCATGCCGCTAACTTTTTTGTAAACTGCATGCTACATTTAGAAAAGATATAAACCTGCAAAATCAATTCATGTGTTTCTTTATTTTTGTTGACAATTGAGAACGTTATACAGCTTCAATAAACATGTCTCCTTGACTTTATTAATCAATCAATGGATACTTACTTGGTTTGTATGGATTAGCTTTAATGACTAGATATTATGAGCACCATAACATTTACGTAAATATTGCAGAAATTGCATAAGATTGTGGATGTGTTCATAATGCAGAGATTCGCCACTTCTAAACATATAAGTGTTATAATGTCGAAGTGTCCTTGGGCAAGACACTGAATCCCTAATGCCCCCAATAAGCATGTAGGCGCCGTGTGTGTGTGTGTGTGTGTGTGTGTGTGTGTGTGTGTGTGTGTGTGTGTGTGTGTGTGTGTGTGTGTGTGTGTGTGTGTGTGTGTGTGTGTGTGTGTGTGTGTGTGTGTGTGTGTGTGTGTGTGAATGGGTAAGTGTGAAGCACATTGTTAAGCGCTTTGGGAGGTCTTCATTGACTTGAAAAGCGCTATATAAATGCAGACCATTTACCATTGATAATACACGCATGTCAGGGCTTAGAGAATATGCCACTCATTATGATAGCTGTACACATTAGCAGCTTTATCAAATCAAAATCAAAACAATGACACACACCTTAGCCAAGAAAGAAACTGGGCATCAAATGATTTTATGATGTATTGTGAATGCCTTTTATAAAAGAAAAGTTACTTTAATGGAAACAATCCCCACCAGGAAGGAAGACACCATATTCACAAAGTTGCTTTTCGAACGCACTCAATCTGACATTTTGATTATTCAAAAATATATATATTTCTGGTCTGAATCTTATTACTTTCTTTTATTTTTTTCTCTTTTATGCCAGATGTTTGTCAAATCGGTCAAATAAGCTTTACTTAACAAATGCTAATTGTATAATTTATCACAACCATGGTTGATAAAACAAACTAAAAAGAGGAATGTATCCTAAAAAAGACAGATGAATAATACTAAAAGGATTTAAACTTTTATTAAGATGTGTATTTATGAAAATGCTGACTTTCTATACAGTGGAGATATAGTGGGCCTAAAAAAATTCGGCCCAGTCCAAGCCTAAAAAAATAACTTGATTTGAGAGTCTGGAGCAAACCCCGAATTTTCATATTTTATTTGTGAGGACTCAAGAGGAGAAAAAGTGTGATTTGGGCCGACGTATGTGCGCCGCCACTAGTGTTACAGAGCAGACTAGCATGCGGGGATGCTCCAACGAGTGTGTATGTTGCGCTGTGCGAAACCTTCACAAATAAAAGGAAACACGTTACACCTGACGAGTGAATGATTTAAAAGATTAAAAAAAAGGCTGCGAGAGAAGCTCGGCTGAGGCTCGACCCGAATTTCGGGTCTGGTTCGGGGCCGGGCCTAAGATCTTACCATACTAGTAAACGTTTGATGATCATAATTTCAAGTGTCATTGTAGTAATAATTTAGCCTTTTACATTTCATCCTTGTTATAGCACAGTCAAGGTATCCCTGTCAGTTCCTAATGGAAGGATTAGTCGTCATGCTGACAGCTTGCATCACTAAGTAGACAAATGGCGCAAGTGAACTTATATGCACACTTGCTTTGAGGTTAAAATAAATGCTCCCTCTATTGCACTTCTAAAGATGTGTAGCACATTTCTCAATAGCTTTAATAAAATACTCAGAAATTGAATTTCCTCACATCATCTTTTGCACCCAGTTTATTTTTAAACAAAAAATTTAGTTGTAGTTTTAAATATTTCTTTTCAGGTGTAGATTTAGACCTCCATAGAAGTGAACTGAGTTTTATTTGAATTTATGTAGGTGGCCATGTTTATTATCATTTAGAGGCCTTGCTTGATTTTCCCCACATCCAATCACCGTCCAACTGTCGTTTCTGATATTTGATTTTGGGTCTCTTTTAAAAAAAGGAAGAAAAAACGAAATAATTCACGGTAAAAATACGTACCTTGTCTTCGTCCCGTATGAATAATGAAACTGATAATAACAGGGTATGAGGAGAAAGGGGAGAAGGGCAGGGAAATCACATTATGAAAAAACAACAACATTATACATAAAAAAAAATCCCATTTTAATTTTTTCAATCCTAAAATTCCTTCAAATAAACAAAGAAAGAATGGAGAAACTGTTAAGTCAAATAAGAAAATTTGAAATAAATCAAATGTAAAATAAATCGCAAACTTGGAAAAATAGATTTTTTCTGAGTGAAAGAATAAAAGGAGCACTACAACGCTGACCACTTGATGAGGATCACTGTGACTTAGTAATGACTAAAAAGTTAAACTTTTGTTCCATGGGACCGTATACCGAATGGTAGTTTGAAAAAAAAAAACCTTAATTATGATAGGAACTACAATAGTGAATTTTTATTTGTTTATCTTACAAATCTATTGAGGGCATGGTCCTGATGCTTTGGAGCAGTCCATTTCTTTTCCTCACACTTATATACTGTCTGGTTTAGTGACATGTAGCAAGTTTTGCTTTGAGGGATTTAATCTCCTCATCAAATCATTACACAGTGATTTTAATTAAATAATTTGTATTTATTAATTTTTACATAACTAACAGAAGTGTAGCAAAACATCACAACTAATTTCCTCACTAAAAACATTTTTGAGCAATTGTATTATGGCTTATTTCTCTTTGGTGAGCCTAAAAGGTAAAGTATTTTACCTAAAATACGTATGATATATACACCCATCTCTTCATTAATGTTATGAATCTCTCATCTGCAATTTTTCTGCCCTAAGACGGACATCCTGGTGTTGAGTTGTGACGTGATCACAGACGCGGCTCTTCACGAGGTGGTCGATCTATTCAGGGCCCACGATGCTACGTTGGCAATGCTGATGGGCAAAGCTCATGAATTTACAGAGACTGTCCCTGGCCAAAAGGGCAAAAAGAAAGCAGGTAAATGAATGGCACACACTTTTGTATGTGAGATTTTTCTAAACTAATTATGAATACATTTCCTTTTTCTCCAGCTGAGCAACGGGATTTTGTTGGTGTGGATCAATCAGGAAAGAGGGTCTTGTTTATGGCCAATGAGGTGGACTTGGAGGACGGCCTATCAATAAGGAAGTCCATTTTAAACAAGTAAGCTGATACACTTAAAAAGCTTTATTGCACAGACATACATTTTGATGTGGGGATTACGAGGTGAATTTGTCATATGGAAGGGTTTTAAGACCTATGGTAATTGGTTCCAAATCCCTCGAACATTGGGTAAAAAAGAAAAAAAGAAAATAGTAAACTGTAGGTACTACTTAAATGTAATGTGTGTGAGTATGATTAGATAACATTATAAATAAATATACATAAAATGAAAAAAATAAAATTAGATTTAGCTCTGGTATGACGTGACTTGAGCTGGTATAGTGGAGTATTGGATGGATGTAGAGTGGGAAGTAATATATTTATGATAAGAGCCACATGAGCTGCATGTTTTTGGAGTTGCTCTGCTCAATTACAGGTGAGTCCAATCACCTGGGTCATTATCAAGCTCCCACTCAACTTGCTAAAAAGCTTAAAATTTGCATCACCTGAGTTGGGGACGAGCAACCTCCAAAACATGCAGGAGGACTGGGTTGGCCCTTAAAGAATATTGTTGCTTTGATTGCTTCCTTATTCATATTCCATGTCATGATCTTTCGTTATGGCCGTATTCCAAGAATAACAACGCGTTTGCCTTCTTCATATTTCTTGGTAACCATAAGCTTTGGTTCCATGGTTATTATGTCTTTGCTTCTCCCTTTAGCATCACTAAACATCTTTGGACCCATAACTAATAAATACCACACACTGAATACAGTATTTTATTGCACTTACAAAGAACACTAGATTCTGAACTGAACGAAGAGAGAGAAAAGCATTTTGGGAGGGTGTTTAGCCAATAGCGTATCAGCATTTTCATGCCTGATGCAAACAAGAGCAGACTAGCTTCTTATAGAATGTTAACCGAGAGTATGAGGCATGCAACTCGCACAGTCATACCCAGGAACACTGAAAGGTCTAAATTTTGTAGGTTTTTGTGCAGGAAAAAGTTTTGTTTGCTGGTGATGTTGTATCGTGAGAAAAATGCCATAATCATGGGCTGAAAAACATCGTATTTCACATCATAACGTGAAAACATAATAAGGTAGGGACACAGTAAAACGGGGGTCTACCATACTGGGATATTTTATTGGGATCAATAAATAACCCGACTTCCCCGGTATATAAAACGAAATGAAAACCTATAGGACACCCTTTCTGCTTCATTAGAGGACCAGATGTCCGTTTCTAATCACTGTTTCTGTAGCTAGTGTGTGGGATATTTGTTACAGGAAGGGAACGTGAGGTAGATTTTCATTTCCACGTTCTAAAATGCATGTATGCATGAGAGCAGCGTTTTGGGAGCTCGTAAATACTTCAGGGAGCCAAAGCCACTGTAAATTCTGGAAAATTAGAGCAGGGTCCAGAGCAGCTGCTTGCTAGCGGCCTTGCACAGAGACCCATTCATCCATTACCTTACAAACATGGACATCTTGATATTGTATGCAAGTATTTTTCACAGAATCCCTCCAGACCACATGTAAATGCATCCAAGACGTCACGATGCTTGCAACTGATGGACACATTTTTGGTGATGTTATCTTGATGTGGCTTTCATAGGCTTTTAAACAAGAGCTAGTTGATGAGGCTCAACATAAAATGTTATCACTGAGTCTAAATAGTTACGATCTTAATCTATTTTTACACAAACCCCCCCACAGCACACATTTAATTAGTTTTATTGATAGAATTGCATCCTTTGCAAAGAATGCCTTTAGACCTGGTCCAAGAAAAGCTAGTGTATTTTCCTGTGCCACTGTAATTAACACATACACATGGTGCACTTGATAATAGAGCACAGGTTTTACATACAAGCACCAACACTTCACTCTTTACCGTTATCATGGTGTCCTCTACTACCTCCAAAGTGTCTGGCTGTCAAGAATTTTAATATCCGGAGTTTGGGATTTTTTTCCAAGCTGCTCATAAGTAGTTTGTGTAGCAGGACTGTTTTATGCATCTGTTTGCCTGTAGCTTGAGCCTTTGCTGATTTTTAAGTTTTTTTTGTTTTTTTTTGCCTACAATTTGTTTTTTAAGTTAGCCTCTCAGTTAACTTTGTTGAGTGATTATTGGATTGTTTTTTACCCTGACATCCATCTTAATATTCTTGCAGTTTTTGAATAAGTATCTGTAAGAATATCAAAAATCTTACTAACAACAGACTCTATTTTTAAAATTACTTTTCTCTATGATGTCAAATATTTGGTTTCACTTTTTTGTCCGCATTCTTGTTGGAATCATCTACATCTGCATCGACAAAATTGTTGTTTGGTTGGATCTTTTAACCATTACCGTAGTGCAGTGGTTAGCACTTTTGCCTAGAGTGGACAAAATACAGTTAATAAAAGATCCCAGAATTTTTTTTTCCTAAATTGTTTGATAGGCCCTTTGAAAGTATTCCCTCAATATTGTACCCATTAGTCGAGCTGCAACAACAAATTATTAAAATCGATGTTTAAAAGCGGTGGCAACGTATTAGTTCATTATTTCGTTATGCCGCGCTATTTATGCATCACTCAGCACATCGCGAAGCCAGGCTACACTCAATTCAACTTATGAAACATGATGGACACGAAGAAACCAGTTCGACCAAAGTCTGCAAAAGTGTAAGAGAACTTCACACTACACAAAACAAAAACAATAATTTGCCACTGGAGAACCACGATGGTGAGCCAGAAATCAAAACCAAGACATAGAGTCACCAAAGAGGATAAAGGGAGCTCAGAGTAGCCACTTCATTATTTGTTTTTATTCGTTTTGTATTTGCGTTTTTAAGTGTGGAAACGTAACCTTTGTCTCTGGTAGGTAGCTGTTTGCTTTTTAGCTGATTCATAACTGCACGTGTGTGTGTTAGATACTTTTTATTTCAGTTAAATAATCTTAAGCAGTGTTTAATTGTGCTTCATTAAAAAATCTCCACTTTCAAAAAATGGTGGGAAGATTGAGCATCAATATTTATTTTTTTAATTTTAATGACAAAGTCTGTGTAATTGAGGAAACGTAACATTAGTCTCTGGTCGCTCGCTTGATGTGCGACTGTGTGTGAGTGAGCGAGATACTTTTTATTTCAGTTAAATGAAAGAATGAAGTTTATTTGGGCACAGCATAAAAAACACCAGTTAACTAAAGAGAACAACACATTATTTGCACCAGACACACACACAAAAATCAGCTGAACAATACAATATTATCATAAACATGTGCCCAAAGGGGGTAGGCTTAAGAGTGTGCAATTCTGCTATATAAAAAAGCTCAAGTTGCATACAATTGTGCTAATAACTTTAAGATTAAGCATCAAGGTTTACTTTTCTGGCAAAGTCTGACTGATTCCTCGTAAATTTTGCCATAATAATACTCATTCGTTCTAATCTTAATAGAAGACTGCAAACAATGACAAGCTTCATGATGAAAAAGACACATAATGCATGCCACAGCAAGCAGCTGTCACTATTGAGATCCTCATTGACATGCTGGCATTGCACTGCAAAGTTCTAAAAGAAGAAAGTGAGTAAGTTGGTGATCAAAGGTGATAATGGTTACTTTTTGCTCGTAAGGGTTTTCAATTTGCATTTGTTCATTTTTCCAAAAGCTCGTCCCTTTAAACGACAAGCATACATATTTTTTTGCACTTTGTAAAAGACTTATACATTTGCAGGCGTATACCATTGATTTCTATGTATTTTTGTTTATTGAGATATTTGACAAACACTTGGAATGTAATTGTTCATACGTGTCATTGGGTTTCCAGATTTGCAATGATTTTTTGTTCCAAAACCTCATGTCCTTTAAGCAACACTTTATATTAAAAAAGTATATATTTGCAGGTGTATAGCATACGTTTTGTATGGATTTTGTTTGTTATTTGAGAAACACGTATTTGTTATTGTTTATTATTGTAGAATATTCTGTTTTGTGCACTATTTTCTTAGTTGTCCACAACATTTCAATATTTGAATGAAGAAGAGGAAATTAATAACGGTGTGATTCATTGATTAATCGAAAAAATCGTCAGATTAATCTATTATTAAAATAATTGGTAGTTGCAGCCCTACTCAGGTTAAGAATACTGTAATTCTTCTCCTTTGATATGCGAAAATAGGCAAAGTAATCCCCCACATTTTAACCATGCCTCTGCACTGAGGCCGCAGACTATTAAGTGAGAAGCAGCGAGGGAATACAGTAATAATAATTGTAGCGATTATTAAATTAAAATATATGTATATTTTTTTAAATTATTTAAATTCGATATATATTTCAAATTAAATAATACAATATTCCTGAAAACAATGTAATTGTATTAATTGATTGCAAAACAATTAAACTATTCAATTATAAATTAATGAAGAAGCTTTTTTGAATCTGTTTCTAATTATTGCACAACCTCTGTCTTTCAGGCTGCATCTCCCAATAAAGACTCTGGTAATTCACCCATATCAAAAATGAGATTTGAGTCAAATTTGTTCTATATAATGTCTCATTTCATTAAATAAAAGAAGAATTTGTGATGACATAGTATTTAGGAGGTTTGATTGCAAAATGTTAGATTTGGCAGTCACATCAGGGCAGCTGCCTTTTCTAATTTCCAGTTGGCTTTGAACCTTTTTATACATGTTTATTTCATTATGTGACACAGCAAGGATTGAGCTCACTTTCCAGATCGTAAGTATGCCAGACTATCTTTGTTCCACCAGCAGTGGACCATGTGTGGGTTTCAATTGTATTAAAAAAAATGTATTGGAAAATCTCGGTATTAAGGGAATCGCAAAACCTGCACAAGTCTTTTTACTTTGCGGGCTAGAACCCAAGATCCAAAATAAGTCCCTCGGTCATGGCGGCTCAGCTGAGGAAATTCGACAAATAAGGGTAAGCTTTTTGTAACGTCCGACCCAACTGCTTCCAACTAAACTTTAACATATATTCTGAATCATGCCTTGTGTTTTATAGCAAGTCGTCTGATTGTATAATGCAAGGGATAAAAAAAAAAACTACCTGCTTCTTCCCTAGAACAATTTATGTTCAGGCCACAAACATACGGCTTAGATTGAAGTATTCCCTTGCCATTTTGCGATTGGACTTTCGTGTTGGTGCATTGTGGATTTTTATTATTATTATTATATTACTCTAGTCTCTCGTTGCTGCAGTTATTGGAGACCAGAACCTCACATCATATGCAAAAATCTGCGAGGTACATTTACACCATGCATTCTGCCAGCCCCACTCACGGCTATAGTTGACTGGGTATAATGAATTGCGGCAGCAGGGTGCTTTTTATCTTAGAATGGAAAGAAAGCTGCCAGGCATGACACAAATTTGCTCTTGGCCCCCGCTCAGCAGTAGTCGACTGGGGATAATGGATCGAGGCAGAAACCGCTGTTCATTTTAGGCTGGCCAATACGATCGCCATTGCTCTCAGTAACAGTTGACTGGGGAATAATGGATTACAGCCACATGTGTGCAATTTATTACATGTAATACAGAGCAATCAAATACTAAGAATCGTTCTCAGTTCAATACGCCAGATAACAGCAAATCACTACATACTGATATACTATGAAAACTACGAAGATTTAAATGATTTAGCGAGTGCCATCTAGGGATCAATCAATATCACAAGTGCTTTATGAAGCATTAGCTGTCCATCACTATTTACATTTGAATCACTAAACATTAAACTAAAAGCACAACACGCTTTACATTTAAAACCATTTGCAGTTTTCGTAAATTCATAATGGATTGGTTGCCATAAGTCAATTGCAGTATTTTACTCATGGTGCCATTTTTTTCATTTATAAAACAAAAATAAATCCCATTTCACTTCTTACCTACATTTTTTTTGTATAATTAGTCAATAAAGCTGACTGGAAAACTCAATTAGTGGAACATTGCTAACCATTTGGGATTAAGGTTTAATCATCTTGAAATAATACATAATAATAATAATAACAATACTAATCACAATAAAACAGTTGAAGATTATTACCAGTGTCTGAAATAACGTCTGCCCAGACACCCGGGGCGTGCAACTTTTGCGTCGGGCGTACAACTTACAAAACGTCTCCGCCCGGGTGACTGACAACTTTTTCAAGGAATATATATATATATATATATATATTTTTCAAATCAAACGTTTGCTTAATTTCGAAATCTTCGTTCAGTTTGGAAATTTCGGTTCGTTTTGCAATTTGCTTACTCGGCGGAAGCCTGCATCGAATAACTTTGTGCTTCCGGACTTTCCCAAACGTTTTAAGGCTTTTAATTTGCATATCATTTTCCAAAGTAGACGCACAGAGAACACAAATGAAATGGAGAAGTGGTTAGGAATCAAGCCAATACCTCAGCCCCAGAAGAAAGATTCAAAAGAAGCTAACAAAATTGATGACGCTACAAAACATAAACGTACTTTAAAAGCATCGTGGAAAGAGGAGTTCACGTGGCTTGTAGCAGATGACGCAACCTAAACATTGCCTGAATTAAGACAAGTAAATACAGGTACATACTGATGGCAGATGGAAAACAGCGATTTCATATACATGCAATGAATGTTAGAAGTAGATTTATAATGAACTTAATTTTAAAGCGTTGTTCTGTTATATATGCTGATTATCAATCCTTAATACTTTACAATTCGTCCTCTAATTGTGTTTCAAGTTTTGAAAAATGGGGCAGGCAACTTTTCAGAGTTGTGCTGTCCGGGAACTTTTTGTCATGAATTTCAGACACTTATTGCCTCAATTTTCATGGTTATTTTGTTTGAATTCTATCAAGTGAATTTACACAAAGTATAAACCATATGCAAATACTTAGAATTTTCTGTAGTTTACTGGGCCAGTTTATAGCAAAATACGAAACATGTATTTTCTATGAAAACTCTAACAATTAAAAAAAAAATCAAGCGCTGATCATTTTTTTAAATGAAAATGTCATTCTTTCAAATCTGTTGATTAAATGGATTAAACAGTTATTTATACCAAATTCGGACAATCAAGTAATTATTGATAGCATTGTAAGGAACCACTTTCAAGCTAAACATAGCGCTCTTAAATGCTACTAGAAATGTTTTCCTAATCTGAAAATTCTCTGTATTCTGAACCACGAGTGTCGATATTTTGCAGCTATGTCACTAACCCAGTGCTTCACTGGAGAGTATTTCTCTTTTTTATTTCCACATCCAAATAAGGAGACTACAGTAACATTTGTACATTTAGCTTTTGAAAACACCTGCTCTTGGTATCATTCTCCCACTCTGTGATGAACAGCAATGTCACAGATCCGGAGTCTGATTTCCAAGATAAACCTACAAGCATGCCATGTGAAAAAAAAATACTGTACATTGAAAACATGCACCGAGGAAGTCTTACCGTGTGTGTGGGTGCACATGTGGTTTTCAGCTTTTGAAAACTGAGGAACACACGCAGTATGATTGATGGCATTTGTTTGTAAAATACGTGTGACCGAGCAGTCCTCTCGAGTCACACTTGTCAGCCCAGCTAGGAGGTTTTGTTTTAATAATCGCTGCAAATTTCACCAGGCAGGGTTTGATGAAGTCGTTCTTGTTGTAGCCAACCAATTTCACTTCCTCACTGATGGTATTCCCTTTAGAAATTTGCATGAATGATGGGTGTTTTCACTGAACCAGAGTCCCAAAGAAAGAATTAACTGACTGTAAAGATGGTTACTACATTAGAGCATGTCCTAGTAACCGTCACTCGAAATCCCTAGCATATAATCGTTCCTGGGTGTGAGAAGAATTATGACCTCAGTTTAGTGAACCCGAGCTAGCGGAACATTTTGTTAAAACTTGTTGAGTGATGTTCTCTATTTAGCGCAATCAAAACATGCATAAAAACGACAAGGGAAAGTGACTGCCTGCTATTAATATTCAAGTAATTACCGTTTGACTTCTGATCCAAAACATTGGCAAAACAAAATGGCAAAAAATGGGAATCAATTTAGTAGCACTTCTTTGTTTGCTGTCTTTTGCATTTTGGAAAACAGATAAACCCAAGTGTGTCTGATATCAGTAACCATTACAATAGGAAATAAAGAGTTCTTATTATTTTATAGCGACTCCAAGTGGTGTAAAAATATTTCATTAAAATTTTCAAATAATAAGCAATAACACATATACTATCTCATTAACATTATTTTTTTTGGGGAGAGTTGTAGGTTTAGAAATGAATAACAAGCCACCCTGAATTTTAAGTCACAAGGTTAAAAAGCTCTAAAAATGAACTCATCTTTTTCCTACATTTAAAAAATAAAATCTGCAGGGAAATGTCTAGTAACCATGAAGACTGTGGACTGTGTCTGCAGCTGTCAGTCTTAATCAACTAGGAAAGCAGTCAATATTAATTAAATTGGCATTAGCATATACATTCAAGTGGCATTGCGGCTGAGTGATTAGCGGGTCAGCCCAACGGTGCAGACGTCCATGTTTCAGTTCCCTTGGCAACCGGGGAGCCCACTGCCCAAAGACTGATGGGATGGGCCCTAGCACCCTCACAACCCGCTGTGCAGAAAATGGATGGCTAGAACTAAAAAAGCTCACATATTTGACAGGGATCTTACTACTACGGAAGCCTGAATGATCATTTTGTAAAGGTAGCTTGTCCGGGTGGTGCTTTTAGCACTTTAGAGCCATGTGATGGTCGCCGAGTATCGTCAACTAGGCATCTTTTTGTCAACTATTTCCTTCTTTTTCCACTCAGTCAGCCACTTAGCTGCAGGCTATGACTTCACTAGCTTATATTGTTATTGTTAGCTGCTTCTGCTTAGTCCATCAGTGTCATTCGCCTTTCCACAACTGGTCGTTCAAACTAACGTCGTTGATTTCTGTGATTCAGCATCCCAACGCTTGACAAATGCAATCATTTACTGTCCTTTTTGGTATCTTCTTCCGCTAGCTGCTAAAGTTAGCCACTTACACCAGCTCTGACAAACTCAGATATTGGGTCTTTTCACCCGCTCTGGCTGTATCCAACTTGCTTTGTCTTTTGCTGTCGCTCACAAGAATTCACACACTCATGTCCTGTCGTTAGCTAAAATTCCTCCTTGCTCACGCTAAAAAAATATTGATTTCTTTCTAATTGTGCTTTTGTAGTAGCCTCTTTTCCAGATGCACTTACTTAAACTCCATTCTAAGTAAGAGTAAACTGATTGTGATTTATAACACACTGTCACTTTAAAGAAGCTGTGCGAATAGCCCAGTTTTGCATTTCTTATCCTTTTATAACCTATCAAAGGATTAAATACCACAGCTCCATATAAAAAAACAATCATTGAAAAATAATTAACTTGTGAAGCTCTAACAACAAATAAACAGTAATGGTCGTTGTCATGTGAATAAAACTTTTTGATTGTTATCTAAAGGATATCTAAAGACTTTCCTAAATCTGTCAAAATCACATGTATCTTGTAAAATATATATATTTCATTATTTCTTATCAGATTAATAACTGAAGATGTAAAACTGATGTCTGGAATTAATATTTTACATTTAAAAAGAAAAAAATATGCCTAGTGTTTTATTTTCTGCAACACTTTGTGCTAGATTTTTATTCTGTTAATTATAATGTATGTTCTCTTTGGATGATTGTTTGTTCGTTTGATATCAATGATTGAAACACAGCCATTAGTTTGTGTACTTTTTTCATTTTTCCTTTGTCTGCACAAATAGTTACAGACTGTCTGTCATAATTGTTTGTAATGCTCAGATCTTAGCCAAGCAGTCAGGCCTGCAGACATGATGCATCCGTCATTTTAAAGTGTCGGGACTTGCCAGACATTCTTTGGGTCTGTTTTGGAAATGAAAATCAAGGTTTTTGTGTTAAAGCTTCATGGCCTGCCATGCCTGCTTTTCATTTTGTGAAAACTTCATGATTGCTGTGTGGTAATGAGACACAGTCCTTTCAAATCGATAGCTTTCTACCAAGAAGAATTTCAAGAATCAAACCAAATGGAAAATGTTTAGCAACTGGTTTTGCCTTTTAGTATTATATTGCAAAAGAATTGGTGTCGAATGTTGTAGGAGGACAGACATCCCTTTTATTTTTATTTTTTTGAAACACACTAATAATTAAACAAGCTTTCAAAGAGAGGTATGCACACGACATAAAAGGGTGTGGGTGGATTTGTTTACTCAAGCCTGAAGCATGACTTGGTTTTCTTTGCCTGTCACTTTATAAATGTCATGTGTGTTTGTGTACAACCCTCTACTGACATAAACCTGTCTCCCCCGGTCATTGTCTTTGGGAAGGGGGCTTACCTTTAAAATAGTTAAACATTTGGGACCGGACAAATATGATCACAGTTTGGTTTTAAGTATACAGTTGGGAAACTCTTTGTGGTGTGTCTTGGGCAAGTACAGCCTGGCGGCACCCATCCCTCTCCATGCCGTTTTTTTAGATTTGCTCTCCTATGTAAAACAGATGGTATCAGTTTCCAATATTACCAGTAGCAGTAATTCTTTATTATCTCAAGCTTTGTGTCCATGGTTATTATTTTCTGGTTTCACCCTCTAGCATCCCTGCAAGCCTAGGGACCTGTAACGAAACCTTTTTTTATTTTCTTTATTTGTGAGACCAGACTGAACCAAGAGCGAGAAAGGGGAACATTGTGGGAGGAAGTTCAGCCAATAGCTTTTTTGTATTTTCATGATGCCGTGGCACAAACCAGCGTTTTATATAAGTTTGACGAATAGCAGACATGCATTTTAGATATATTACTTTCACAATCATACGCCCAAAAAAAGGTTGGTTTTTGGGCATTTGATAAATAGTGTTGTTGTTGATGTCGTATTGGGGGGAATGCTGTAACGAGGGGCCGAAAAAACAATATTTCATGACGGAACGTGAAAATAGCTGAAAGGTAGGGACGCTGGAATTCGGTACTCTACTATATTTATAGTTGTCTAGATTTTGTCATCTAAGTCATTCCCCAACATTTGACACTAAAATGCATCCAGAGGCCTTAAATAAAACTTTAAAAACAATTACAGGTCTTTAAAAGTCCTCAGGAGGGGAATAATTATAACTATAACTGTAAGAATTTTTGACACATCTTTTTGTTTTTTTTAAATTAAGGAATTTTTACCAAGTGTATGACAGAATCAGCAGGTTTTTTTCCTGATGCATTTCATTGGTAAAAATACTAATTTAAAGGAAAAAACGTAAAAAATACACATGCGTTCCCGTTTTAGAAATTTGCCACGGTGCTTGTGGAAGAAGAGTAAGGAGTACTTGTTCTAAATGGGTTAATTCTTTCCTTTACCACTTGAAAGTTTGCATTTATTTTCAGTCCATAATTTAGGAGGCTCCATCCTATTTCAAGCTGACTGCTACTTTTTGTTATTAATTAATGCCATAAACACACAATTTGTTGGGCATTTCTAAAATCTATCCATCTACCTTGGTCATATCCCTCAAGAGGGGTGACCGACAGTAAGACAAACACATACAATAACAAAGAAACTAAAAGGGAAAAAAATGGCAAAAATACACACAAACATTTTTGGACCTTCCTCTTTGTCTCCTTCCATTTACTTCTGCTCTGTAGATCCTCTTCAACATTCGCTCCTCATCCATCCTCTCCATGTGTCCGAACCAACCGAGTACTCTCTTATCCACACGTTTGCTCAGTTCCACTACTACTCCAGTTCTGTCTCTCACAATTTCTATTTATAAAACAACTTATGTTATTCCCATGTTGTTATTATGGTATTAACAAGTTGATTATTGGAAGTAGGGTTAAATAGACTCAGTCAACAACTAAAAAAAATGCTTTACTAAAAAATCACAATGACCCAGCACTGATGATCTACTTTCAAATTCTGAGCAGGTTCATGGACAACTTGGCTGTCCTGAGTGGGCACCCTGGTGCCTGTGGGCACCACGTTAGAGAACCCTGCCCTAAAATATCTACTATTATACATTCCATTTTTTTTAATACAATAGGAGTTATGCCGCATGGGTATATTGTTTTCATGGAAACAAGCAGCTCTTTGTTCGTGGAATCTCCTTACCATTTGAATAGCTTTATTTCGTCTTTATTTACTCAATTTCACTCACTTGCTACAAGATGCATTCATTTTCAAATAATCAACATAATCCCAAAAAGTCCATACTTCTGTTTAAGTTGTTTCTATTTGTAACACTTCCTATCTAATGTTTTATTTCTGCAGACATCCAAGGATGCTCATCAAAACAGGACTTGTGGACGCTCACATTTACTGCATGAAAAAGGCAGTGGTGGACTTTCTTGTGGAGAACAAGTAAGTTCTACCATACCAGCAGGTTAAAAACCGTCCGGATGTGATTACGCATACACTGCTTAATGTGTGGCAAACAGGGTTGGGTAGGGTTACTTTAACTGGATTACTTTCAATTACTTTTGGATTACTCCAATACTAAATATGCTAATAGAAGACAAAATAAACTAAATATGAATAAAATTACTAAATTTTGTGCAGGCTTGGGGAGTAAAGGAATACATAGAACAGCAAAAATGATGTTGGCAAGCTGTTTGGATTTATTTTAATTTTGTTTCTGTCACATTTTATGTTAGTTTTGCCAGAGATCAAAGCCAGGAGAGAACGCTTACCACGTGTTGTGAGTCATAGTTTTATTCATATTTAGTTTCTTTTGTCTTTTATCAGCATATTTGGTATTGGAGTAATCCAAAAGTAATTGAAAGTAATCCAGTTAAAGTAACCCTACCCAACCCTGGTGGCAAATGTGAAGTAGGTTTACATAGTGTGCAGGGCTTTGAAAGGTCCAGCTTGCAGGCTACTCTAGCAAGGTGTTAATTTGTTTTACAACGTGTCAGGGAGGCAGGCTATAAGGCCTTTAGCCTGTGAACGCTGTCACCTGGCTGCCCACTGCTCCACACCAGTGGCCAGACTGCTCTGAAATTGGTAAAGTGTTTGGGCCACTGTAGCTGAATTTACAAGGTTATTTTACTCCTAGATATCAAGTGTTATAATGATCTTTTCTTGCCTCTTTTTTTTTGAAGCTTTTTAAATTATTTTTCCTACAAATAACCGATAGAGTTCTGCTTCAGGAGACAGACACTGATAACGTTTTATTTTTTTTTTCTTCAACCCCTTAATGTTCCTGTAAAATTTGCCTAAATTACCAATCCAATTCGTACCCAAAGTAAATCGAATGCTGTTCTTGAGCCGTTTGAAGAATATGAACGGTTTTGTTTTTAAGGGTAACACTTTTTTCCCAAACTGAAATTATAATTGCAAGTGGTACTCAAATTGAGTAATCTGCGTTGGAACACACAGAAATAGAAGGTTTTCATTCTCACCTGAATTTCTTTTTGCAATTAAATGCCTGCACATGAGTGTAGCATGGGCTTCTTAGCTGGAATACAGGTGAGACAATAGCTTGAAGCCTTACCTGGTACCTTGTCTAATGTGATCAAAATCTAAACATTTTTTACAATTTTTTTATAAAATTATGTCAAAGCGTTTCCAATTTGGAGACGATCAGTTCGCAGCCCTAAAAAGTTGGCAACTGTGTATTTTACTTTGGCCAATTTCTAAACATTGTGAAATATTTGTAAATGTTTGACTTGTCTTTGCAGAAGTCAATCCACAATTGTGCACACTTGTGCGTGATAATCGCAATTACGCACGTTTATTTATGGATCTGATTTCAATGCAGCCTGTAAGATTGCATAAAAGTACGTTGGTAATTTCATTGGCTAACCAATGTGTCGATCAGCACTATTGGTTAAAGATTTTTGAAGCTGATGCAGGTCATGACTTTTTTAAATATAGACCCTCATGGGTAGTCACAGGCTGAGGACCGTGAAAAAAAGCTTGCAATTGGTTGAGGGTGGTGTCAATCAAAATTTCAGAAGCTAACAGCCATATTGGAAATCATGTTTGTTTTTAAAGGGTAGTTATGGAACGAAACGGACTGATTACAACAAGGATCATCAAACGATGCAGGAATGCTTTTCTTTCCTCTGTCGGCATTTTTGTGTGTTTTCGAATGAATAACTTCCAGGTTTTGAATTTACTGAACTCTCGTGAATGTAAGCAGACCATGTTTGTGTATAATTGTTTCATTAGTGGAATTTCACCACATTTGGTGAGTTATACCGGCTTTATAGTTTTTGGGTGTCTTGTTTCAGACAGACGTGAAGAGTATAATTTCAAATCATCATATCTTGAATCCCAAGAGTTTAAGCTTTCCAATGATATGCGGCATGACCTATTTCAGAGACCGGCGACATCGGGAAGACATGACTTTGTTTATTAACAGTCTGACGGCCCACCGGCGGAACGTTAAGGGGTTAACTGCATGTTATCTTAAAAAAAGAAAGAAAACACATGCAAAATCCTTTTTTTTAAATTCTTTCTACTTTTGTTTACAAAAACATTATACAGCTTTAGTAAACATGTCTCCAAAAAGTAGTTTTGGAGAAACGAAAGCTTGATCAATAATTACTTTGTTTGTCAGTAATGACTAAAATGACAAGCTATTGTTATGGCCAGGGCTCGCACGGGTGCCTGAAACCCTTGAAAATGCTTCTCATGTCAAGTGACATGACAGAGAGGTAGAGAGAACACAAGCAAGTTGAGGTACTGCTTCTATATAAAATCAAAATATATTCTCTTGAGGAACATAAATGCTTATAATATTTATAACAAGGAGTTTCTGCTAATGGAATATTATAGCGTGGCCTCAAGTGACCAATTATCGGGTATTTTTTTTCTATCGGGCGAATAACTCTGATGTCATGTTTGGCTCTTAGTAGTAAGATAATTATCGTGTATTACTTTTAAATAACCTCCCTGATTATTTTGGAATGATCTTCAAAGTCCAAAATTGCTTGTTCAATTTGCTGATTTCCAAACTGAACATGCTGATTGTTGATGTTCAATTGAAAGTTTTAAAAAAATAAACAGCAATGTACTTTTACCAGGAACTGGTAAGCCGCTACTCGTCACAGAAAACGTCACTCGAGGAATTTCATCCTTTTGACCGCTTGCCAAAAGACACAAGTGCAATAAAATTTCCAAAGCCAAACCCTTTTCGTACTGCCTTCTCAAAACAAAATCTGCTTCTTTCTGTCCATTGCCTTTCCAACAGTAATCTCACACGGCCAAGTCATTTGAATAAATGCAAAAATAAGCCACGTATCACAGCTTTATATGCACAAACTATAAATATCTACCTAGAGTTCATGTTATTTTAGTCTCAGAGTTTTCATTTTTTCCTTACCCCACTTTGCACTTCCCTCGCCTCCTGAAATAACTGTTGTTTTTGCTCCTGTCATTCTAATGGAAATTATAATCTCCCTCTCAAAAATAAAGTAAAAGAGAGGGTAAAATGGGGGTGCAGGGTATTGGATAGGAAAGCTGAGCACAGCAGTTGTGTGCAGAGAGCAGGATAGTCATAATAGTCAAGGTAATATTAACAATTGCTGCAATATTACAAATCTTAATTATAATGATACAAAGGAAATGAGAAGGGGTAGAGACGAACAGAGAGAGAGAGAGAAATAAAAAACAGTTGTGATAAATCTCTAGTCAATCTATTATCTGCAATGTCATTGGAAATGTTTATCCAAGCTTAAAACACTTCTATCCAATAGCATATGAATAACCTATATTTTATGTTGACAATATTATTTGCCCTCATGTCGGTTTTAGATCAGGGGATTGTGTCATAATAGTGGTTTGCAATAATCTGTGGTCTGTGCAGCCCTTTGAGACTCTTCGTGATTAGGGCGTCACAAACTTGACTTGACCAGTGATTACTGGTATGTTGAATCTGACAGAGTGATGTGAAACTTGTTTCTCTTTCACTTAAGGTATTTGTTATTATTATTGTTTATCTGAAAAAACTAATGTGAAAAGTGTGTAGACATTAGATGGCAAGGATAAAGGTGAGCTACAGTTTTTTCCGTCATTTCTTATTTTTCCCCCGTTTTCATTTTGATTGTAACCTTGCTTGTGGAATGAAAAGAGAAAAAAAAACAGTAACCTATTGAGAGCACAATAACCGTAATAATAATAATAATAATAATGATACCTTAACTATTCATCAGGTATTTATTTAAGCTAGTTTTTTTCAACAGCACCCCTGTTTAATTTGAAATTTGGGTTTGTTGATTAATGTTACATAGCAACAATAGTAAGCATTTTTAAGGCAGAGTGCGTCGTTTGAGGTGTCCTTAAAAAATTTGAAAGTTACATAGTTTCTCTTCTAAATATGATAGAAAAAGGGGGGGGTGCATGCAGCGTGACGTCATTTTCGTGTTTTTTGTTTTGTTTTTATTGTTTAGTGTTGCATGAAAATGATAAAAGGCGTTCCTTTTTCTTAGAGTCTAAACCCCAAGAAAGATGAAACAAGAAGAGGTTATTTGAGTGTGTCTAAGAAATGCATGTACTTGCATGCGCATCATGAATGAGCTGACTTGAGCTACAATGATAACACTAGCCACGAGATTGCGGCAGCAATTAAAAAACGTTCCAAATTCCATACAGCTCCTTTTAGTACTTTTAACATGAGGTTTGAGAACAAAAATCCCATTTTCCACAGGCTTAGCTTTTTTTCAAAATGTCAAATGTTTTGCTAGCCTGATTGCTAAGATAGGAAATTTCCTCTCGACCGCAGATCCATTTCATCAGTTCGTGGCGAGCTAGTCCCATATTTGGTACGCAAGCAGTTTTCCAGACCGAAAAGCAGTTCGAAACCCCAAGATGACAATGATGAGCAGAGCCAGAAGAAGAGCGACAATTCTACAAATCATGGTGAGCTACGCGCTAACATCCAGGAAGCTGTTTGCAATTTGCACACCTGTGTGAAGCTATGTACCTACCAACTTTCCAAAGAGCTTCATGAGGTTTCCTTTGGAAATGTAATAGATTTACATCTCATGGTGATCTCCGAATCCGTGTTTCATGTTATTTTTTTAGGTTAGGGCTTGGCATTATGCCTCCTCCCAAAGCCCTTCCCGCCAGCATCCACTGAAGATAATAATTTTTTATCAGTTTGCACCTAAAAACATCAGCCGTTAGTTAAAAAAAGGAAACAAAAACATTTGCACACAAAGAGCTGTACAATACAATAATACAGTACCTCAAGATAATAATAATAAGATGTGCCCAAAGGGAGTAGGCTGAAGCCAAAGCTTTTATGTGCCTACTCCTGTTACATACATAATTCTAAAGATTTTCTTCTTTAATCAAATGGGAGAGTCTATATTACTCTCATATGAATTCTTATAAAAACGATTATGGTGCATCACTAATTTTGTCTAAACATGGAAACATTTGATCCAGCAAACATCTTTGCAAAGCATTTGAAGTCTGATCAATGACGGCTGCATTTCTTGTCCGTCCTCTCAGAGCTTCTCATCTCATCACGCGACGATCGCCTCCTCCAGCTGGCGCAGGAGCGTTCCTGCTGGAACGACCATCACGGAGACATGAGCGAGGCCTATCATGGGCACAAGCTCCGCTGCTACGTGCACATCATGGAGGAGGGCATTTGCTACCGGATCAACACCATCGCCGCCTACATTGAGGCTAACCGGCTGGTAAGTAAGCGTCAGGCCCTCTGATACAGTAGACCCCTGGGATATGGCGATCCCACTTTATTACGTCTGCTCTTTATGATGGTTTTTGTCCTTCTGTTATGCATTTTCCCTTCCATACGACATTAACAGCAAATTATTTTGCATGCCCAAAAATTGTTTTCCCATTTCGTCTACTGACCGCCAGCATGCACAAAGTGAATATTTAGTGCATAGAGCTCTGCTTTTGGCAGTTGTATGGGACCCCAAGTTGTAACTTTCGTCCGTGCGTATGACGAGCTAGAGCTTATGCCATTTTTCCACTACTCAGTTCGGGCCTTCCTTGCCTTTATTGTTGTTTTATTATGAAAAAGTAACCGGTTCTTAGTTTCTGGGAGCCCGGCCTTAGGTGTCCTCTCGGTTAAGTTTCTACACCCCGCACCCGGGGACTTAAAACGGCACGTGCCTCACTGCCGATCACTAGTTGGCGCACTGCCGACCACTGATTGGTGCGCTACGTTGGGACACTGCTTAGCAAGGATTATTTAGTGTGGGTGTTAGAGAAAAAAAGTTCAGCTCGTCCTCTCCGCCATTTTTAAAATAACAACTGGTATGAAATGATGGCTCTTATGTCTCTTTACAAACAGCCACTCACAGACTACCAAGTACATTAATAGCTCTGCTGTCAGTTCATCCTTTGCCGCTTGTCTGAGTGTGAGTGTGCTTCTGGTTCAAGCCAAATATGACGCTAAAATGACGTCAAGACGCAGCACCAACCTATAATGAAAAAGGTACCCGAGGAGAGGCCGGGCGAGGCGAGGATGGCCAGAATCATGTAGTGGAAAAGGGGCCTATGATGCCTGTTTGCTATTTGTCTAAGTGATATATAATGCTGCTATTGGTTTTGCTTATCGTTATCATGAAAATGCCGATATTTTATTGGCTTAACTCCGTCTCACAATCCCTTTATCTTCATTGAGTTCAACTTTGCTCATCAGCAATACAATACTGTGATTTGTGCAGAGCTCTGCCACCCTGTCCATCTTCCATTCCAGACTCAAAACCCACCTTTTTAGACTTGCCTATCCACCATAAACTATCTCACATGGTAAAAAAAAGTACAGTTAAAAGGGGGTGGGGGTGGGGGTTTTAACTGTACTTTTTTTAATGTATTGTTTTTATTTCACACTGTTTTATATTCTGTATACGACAATTTAAGATCCCCACCTTCAAACTGATTCATTTCTTATCCTGGGGTCTACAGTTCATATAAATATTTCTTCAGAATTTTTTTTCTGTCCATGTGCAAGGTTCCCAAGCTTTTGTTCGAAGAGCCAGCAGTCCACCCTTCTGCCTTCATTTCGGAGAGATGTCAGGTCTGTGTCAATGTTTTTTCCCGGTCATTTAAGGTTGTGCTAATTGTCCTCAGATGCTTCGATGATCTCAAAGTTTGTGTTAGACTTTGATGAGGATTACACGTGTACGTCTGACGATGAGTCATGTTTGTGTGCACATGCTCAGATGGGATCGGACAGCATGATCGGGGCTCTGTGTCAGATCGCCGATAAGACTTCCATAAAAAGGTCAACCATTGGAAGCTCCACCACGGTGAAGGAGAAGGTCAGGGTGACCAATTCTATTGTCATGCACGGGGTTACCATTGAAGAGGGGTGAGAATGTACACACACAAACACATATGTTTGCTCTCTCTCGGACATTCTCTTTCTTTCCCTCTCTCTCCCGTAATCTATTTCTCTCTCTCTCTTTCCCTCTCTGTGAAACTGTATATTTTGCATGAAACTGTGAAATTTTATACCTTTGGCCTTTTTTTTTTTGCTATTAAATGTTATCACACTTTTTATTGCACGATTGTTACGATGCACTAGTCTTTCTCATTGATGAATATTGCACTATTACAACTTAGGTTAGACTCTAAGTCAGGGGTTAGGATCCTTTATGACCCAAAGAGCCATACTAACATAATTTTTTTTAATTTTTTTATTTTTTTTCCAGAGAAAGCCATACCATATATTTTAGACAAAATTCAGCAAAACCGCCAAACTTGCTCTCCTGATAAAACTTAACTTTACAGGGAATTTTATTTCACTGTGTGAGGTAAGCTGATTTGATCAAATTTATAAAATGATAACAATGCCAGAGCCTGTGTCCCATATCAACAAGTATGCCACTTGTTGATATGGGACACTTTTTTTTTGTCTCCTTTCCATAGTCATTTACGATCGTTAAGGCTCACTTTGACCATCATTTTTCTCCTGTAAATAATGGTTTCAAAATGAAGTGCTAGCAAAGTTCTTTTGTTGAAATGTTACAAAAAATTGGAAAAGAAAAGCGCACAGATGTATTTCCAATTAGTACGTGTTAGCACGCTCTCCTCTATGTGTGCAGAGATCCGCCCGACTTTACCTCTCACCCAATCAAATTGCTTTGTGCTTGGCTGGCGTTTTGGGGGTGTTTACAGTTTGTTCTGTGGGTGTTTTATCACACGGTGAACATAAATTATTTAATTAGCTTCCAAATAAAGGATTCCTTGGCGACGTACAGCCAAAATGGGGTCTGTTTGTGTGGCACCTTGACTGTAAACTGTAATTGAGATTGTGCCCTATGTATACTGTCATTGGCTTGTCAAAATAGGAAAACTTAATGGAAAATTTGTACAAGTAACATTTTATCTCAGAGCGATATGTGCGCTCGCGAGCCATATATGGCGAGCCATAGGTTCCTGACCCTGCTCTAAGAACTACATTGTAAATTCTTTTTTCCTGCCTTTTATCCTGATAGTCCTTATCTTTTTCTCTCTTTTAGATCTTTATTACAAGTTACCCTGGAATTTTATGTCCAGTTGTTGCATATCATGTTTCACAACATTGATATCAATGACAAGACTATTCAATTTAATTCTCTGTCTCTCTGTGTCTCTCTCTGTGTCTCTCTCTGTTTCTGTCTCTCTTTCTGTTTCTGTCTCTCTCTCTCTGCCTCTCTCTCTCTCTCTCTGCCTCTCTGCCTCCCTCTCTGCCTCTGCCTGCCTCTCTGCCTGCCTCTATCTATCTGCCTCTCTTTGTCCCTACCACCCTTCTTTCTCTTTCTATCTCTCCTGCTTTCTTTGTTTTTCTTTCTTTTCCCCTTATTCTTTCTGTCCTTCTCTCTCTCATGCTTCACCCTTTGCTTTAACAAGCTGAGAAATACAGTGAGAAAAAAAAATCTGCCCTCAAGGAATGTTTATGTTTTAGGTCTTAATTGTAACCTTAAAGTTCCAGTCTGTACACGTTTACTATACTTTGCTAAAAAAATCATTTTTCCCCCTCTTGCTAAAATACTGTTAACACCCAAACCTTTTAATTATAGTTATTTATGGGTGGTTCCTGAATGGCCCTGAATCAACCGCTTCCACTGTTTATAGTCGTGATATAACTGCATACCATTATTTAGAGTAGGAAAGTTGATGTTCAGGCCATGTAAAGTTGTTTTCTTCTCATTACCATCTTTTTATATGTATTTTTTATTAGTTTCAAGTTTTTTTACTTTTACCAACACAACTTGAAAGAAGTGTACGGAATTTGGAACTTTTACTCGCAACTGCCATCTCCTGGCTGAAGTCATAATTACAGCTTCTGTCAAGCTCCTTATGAAGCATGTGTAAGTAAGTGCATTAGACACGCTAGAACACAGGTGTCAAACAGGCGGCCGCTAAGGGATTGAATCCGGCCCGCGAGACAACACTCAGAAGCGCAAGAGAAAAACAAGCTGCAGGTTGAAATATGTCAACTTGATGTTGCCAAAGAAAGGTGCCTCGAACAAAGACACTGTACTTGTATTTCTTTTTCTCTCCCTCTCTTTCTCTCTCTCTCTTCCACCCCTTTTATTCCACTCTCTGTCTCTGTCTCTTTCACTTTTTGTCTCTTTTTCTCTTCCTTTGTTGCTCTTTGTCTCTTTCTCTCTTGTGTCTTTTTAACTGCTTTTGTTCTAACTTTCCTTTTTCTTTTTCTATCTTTTCTCTGTCTCTCTTCCTACCCTTTGCGCTTTCTTTTCTCTTTTCTCTCCTTCTGTCTTTCTATTTCTCTTTGGATTTCTTTCTTCCGCTCCCCTTCTTTCCCCCTCTCTCACGACTTCTCTTTTTATCTCTTTTCTTTCTCACGCTTTCTCCCTCTCTCTGTGTCCCGCCCTCTGTCCTTTTGCCTCCCTCATTCTCTTATTTCTTAATCACTCTTTTTCTTTCTCTTTAATCTACTAGTCCGGCCCCCGACAGAATGTTTGTTCTATCGTGTGGCCCCCGAGTTAAAATGAGTTTGACACCCCTGCGCTAGAAGAACCTTTTTCTAGCATTTTATTTCATACGCTGACCATTTTTATGCTACAATAACAAATGGAAGCAAAACAAGCGGAAACAAACATTAAGTCACCCCAAGACCCTATTCCTCCAACTTAATGTGTTCCAACCTGAACATCTTTGCTAAAAGTATGACACAATTTAACTTTTCCTCATTTAAAGTCCTTCTCAGGCCAAACTGATTGGATTCACTTGTCACCTCTATCATTTCAATTGGTGCAATGTTAAAGGGACGGTGGGTGTTATTGCTGTATTGCAGGGGTCTTCAATGTCGTGCCCATGGGAACCAGGGTGTCCCCTATTTACAGCTGAGGTGCCCGTGGACCTCTTCTGAAAAGTGCTCAACAGTGCTGGATCATTGTGATTTTCTAATAAAATTGATTTTCTTAGTGGTTGACTAAGTTTCTATAACCCCACTTCCATTAATTAACCTGGTAATAACTTAATAACACAGTAATGACATTCGTTGTTATTTTTGAACTGAATATCAAACTGGGTGCCTTTTGTGCTAAATAGTAACAAAAAGCATCTCTCAGCTTGTAAAACGTGGGAGACCCCTGCTGTATTGTCGTGCATACAAAAACAAGTGCTAAAAGTCACAAAGAGGAATGTATGCTCCGAAGACTTAAAGTAAAAAAACTGCACCTTTTTTTTCTTTTATTTTTCAAGCCTTTCGCAAGGATTTCAGTTTTTAGATGCTGTTAGCAGCAAGATGGCGAATAATTGACTCCTCCCTCCCTGTGAGGTTCATGTTGTGTGCAATAAATACAGGTTTATCATACAGGTTTATATGATAAGTGCATTTTTACTTATTATTCAAATCAATGTATTTTTTTTTCTTAAATAAATTATGGGTTTATTTACTTCTTGGAGGTGCTCAATAATACACACTGTTCCTTTAAGAATTCAACTATTTTGAATTCTAACAGTGCAAATAAGGAATGCTATGTGTGTTCATGCGTCCACATCTTGGTTTCTGTTAAGTCAGATAGCATGTAAATGGGAGGTGTCACTGGTTTTGTTTTCCAAGCTCGGCAGGGTCGCCCGAGGTGCGCCGGGCCCACAATGTGCCTATTGGTGTGCGACCAGCCAGAGGCCAGCTCCAAACAAACACGGGCCTGCTCAAGCGAACCACACAACAGCCCGATATCTCATTTGACCGCTAATTTACTTGGCCACACCAGGATTCCCACTGCTTACGGAATTCACAGAACACTATGAAGCCTTGTTACGCCGCACAGTAAAACCTGGCGCTATTTAGGAAAGGAGGGTTTGGCGGTCTGCCGAGCGCATCAGAAAAACATGTTGAGTTTAGCGATATAGCGTTATACATCGGCATATATACCGGGAAAGGACATGTTTGCATTCTAAGGGTGGAATCACAAAGTGAAATTGCCATATAGTGAGGGGATAAACAGCTACGATACCGCAAAGCTAATGCGTTCCAAACATCCCTGAGATAAAAATATTATGATAAAAAATAGTGCATAGTAAGAAAAACTTAGATGCGATTAAATATCATAAATTAATCGGGTAAATATTTGGTGTGACTTGAGCTGGTCAAGTGCAGTTACTGTGTAAATGTATTGTGTAATACATCCAAAAACAAAAATAAATGCTTCATTTGTGCCCTCCAAATCACGGGTGTAAGTTTTTTAATACTGTGATAAAAATAGTCTTGATTAGGGGTGGGCAAACTAAAGCACGCTGGCCACCTGCGCATCAGGCTTCTTCATCCGCCCCGCCAACTAAAATGCCAAAAATATAATGACAGTTTTATATAATAGTAAATAAAGTACTACTAATATAAAAAATGTTTTCGGTGCCAAGTTTGTTCCCATTGTCCCCTTGTTCAAGATTCAAAGTGTTTATTGTCATATGCACAGTAAAGAACCACGATTCCCTGCGTGATTAAATTCTTACTTTGCTGTCCACACGGTTGTCAGTGTAATAAAACTTAATCTATATACATGTGTACATAAAAGAATATTACAAATATTAAAAAGATAAAAGTACAAGATTAACTTGAGATGAGTTAAGACAATAAGAAAAAAATGAAATAAGTTTCTAAAAAAAAAGTACTACGACAGAAATCTACAGAACTACGTATCAAATTAAGTCCATAAAACTGGGACCTTTTGTATTATTTGGTTTCATACTAAAAAGAAAAAAATACTTACTACAACTACAATTATAATATAATACAAAAATACTACTTCAGAAATATCAAAACAGAAATACTACAATAATGCAACCGGAGTAATATTACAAAAATACTAGATAAATACTACAAAATATTCCTATAGGAATACTTCAAGAATACTACTATGGAAATACCTCTTCAGAAATACTACAAAAATACCACGGCAGTAATACTATAATACAAAAATATGACTAGAAAACTTATGACAGAAAAACTACAAAAATGCAACTACAGTAATACTAAAAAAATACTATAGGTATACCACAAAAATGTATTATGGAAAATACTACAGAAATACTACATACATACTGAAGACATGTTACAAAAATGCCACTACAATGATACTTTAATACAAAAATACTAC
This sequence comes from Urocampus carinirostris, assembly GCF_059441175.1. Lineage (NCBI taxonomy): Eukaryota > Metazoa > Chordata > Actinopteri > Syngnathiformes > Syngnathidae > Urocampus > Urocampus carinirostris. Next base: position 54,714,635 of record NC_142349.1, on the reverse strand, counting down.
TACGGAAATACTACAACAGTAATCCTACAAGAATACAACTACAGTAATACTTCAATATACTACTGAAATACTACAAAAATCTGATATAGAAATACTACAAAATACTACAGGAATACAAAAAACCTACTATATAAATAATCCAAAATAAGAATACAGTAAGACTACAAAAATTCGAGTGCAGAGACACTGCAAAAATACTAGAAAAATACAATAAGTTATACTACAAAACTTTAAATGAGGTGCTTAAAACAGGGGTCTAATATATGTATTTTTTCCTTTTAATTGTGAGTGTTTTACAAACATTTTTAAAACTAATCTATTTAAAAACAAATCTAAAGAAATATAACATGTAGCTGTCTGCATTTCTATTCTTTCGTCAATGAAAAGAATGAATAGGTCCACAGGATTGGCCCCTTGGTCACATTTTCTAGATAAATCCTCAGGTATGACAACATTAATACTTCTGTAAAAGAAAAACAATCCAACTCCAGAAAATAAAATGAAAAGGGGTTTTTTTTTGTTTTGTTTTTATTTTTTGCATAATCTTTATCTCAAACGAGCAAGCACAACAAAACCTCCTTTGGCGAGGTTAATGAGTGAAACGAATCACGCTGGGCTGAACCGAGATGCTGCGCATTTTTCACCGATGTCATCATGACGCCGAGTCACTCATTTGTGCAGCTGCAACAAAAAAGCGCTTGTGCTACTGTCGAATTAACACGTAGATTAATCAGCCCGCCTCTCTGCCGGGAAACGGGGGTTGCCAACGTTGTGCCCCCGGGCACCAGGTAGCCCCATAAGTACACTTGAGTATCCCCATAAGTACACTTGTTTATCCCCGGACTGGTTCCGAAAATCGCTCAGGGGTCATTGTGATTTTCTAGGCAATTTGAGTTCAAATTTGCATAATGTTTTAGTAGTTGCCTGAGACTATTTTAACCCTCTTTGTAATAATTACAACCTTGTAATAACATAATATAGCAACTACATTTTAATGGCATAAGTTATTTTTTAAATGCGTATGAAACTTGTTACCCTTCACGCTAATCATTAACACAAAGATATCTCTCACCTTCAAAAAGGTTGGTAAATTAATTTGTTAGCCAATATTAGTGATGTTTGATGCCACATTTTTTCCAAGTGGCAGATATATTTGAATGCAAAAATGTTTTTATCAATATTTTGTTCAAATATAGCAGTCTATTTACTCTTGAAATTATTCTTATTTTCGCACAATGTTGCTGCTGATGCCATTTTTTAGTGACCAAACGATACTATTTTACCCGTATTCTATTAAAAAGAACCTATGTATAAAAAAACACATAGAAGCAACATGATGAATTGATATTCAATACTTAAAAATACTTGAAATGATCTGTCTGTTAGACAGAGCACTTTTGCTTCTTTTGAGGGTACAATTTCTCATTTTGCTAGACGAACAAGTATCACAAAATAAGAACAATTTGAATTGAAATTGGCAAATCTTTCCAACATTGAGGAAAGATCTAATTTATTTGTGAAAAATATATTTGACTTGATATGGCGAATAATTCTTTTTTAATTCTTTTTTTCCTCTAAACCCATCCAAGTTAAAAAACGTTCATCAATTTCCCTGGTATTGTTTGTATTTGTTGAGCATGTACAAAAAGGGACAGAAACCTGAAGTCGTGCTGACAGTCTATCATAGGGCTCACTTTAAGACAAGGGATTGTTGTGATTTTCTATTAAATTTGATCTCTTACTGGCATTAGAAATGTGTCTTTGAATAATCGATCATCCATCCATCCAATATCTGCACCACTTATCCTTAGTAGGTTGCGGGGGTGCTGCAGCCCATCCTTGGGTAGTGGGCAGGGGACACCCTGAACTGGTTGCCAGCCTGGGGACAATTTTTAATTTGACCAGCCATGTATGTCTTGGAAACCGGGGTGCCTGGAGAAAACCCACAAAGACACAGGGAGAACATGCAAACTCTGCACAGGGAGGCCAGTAGTGGGATTTTAACCCAAGACCTCTAAACTGTGGGGCTGATGCGCTAAGCGCTCATCCGCCATTATGCCCCAATCTGACTTCTAATAATTACAATCTGATGACAAATTAATAACTTAGTAACATGATAAGTTGTTTTCGAAATGCATATCTAACTCCGTGCTGATCGTTAACAAAAAAATAGCTCTCAACTTAAAAATTGTTGGCGAGCCCTGCTCTAGAACCTTTAGCACATTTATCCAAAGGATCCGCTTGTTTCCCTCAGTCTCTATGCGGCGCTTCTGAAAACCACAAAGCCATGAAAGAGGGAGAGTGGGCAAAGCAAGCTCGACTCCAGGAAGAAAATTGCAATTCTTTCTTTTCTTTGGGAAGCATAAGAAGGGAAGGAGAAAGAGCACAAGAAAGAATGAGAGGCAGTATGAGCGGATTAGCAGACCCTGGCCATGTCGGCAAAACCCCTCGCATTTCTGCTTTCTTTGTTTGGAGCTGACCAGAGCTTGTTGACAAAGCGCTGCGTGTTTGGGAAGGGGGGGATACGAAGGGTCAACTTTACGGGGGGAGGTTGGGGAGAGGATGGGGTGGTCATGCCAAGGAGGAGCCCCGGTGTTAGTAATTAGTGGTGTTTCAGCTTTGAAACTTCTTTGGTGGTCTTCTCGCTCGCTAATGTTACAAAACTGGGATTCTTGTAATCTCCCGGCAGCAGCGGCAGCCTTCTGTGGCAGTGGCTTAAACACACACATGGCCTTCCACTCTTTCCTGGCTTTACCACCTGAATAAAAGCAGCCAATACAAACCTGTCTGTTTGGAAGCTACAGAGGGCCAAGTGTTCAACATGTGTTCGCCACCGGTCTCCTCGAGCGCATACACAAGACCGTCTGTGTGTTCTGTCCCAAAAAATTTTATGGCTACGGTTTGGCTAGAGGTGGGTTGTGTGGCTGGTCAGCGGTTGTCAACGGCACAAGCTAGCACACGATGTTGATTAATATATAGTGGTACCTCTCTATCCAAGCACCTCGAAACGCGAGAATTTCGGTATATGGGATTTTTTTGCAATCAGAATCTGGTTCGCTGAAAGAAAGGAAATCCAGTTCACAAGCAGTCCCAGAGGCTACCACTCAAGACACCCCACATGAGTGCTAACTGCCAGTTTATGCTCGTCCAGTCTGCACATGCAAACTACTACAAGAAAATCATAAAAAAGGTGTTTTAAATTTTTTAGGTGTGTACTTTAATTTAAAGTTACAATAACTTTGCTTTTAAGTGTAAATTAGGTGTTCATGTAGCATCAACATTTGATATCATTACTATCAACCTCCCCTTATTAATATTTGCACATCGTCCTTGTCAAATGGTAATATCCGTTACAAACACACCGCGGCACCTATTTACTCACGGACTATACCGTATTTTCCCGACTATAAATCGTTTTTTTTCATAGTTCGACTTATACTTCGGTGCGACTTATGTGTGAAATTTTTAACACAGTATATCCTTTTACATGGGATTTTCACACTAAACTAAGCAATTGGGTGCTCTGGGCCTGTGTTGATAATTTCAACTTGGCCAGTAAATTATTAAAATCACTGAGAAGAGCTAAACAAAAATGGCACCAAAAAGAAAATCATAACCTTCAGATGACAAGCTGCAAATATGTAGTGAAAATGGTAATCGAGCTCCCTTTCTTCCACACCACACTCAAACCTCTGTAAGTGCTCATAATAAGTTCACATTTTATTTAGTAAATCTAATCTCATTTATATTATTAGTAAAACATTTTACGTGTAATTGCTATCTGAATGGGTTTTTAGTGATGAGGAAGATGTGTTTTATACCTATTTAAGGTTCAATTGTATGTTTTTGGGAGGATGGGAATGGGCCAATTATTCATTCATTCATTATCTGCACCGCTTATCCTCAATTGGGTTGTGGGATGGGCCAATTATTTCTTAATTATTTCATATTAGAGAAATTTACTCTTAACACAAGCAATTTGGGCTACAAGCATGATCCTTGAACGAATTAAGCTTCTATGAAGAGGTACCACTGTAAAATAACTTAGCTGGGTGCTTCATTTGGTAGCAGGTGAGCGGCGCAAACATGGCCTGGCCACCCCACATCAATGGCAGCAATGGGTGGAAAGCTGTGGTCGCCCTGGGCTGCTCCCAGTATGAATGCTTGGAGCTGAAAGTATACAGTATTTCAAATGTATGTTTTTGCTCTCAGTCAGCATTAGAGCCTTGCTGACTGAGAGCGGGCAAACTAGCAAGAGATAGGGATGCATCATTTAGGCGGAATGACAAAAGGGACACTAACTCCTCCCACTGAGATGTAGAAGAACGCAGAGCAGGTGTCTGGTCATACAGTATGGAAAGACGCTATGATATAAAATAGTAATTCAGCATCGGAGATCTCAAGTCAAGAAGTGCTGGCCAATCGGCGTGAATCTTGGCTCTGAGACACCTTCCTTAGTGTTGCAGAAAGCAATTGTTGTTTTTTTCTCTTTATTTTCTAAATTGAATGGCCAATCGGCTTGAATCATGGCTGAGTGGTGCAAGAAACCTCTGTTGTTTTTTTTTCTTTTGATAAATATTTTTTTCCGCAGAGGACTGAATCAGCGATAACTGAAGCGTAAGGTAGCGAGGGTTGTCTGTACTGTATTTATTCTTGTATAATGCGAACCCATAATTTTTGATGGGAAATCTGTATATAATTTTGTGTTCCCGGGCTCACAATGGGCTTCCTATGTCATAAAGATTATGTCGAAATACCACAACAGGATTTGAACCCAGATCTTGGTGGTACAAAAAATTGTGTTTTGTACACAAAGAAATACAGTATATATTAATGTTACTTCTTGCAAGATAATTACTTTGAAGTAATTATTTTGATGTAACAAAAATAATCACAAATAATAATTTACGGTATATTTTTTCTTATTTTGCTCAAATATGTTTGAATTGGAAAATGAAAAGTTTTCTTGAAGTGAAATATTTTTTGTAACTTCTATTTTGAAGTCAGATTCATATTTTACTGAAAATATTGCAATCGGAAAATAAAGGAATCATCTAAATATTGTTCTCACTTTGTAAAAATTATTTCAATTGTAACATATATTAGAAAATGCTAAAATAATTTCACCATTGAAATATTCTTGATAATTTATCTAATTTGAAATTGTCGTACTTTCTTCAAATTTTACAAAAAGTATTTAAAGAAAAAATAAGTAAAATAAAATTCATTTAAAAGTTGTATTAGACAAAGAATATTTATTTTTCATTAAATATATTTCAACCAACATTTACATTATTCATTTTAAATGTCTTTCTTATTTTACAAAAAAAAATTCTAAAATAAGAAAATCATTTTACTAAATATCTTGTTAAGAAAAATACTTCAGTCATTAAGTAAGAATGATGGAATATTCACGCATGTTTTCTATACAACAACACAAATTGTTTTAATTTTAATCTGGTCTGTTTTTATGACATCAGGAAAAATAATACTTTGAGCTATGAAATAAGTTTGTTTATTTTTTTGTTTACATGAACAGAATTGTAAATTCCAAATTGTATAGTGATACAAATTACACTTTTAATGGTCAAAATTATCTGATGGTTAAAACTTATTTGTTCATTTATGTTGCATTAACTTCTGAGGCACAGTGGGAACACTATACAACTTTCAGTTTTTATCAGTTTTATTTCTTATGCAATTGGTTAATAATCGCCTCCTAAAATGACCGAATGGTATGACTGAAACGCTTAAATAGGGTTAAAAATAATATTAATTTCTGGATTTTACAGGTGCAACATCCAAGGCAGCGTTATCTGCAACAACGCCGTCATAGGCCGAGGCTCGGACCTCAAATACTGCCTGGTCGGAAGCGGACAACGGATTGAACCAGGAGGTGAGCATCCCACCAAAAAAGAAACTCAGAAAATGCCACAACATTAGACTCCTGAGATCCGACATTAATCTGTTCTGAAGTATGGATCCTAGGGTGAAATTGTTGTATAGATCTGTAGTAGTTAGCTAATGCATTCCAAACCCGCCAGTCCCCGGTTAAAAAACATTAAAATAGTATATTGTAAAATAATGCTTTTGTGCACGATATGTGCATATGAATTAATGAAATCCTAATTAGTGATGTACAGGAAAATTTGATATACCTTTGTTGGAATCACACTTCACAGCCTCCCTGATAAGCTCTAGTTGGGGGTACTGAATAGCAGGGTCTGTCAGGTAGTCGAATCTCTGATTTAAGAGGAGCAATGTGGTTTTCGTCCAGGCAGTGGAACAGTGGACCAGTTCTACACTCTGCAGTGTCCGCGAGGGTGAATGGGAGTTTGCCTATCCGGTAAACATGTGGTTTGTGGACTTGGAGAAGGAATTCGACCCTGTTCCTCGGGGAGCCCTGTGGTGGGTTCCTCGGGAGTATGGGGTACCTGCATGCCCAGTGCCAGATTTTGGTCCACATAGAGGGCAGTAAGTCGGATTTGTTTCCAGTGGGAGTCGGACTCCAAGGCTGCCCCTTGTCACTGATTCTGTTCGTAACCTTTATAGACAGAATTTCCAGGCGCAGGCTTTGCGGGTCCGGTTTGGAGGCCTCTTCATTGCATTTCTGCTTTTGGTAGATGATGTGGTTCTGTTGGCTTCCTTCAAATCATGATCTTCAGCTATCACTGGAGCGGTTCGCAGCCGGTTCCCAAGAGCATGGTTCTCAGCCAGAAACAGGTGGCATGCTGCTTCCGGGTTGGGGAAGAGATCCTGCCCTAAGTGGAAGAGTTCAAGTAAAATGTCTTGTTAACAAGTGAGAGTCGGATGGAACAGGAGATCAATGTACAGATCGGTGCAGCATCTGCCGTCATGCGGACCCTGTACTGGACCGTCGTGGTGAAGAAGGAGATTTGCCGAAAGACAAAGCTCTCGATTTACCAGTCCATCGCCGTTCCTACCCTCACTTATGGTCATGAATTGTGGGTCATGACCAAAAGGATGAGATCCCGATACAAGCGGCTGAAATGAGTTTCCTCCACAGGGTGGCTGGGCTCTCCCTTAGAGATGAGGTGAGAAGCTCGATCATCCGGCAGGGACTCGGTGTAAAGCTGCTACTCCTGCGCATTGATGGATTCTTTTGCTGTGATTTGTGCTGGTACGGTGGAGTTAGTGGATGGATGCATGGGAGGGGGGGGTGACTTCTACATGTAAGGATTGCCATGCTCTTAAAAGACTTTCCTTTATGCTTCCTTATTCTTAATGATACTCCTGATTGTTTATTGGTTATGGCCATACACCTTAGTGAGGATAACGATACATGTGCCTTATACGTATTTCTGAAAACAGCAAACTTTATATCTGTTTTTGTCATCTCCTTCCTGCTCCCTTTATCAGCACTGCATTTCTTGGGTCTCATTGTATAGCGTTTACTTGTAAAGTCTTTACAAAACACAGCAGATTCTGTACTGAACAAAGAGCGAAAAAGGCATTATGGGAGGGGGGTCAGCAAATTGCATATCAGCAGCTTTGTGATACTGCGACGCAAGCCAATTGTAGATTAGAATCTTGTATGACGTCAACCAATGGAAAACAGGTTTCTTAGAGACGCGTGAAGTTTTAATATTTTAAATTTCGGACACTTGGAATAATTTGTTCTTGATGTGTTGTGATAGTATTTAAAATCGGAACGTAAAAAAATTGAAATAGGACCCCCTTAGTTGAATATAATCTTGATGTGTTAGGTTTGAAAATATTAACAGTCAGCCCATAAAACAATTTTTATTCACCTGTCCTCCGTTTTTTGATCCTCTTGTAGCCAAACGTATATGTGGGTATGCGTCAGTAAATGTGCGTTTGTGTGTCTGTGTCACATTGATGGAGAGGTTAGAGAGCAGGGCCAGGACGGGACCACCCGGAATTCAACAGCAGCGCCCTCCAGCCACGTCCAGCACACACACACACGTTCAGAAAAAAAGACGCACACTTGGGGCCACCTAATTGCCAGCACAATGGAGGGCTACAAGAAACGCTTTTTGACTCTTGATTTAGATCTGTCTTCATCAGAATCAAATCTACCTACAGGAAACAAGAATCAAGTTAATATTTAACTTCATGAGTCGCATCTGTCTTTTATCTACATTGTTTGACTATCAAATAAGCATATTTTCAGTACATGAAATTTTTGACTGTGTCCAAAGAGAATATTGTTTTTAGGATGATGACAAACACCCTAAAACATAATATTTTATCTCCTTTTTCAATTTTAACCATTTTCACATTGAAGCCACCGTCAAAGTCAGGTTAAAAAACGGCTCGACTTCAATATCTTATTAGGAAGATGCAAAACACTTATTCCCCCAAAAGGATTTTTTTTTACATGAAAGCAAAGATACATTAATATAGACAAGTTTAGAAAACAATTACCCTAGGCTTTCTTTAACTTTTTAACAAACCATTTGGACAATGTAGGTGATGAACCAACAAAAACAAAATTCAGAGATGCGTCCTTTACTCATTCTTTGACAGATTGCTTTTGTCTGTGATGTCATAAATACATTCTCTACTGTGAAGACTGCATATTACTTTGCACATTACTGGCCACTTTACCCAATTTTGCACACTCGCCATTGGAAATATTCTGTTTTTTACATTTTTTAAAAATAATTATTTTTTTATATTTTCGATAATCTTTAGCTGTTATTCATTGGCTTTTACTGCTGTAACAAAATAAATTTCCCCATTGTGGGACGAATAATCTCATCTTATTAGCTGTGGCGGAAGCCATTTAAAACGGGGAATGAAGCAAAATTTGAAACTTGAACAAGCTTAACATGTCTGAATATCTTGCGATCACACCTGATCAAGACTTATTTTATTATTACAGGGATTTGTTTGTCATAAAATATATTTATATAAAGTGATAGTGTGTAATAATTCACCAAGGTGAGTGTACATTAGAATGGAACTTAAGCATGTCTATTGGAAGCCCGAAGGATACCCCTTGGCAAAATCCTACTCCCAGATTTTTATGTATAAAATAAGGACAGTGACCGGACATGAAAGGTGGTGTTCATCCCTGCAAGCGACAACAAAAGCAGAGTGAGCGCCACACCAGGAGCGTCTGAAAAGAGCAAACATCTAAAGTTGGTCAGAGCTGAGGTAAGAGTCTAACTTTAGCAGCTAGCAGGAGAAGCGGCTAAATAGGTAAAGGTTTTATTTGTCAAGCGTCTGGACCCTGAATCCCGGAACTCAGCTCAGAAAGGCTAGTGACACTGAAGGATGAAGCAGGAGCAGCTAACAATAACAATAATGGCTAGCAGAGAGGCATAGCCTGCATCTAAGTGGCTAACGTAAGTGGCTAGAGAAGAAGACAGTGGGGAAAAAGTTGAAAATGACAGAAAACAGATGCTAAATCATGACACACTGCAACGTTTGCTTTCACGAGCAGCTAATAATAACCAATAACTGCTAGCGGAGAGCCATCGCATGCAGCCAAGTAGCTAGAGAAGGACACGGTGGAGAAAAAAGTGGAAAATGTTGGAATCAGCAGTGTGCAGGAAGTGTCCATTAATTGCTAAAAGCCGTGAAGGGCTAGCATTGTAGAGTCATTTGGGCTTCCATAGTAGTATGATGGCCGCCAAACATGTAAGCTTCTTCGCTCCTTGTCACAAAATTACTAATTGCGAAACCTTTTAGTCTTTAAAGTTCATGCGTATAAGACAGTACACGTGCTTTTACATAATTTGAATTAATAGTTGTGTTTTTCTAATTATTTAGGTATTTCTACACCACTCCCGGTCACTGAATAATACACGCTGGGCTTTTAAGCTTGTATCCCGCTTATTTTCTATTCAGTTAACAACTTTTTGTGTCGAAAACTGTAAGAAGTCATCATGCTAAAAAGATGGGTGTTTTTTGTTTTCAAAACGTCTGCAGAGTGTGTCTTTTGGCAGAGCTGCAACTTGTGGTCAAGCGCACACTAGCTAACATGATATCATCCAATGCTAAAAACCCGCTAGCATAATTGTGGCGCGTACGCAGCAGCCAAAGTTCTGTCAGACAAAGACAAAGTTTCATCCTTTGTCAATTTAATGGCCCCAACTGTAGTTTAGTTCGTGAAATAGTTGTTTTTGTTGTATGAAGGCAGGCACACCGGTGTAAATCTGTTTTTTGTTGCATGTGGAATTCCTTAGGTGATGTCTTTGGTTGGTCAGGTTTTATAAGAAAACAAATAATAATATACAATTTGGGATTCGGGAATTCCAAAGCCAGCTGTATTGTTCACACTTTTTTTGAAGGGGCCACATACACAATTGTAAAGGGCCACTTTTATTTGTTAACTTTAATTACCCAGGCACTCCAAAAATTGTGACTTTAGAAATTGAAAATGATTATTGTCATTATTGGTAAACTACAGACTAAGGATGAAGGCATATGTCTACCAGGTCGGAGAGTGGCTTTGGCCCCTCCCACAAAAATCCAATAAAACATACAAAAAATGATTGAATAATCGACGTTATCCCATATTTTCTTGTATAATGATTATATTGTGGTAATTGTATGTGTTTTTATTTTTATGTCTGGCAATTTAATAACATTCAATTTTAATTACTTTATTCAAAAAATTATACATTTGTACTTTTCGATAATGTATATAATATATATAAATTGTAAAAATGAAAATAGTCTAAAAATTTATAGCTAAATGAATATTAAAAACTTTTAATTTAATTAAATATATAGAATCATAAAATCCACAAAATGTATTTCACAACTGAAATATTTTGAGGAATGTATCTATTAAATGTATTTTAAGCAAAAAAAATGCATAATTAATTTTAAATATTTCTTTTTACATAAGTTATATGATAAAAATAGGAACAGTAATTAATGAAATGAACTGTATTAAAAAAAATTACTTTAGCCCTAATGTAAGAACAATGGAAAATTGTATCGTGTACAGCCAACAATCTCAGATTGTTTTAATCCTTTTAATTTGTTCAAAACAATGTTTGTTTTTAAACACTTTAGGCTTTTTTATCGAGTAATCTAGAGTTTGGGTGCATCCTTCGTCTCTGTAATACAAGTCCCACAGTGCTTTGCAGCTCGAAAATATCCTAAGATATAGGTTCCTACTTTGCGGAAAAATGCGTAATACTAATAGTTATAAAACAAATCAACCTAAAGCGGAATACTTTATTAAGTACCGTACACTTTTGCTCCAAAGTGGGCTCAATTCCTGCGCTGTGCTTTTATGTGGCTTGCCAGGAATATGGACTTACTCTACATAGGGATGGATGCAACTGATATTTTCACTGAGGGGCCAGAAAATAAAATGGAAATGTCCCGGAAAAATCAACCAATACACATGAGGCCTTTTTTATTGAGTAAATCGGAGGTTTTGTGTATCATTCGCCTCTGTATTAAAAGTCCCATGATCCTTTGTGGCATAAAAGTATCCCGGGTAAGGGAAAAAGTACGTGCGGAGTAATGTGCACACTAAATTTCATTGTGTTAGGCATCTTATATATACTACATCTCAGCGGTCCATTTTTTTACAGGTGGTTATAGAACAGTTTAACTGTAAAATTTGTGAGGATGTTGTAGATCAACACAGATTATAAAAATGCTCCTCCAGAGTAAGGCTGTAGCTCACTACATTCAAATACATAATAGAAAAAGTAACTTTAGCGTAGCAAGAGAATCAATGTGGGCGGATCACTGTAGGCTGCAGAAGACATTACATTACGGTTCTTGCGAAGCTGCGAGGACCACCCACACTGTCGGAGCGCCACACACATGCAACACTGTCAGGTGTTGATATTAGAGCATACACACTGTACTTCTGTGCTGCCTGCTTTGAAAACGCACACAGAGGGCAACGTGTTTTGTATAATTTCACCTCGCCAGTAAAGTTCGTCATTTTTGCCGTCACACACTGACTGCCTTTTGTGTCTGACGTCCACCTGCCATGGGTTTATGAAACAATGATAAAATCACATTAAGCCTTAAGATGGCCGTGATTTGGCTTGGATTGAACTCACAAGGGGGCGGGGGGTATTGTGAATGTGAGCGGGCTAACTTCAAAGCTATGAGCAATGTTCGCAAAAGTGTAGCTCAAAATATTTAAGTTGGATCAGAGGTCACGAACCTTTTTGAAGCTGAAGGCTACTTATTGCTGCAGATTATCCCCAAGAGCTACCCGTTTGACACGTATTTCTAAAATAAAAAATTGTTATTAGTATGTTGTTACTATATAATATTGCTAATACCATGTTGGTATTAGAAGTAGGCTTTGCATAAGGCTCAGTCAACCACATTCAAGCTTAATTTAAGGGCACCGAATGATTTATATACAATACATTATAAGTTAATATACATAACAGAGAAATAAATTGCAATATACTTTTGGTGTGACATGACTTGAGCTGGTAAAGTGAAGGTACCAGGTGAATACAGGGGGGGTGAGAAGGCGATAGCCAAATTAAAATGTAATCGATCTTAAACTTCCACTTGAAAGGATGTCAAGTCGTGTTTATTTGTATAGCCCTTAATCACAAGGAGTCTCAAAGGACTGCACAGGCCACAGATTTTTGCAAACTACAGACTATTAATACACCATCCCTTGATCTAAAACCTGCATGAGGGCAGGGGAAAAAGTCAAAAACCTCAACATGAGGAAAATGAAGAAACCTTGAGAAGGGACCGCACATGAGTTTGGCCCCCTACCAGGATGACCAGGCTGCAATGGATGTTGTATTAACAATTAATACACAGATATCATCAACAGGAAATATAGATAAATCATACGCTACAGAATATAAGTGTGTTTTACGCCTAGATTTAAACAATTTCACAGAGGTTGCAGATAGGTAGATATCTTAAGGGGAAGAGCATTCCACAACATCGGGGCCCGAATTGAGAATGCTCACAAACCTGCGGTTCTCTCTATGGCAGACGGGCATCTTAGCGTTGTAACGCTTCACATACATCTATCTACCTTAGACATATCCTTCAAGAGGGGTGACCGACAGCAAGACAAACACATACAATAACAAAGAAAATAAAATGGGAAAAAAAGGGCAAAAACACACACAAGTTTTGGGACCATGGCCAACCCAATTGCCCAAACACCCAAACAAGTTAGGCACCTCGGCACCTAAGTTGGTCATGCTTTCGTCCCGCCAGATGAAATGGGACACCAGAAAGCAGCCATGTCACTCGGGTCAGGGTGACACAACACACTCTTTTGTTCAACAGCAGGGCCCGACAGCTTTCACTGGTTTACCCCTGCCGCATCATACGGGTGCCCAGCCCATCATTAAGAACGCGTCCACAATCCCACTACATAAACAATGTAATGTTTACATTTTTACTTTTTTTTGCATGCAAAATATTTTGTTGTTGATACATTATTGTGGGGAAAATGCCTTAATGAAGGGCCCAAAAAATATTATTTTCGCACTGTTAGTGAAAATATTGAAGGCGGGGACGCCGCATCCTGTCTACTGTCCCGCAGTGTGGTCGAGACAATAGATGTCAATGGAGCCCTCATCCTTTATAATGTAGGGCCTATGATAACTAAACTCGCCTAATTTTACTGCAAAAAACATTATTTTTGACAAACATCTAACTTCCACTAATAGATAAAGATTTCTCTGCATATGGGTTACAGACAAGTCATAGCAATAAATCCAGCAGCCCCCAGTCTCAGTGTCCAACGCCCCATTTGTCCTCCCATCTACGCAAGCTGAGGAAAAAGCCATTTGAGAAAGAGATTCCTTCACACTAGAAGGCGCTTGGCGTGAAGGGAACATTATTCTGCTCCAGCGTTTACTTTGGATGGCTCCAGATGTTGGGGCTTGGAGGTTTTGGAGGCCTTCTTGGACAACTGTTTCCTTTGTGAGGTTCAGGTAGCAGGCAGCATGAGCTAAGACTTGCCAGCCTGGAATCGGCTAGCATATGTTCAAAAGCGTCGGAAACTATGAATTTGGATTTGTTTTCCCTTGTCAGCGTGATCTGAAATGGGTTAAGGCGAAAAGAGATTTTGTTTTGTTAGCATTAGCTTCCTATTGTGTTCGTAGAGAAGAAGCCATGTTTTAAAAGGATTTCTATTTAATACGTTTACGGGTTATGAACTATGCAGCGAAAGCTTAGCAGTAGCTATTTAGGCTTTTCCTGGTGACTGAAGGACAACTTGGTGCCTTGTTGGGAAGTGGGCAAATTTTCTTGAGTCGCGGGCCACATCGGCAATTCTAGTTATACGGTATATGCTTTTGCAACATGCTGTTGAATTATTCCTTTTATGTACCTTCTGGTTTACTCATTATCTTTTTTTTTTTTCACCTTGACCTCAGCGGAGAGAACCAACGAGGTCATCGTAGGAACCGACCAGCTGATGGAGATCTAAGTGACCTCACCTGACCGAGAAACCGGTGACACACTTCTCACAGTGCTCGCAAAACAATAAAATCTTAATTCCACTCATGTCACGCCGCATTTATGATTCTTCTTCTTCACTTCTAATCATCGAGTTCCGCAGATGGGAGTGCGCGGTGCTCCTCCCCTTCTTAGCGTTCCCATTGTGTGTGCGCGCCGCGCAGCTGCAAAAACCAACCATGTCGATCAATAGCGGTGGGAGCGGTTACCACAACGTAGCGTGGAGGGGGTTCTCGGTTTATTTGTACACAAAAATGGTGTACGTGTCAGTGGGGGACCACCCAGTTCGGTATCAGTTAACACCGAAGACTCGCAAACACTCTGCTGAGGAGGAAGCGTACTCGTAGCCGACGCCTTCTTTTTTTTTTATTCCTCCCCCAAAAAACGTATCCTTCCCCTTTGCTGTCTCAAGATTTATTGCATCCCCTTGGCGAAGCATTTCTTAAATTACAGGTTGGAGGTTCTTTAGTCACGAAAGGAGAAGCTTTGTGATTTACGGTGCCCTCGCGTTCCTTTTGTTGTCTGAGTATTGAAAAAATTTTTTTTTTTTTTTTTTTTTTTTTTTTTTTAACACGTCAGAAGTGGTCGGAGGAAAGCCTCGCTGATGACAGAGCATGAAACACTTATATTGAAGTTGACTTTGAAACCCCCCAGCCTCCCCCTTTGCTCCGATGTCGCATTGGTAGCCCCTCATGTGGTTTATGGAAACCTCACTAACCGCTAGATGCTTTTTAGAAGTCTCAACGACAAATGTGATGTCACAAATTGGAATCTTTCTCCAGTGACTCTCTCAAATCAGGAATCTATTACAGTGGTATGAAACAGTATTGTTTTCTGAAAAATGGTTTCAATTGTTTTCCTAGTCTCCTTAGGCAGATGGTTTACCTTCCCCCTTATGTCGTTAATTTCATGCTATCCCCACTAAAATGTAATAACCTAAAATATCTCAATAGGCAAAGGGCTTAGCGGCTTATTCCTCCCGCTTCTGTCATTGTTTGCATGCTATCTTCATTGAAATATGGAATCCTACAAACAGCATGACCTTAATTGTTTGCAGAAAATTTGTTTCAGTCGTTTTTTGGTTCTCCTGTGCAGATGATTTACTTATTCCTCCCTCTTCTATATTTTTTGTTGTAATTATCCTACAAGAATGAAAATCTAGAAACCCATTGACTTCGATTGTTTGCTAAACATTTTTTCGGTGGATATTTGATTTTCTTTAGGCAGAAGGTTCACATCGTTTGCATCCTAGCCTCATTAAAATATGGAAACCTATAAAAGACCTGACTTTACTTGTTTGCCAAAAACTGGTTTAAATTGCTCTTTTAAACTCATTGGCCGGAAGGTTATCTCAATTATCCATCCTCTTTTGCATCCTATTCCTCATTAAGATATGGAAACCTGCAAACGTGACTTAAATTGTTTTCTAAAAATCTGTTTCAATTGGTCTTTACGTTTCTTTAGGCACAGGGTTAACTTACCCCTTGCTTCCTCCTTACGTCCCTTCTGTCATTGTTGCGTGCTATCTCATTAAAATGTGGAGACCTATAAATGTTTAGATCTTTTTACTTAAAGGAGACACTGTTTATTTCCTGTTTTTCCCCCATTAATGAGGAAATATATATCCATTGTATAATGTCCAATTAATCCAGGTATAGAAAGTCTTTAAAAGTGGTCTTAAACACAAGAGGGGGTGTATACAAATATTTTTCCATTGAAAATAATATAGCCGATGTTCTTGCATTTTTTACTTATAATGATTTAAGATTGTTTTGTTATTTTAAGTTAAAAAGAAAAACGTAAAATAACCCATCTACCATTTCTGATTAATCTACTTGCTGATTGTTTTTCTTTTTTACTAGGAAACAAATTTTAAAGCTTAGTTAAATAAAAATAAAAAACTAAACTACAAATATATTTTATTTTCTACACGAGTATAAAAAAAGTTTTCTCATTGACGAATGATCTTGCTAAATTTTAGTATTTCTCTGATTTTACTATATTTCTGAATAGTGATTTTTGTTAAAAATAATTCTTTAAAAAATGATTTCCTTCTGCCATTGCAAATTAATCCGTGCATTATCTGATTATTATCCTCTTAGATATAGTCAAGTCAAGTCACATTTATTTGTATAGCCCTTAATAACGAGATGTCTCAAAGGACTGCACAGGATTACAATTACACCATCGCCTGATCTTAAACCAGCATGCGGGCAAAGAAAAACTCAAAACCTCAGCGTGAGGAAAAAAGAGACCTTGAGAAGGGGCCTCACTAATGGTAATCCCCCCTACAGGATGACAAGTGTGGAATACATTTAGCATTGGGTCACAGTACACAAAACATTGTGGACATCAATAAAAGAAAACAATAGTTAATATGTTGAAATTTGTCCAGAAACTGCATGGCTGCAACAACGTAGCTTCCCATCTCTGCCGGCTGGTTGATGCAGGCGTTGATATGCTTTAGGATAAATTATCAAATTTTTTTTTTTTTACTAGAAAAAAAATAAAATAAATACAAATCATTATTTGTGTATAGCTCACTTTTTTTTCTTTTTTTACCTAAAAATGAACTCAAGATTTGAGTGCATGTTATACTCGAGGTTTTATGATGTTATCATATTTGTGCATTGATTGATCAGAATCCAAATACATTGGATGCAACAGAAATTGAACCCAAGGTCGCGGTGGTGCGAGTGCCAAATCTTAACCACTGGATCACCGGTGATATAGATTACGTATAAAAAGACATTTGATTTTATCAAATTTTTTTTGTTCACGATACCACAGATACATGTTGGAGAATGGAGAAAATGGAAAGATATAAATACAGTGGAACCTCGGTTTTCGAACGCCTCTCAGTTCGAACAAATCGGAGTCCGACCAAAAATTTTGAGAAATTTTTACTTCGCTGTTTGGTCAAAAAATCCGAGTTCGAACGCCAGTAATGCGTGAGTGGGTACGCTAGGGTGCGATGCTGAGCGGCGTACGGGTGTAGATCGCTCTTTTCTTGACCAACTGTTATCGCGTGCAGAGGTGCTTCGTTTTGCTTTCGCTTTTAATATAGGTGTACGAAGTGTTTTAGCCCCTAGTTATGCCTCCGAAGAAAGTCAGTGCAAGCAGCAAAGTTGCTACAGGTTAAAAAAGAAAAGTAGTGCGTACAACTATTGCATTTAAGAAAGAAATAATAGCTCCACCGTCCACCTGCGCCTTCTGCTGACCACCACAAAGGTAAGAAATCCTATTCATAATTCTTTTATTTATCCTTTTATTATTTTTACACGTTCATGTTCGCGTAATCTTTCGTACGGAAGATTACGATAACGCGAACGTACGATTAGCCTGGGTTAGCTCCATGTTTACGTTAAACATTCAGGGTGTTAGAACGGAGCCCAACATTCAGGGTGTTGGGACGCAGCCACCTTTCAAATGAACCGCTCACCACTTATTGTGGAGACCCGGGCGCTAAATGACTTGTAAACGACCTGATAATTTTATTTTTATACGTTCATGTTAGCGCAATCTTTCGTACTGAAGATTAAGATAACGAGAACATACGATTAGCCTGGGTTAGCTTTATGTTTACATTAAACATTCAAGGTAAACATTCAGGGTGTTGGAACGGATTAAAACGATTTACATTATTTTTAATGGGAAAAATGATTTCGGCGATCGAACAAATCGGTTTTCGAACAGGGTCCTGGAACGGATTATGGTCGAGAACCGAGGTTCCACTGTAAATGCAAATAAGCAGGACGAAGGAAACAACTCTCTGGTGTATCTGATGGTTACCCGAACTTTGAAGGACATTAAATAAATACATTGTAAATTTTGCGTCGGTATCGTGTTCATAGAAAACATAGTCAATAAATTATTCTTATCATGGCTGCAGCTATTTAACAACATTCATGACTTACTATGCTAAGTTCGAGGTAAGAAAATGTGAAACCAATTTTTATATTGATTTCTAATGAAGAGAAAAATTAGGGGTGAGCATTATACACAATTGCGTGTTATTCAGATTCGGATATACTTTATTGTCATTCGTGTACACGTGTATACAGAACGAAATGTCGATACATCTGACCCGCACAGTTTCCTTGAGCGTCAGCCGGGATAGATAAGTTTAACCATGTCTTCGTCAGAATTTTAGCGCAGCAGTTCGTCATCTCACGGTTCGATGTTAGTTCCAGTTGTAAATGGTCCAGTTTATTGTCCAGAGAGCGAACGTTGGAGAGGAAAACGGATGGTAGAGGCGTTTTGAAGGGTTTAGCCTTTAGCCTAGCGGTTAGCCCGGCCCGACAACCTCGCTTCCTCCTCCGGTCACACCACTCTCTTGCCACTCTGCTTCGCTGCTTTGTAGGCCGCGGGGTCTTGTTGACGGAGCAGTCCGAGGCTAAGCAAACACTCCCGAGTGGTCGTAGCACCGAGCGCTTGATTTCTGGATGGTCGCATATCCAGCCAAAAAAATTGCGATCGTATATTAATCTGCGGTTTGAGTTGACTTTGTTCGCCGTCAAAACTGAGTCAAAGACTGGGTTTTATGACCAAAGTGTAAAAAACTGTAGCGAGCCGATGTAGCCGCAGCCGAACAGGGGCGCCGCCATCTTGCCACACCAGGTATAATACCTTTAATTTTGAAGCTGGTGTCAATGACTTCAAATTATTCTACTTGCTGACGCCATGTTCTGGATGAAATCATTGCAGCTTCTGTCTAAAACCTTTTCTTGCGCATGCAAGTACGTTACTCTATCAGATGCGCTCGAATAAATCATTTTTTTTTTTTCATCTTTTTGAGGTTTTAGGTTAGCATTAAGATTGTATTTGGAACAGCCCTTTTCTTACTTTCACCATTTTCATCCTCGAATAAAAAAAACCGCGGGCATGTGTGGAAATACCTCACCTCCACCCACATCCCCTTGCCTCTTTTCTTGCAGCGTAATGTGTTCTGTGGATGGAACAACGAAGGCAAAAGTAAGATAAAAGTGGGTAGATGTGGCGGGAAAAAAAATATAAAGCCTCTTTGATCTCAGTTGGGCATTGTTAACACATACCTAATAGAGAAAAAAAATATACTTTCAACTTTTTAAGGACACCTCAAATAACGCACGCCCCCTTTAAAATTTTGAAGATATTTAAAAATGTTTATGTGTCTGGTAAAATCTTAAAAAATATTTTTTTTTATTGCATGTGTGTCACTTATATATCAAAATGATTTGTCACTCCGTCAAATAAGAGACTTTCTTTTGTTTATTAATTTATTTTTACCTTAGTTTATGAGCATCTGGTTTGGAATATTCTACTCTTATTGGCAATACAGAGTTCACAGAAAAGACTGCCTTACAGTTATTTTTAGAGCTATAATTTGACTTTGAATCTTTTATCATACGATGTTGAATGGTGTAGTCCGTTTTGCATGACGTGATCTTTGACCGTTTGTAACAGTCAAAGAATTTCGATTCCAGGAGAGAATCAATCAAAGATTTTGGACATTTTGGATTTCATTCCGTTTATATTTTAAAGTCACACGCGAACCTCTAAACAAGGGATCGAGTTGAAATATTCCCACAACCGCGCTGTTCTAGACGTTTTTTTTAAGCCCTGACCTTCGTGGTTGGGCTCATCATGAGACGTGGCAGCTGCCGATGTTTGCATCAAGCTTTTGTATATTTATACAAAGACCCCGAGGTGCGTTCACGACAACGCCGGCGTGACTAGGCCTCCCCTACCAGTTCATTCGTGTGTTTGCTCGCATGTGTCTTCGCACATTAATGCCCACGCTTACCTGTGTGTGTGGCCTGTCTTAATCTGTCGGCTCACAAACTAGTCGTACCAGTGATATTTTCATACATGCCGACCTTTTTAACATGTAAGAGCAGTAGATGAAACTGGTGCCAGGAATTCATTTTTAAAGTTTTTCGATATATGAGGTTCCTTCCATTTTTAAAATGAGAAAAGCTGCTCTATACCAGGGTTCTCCGACCTTTTTCAATCTGAGAGCGCAAACGGCACCCAGTTTTTTATGTATTTCTGAAAAACAATTGAGCATGTTGTTACTATGATGTTACTTAGTTATTATCAGTTTAATTATTTGAAGTAGGGTTAAATAGACTCATTCGACTACCAAACAAATCATTTTACTAGAAAATCACAATGTGCCAACACTAGTGAGTTATTTTCATAACAGATCCGCAGTCATTAGGGGGCACCCTAGTGCTCACGGGCAGCACATTGGACACCTTGTTTTTCGCGTATGTTGTCTCGCTGCTAATTGTAAAAACAATCTTATTTAATTCCTCTCTCTCTCTCTCTCTCTCACTGTCTGTGTCTGTCTGTCTGTGTGTATGTGTGTATATATATATATATATATATATGTATGTGTGTGTGTGTGTATATATATATAGAGAGAGAAAATGTATACTGTAAATTTTACAGTGCAGAGCGACGTTTTAAAAGCCTTTGAAAACACATGGCGTCTTAGTGAGACTACTACTTCCATTTTATTTGAGCAGTAGGTACTACTACTGTACTACGTAATAATACATCCACACATTATTGCTCCTACAGTGAGAATCATTTTACTATATAGTATGTTACAAGCAAGCATTATGCACTAATTATTTAATGAGTATGGTTGTCAGTTTTAATTATATAGGCGGTCATTATTCATTTATTTTCCTTTGCTGCGACTTAAATGATTGGACAGGATCAATCTATTTACAATAAATTACATTAGAGTGCAGGAATTCAAGACATGTACATGTGCCTTTCATGTTACAAAAGAAAATGACCTAATGTCATCATCACAAAGATTATTTTTTAACCAATTAATGCAAGCCGGAAATGATGACATGCGTAGTATACAATGTAATGCTCAATTTTTCAGAACAGAATAATTTTTCCAAAGTGATTTATGATCCAGTATCAGGATTGTCACACAAACGCCACTGCCCGTCAATACTGAGGTCCGGCTCATCTCTAAAGAGCGGAATGATGCTTTACACCGAAAAACAACGACGACCAGATGATTAAGGTGCTATATCTGAGTCAGATCAGGAGTTATTTCCTGCTACTGCTAATCATGGAAACCAGTATTATCTATGTCATGTGTTGGAATAAACCCCTACCCCCTAAAACGTCCTGCAGAGGGATGGGCGCAACCTGGCTGTACTTGCCCAAGTCACACCACAAGAAGTTCTTCCACGACTACCATGGCGGGTAAGGAATCCGTTAGCAGTGAGATATTATCGCGCACTCTATTTCCAAGTGTCCGTATCCTGAATAATAAGGAAAGACATGCAAAGACACAAATGACATTGGCCTGGAAAGGGACCAGGCTGTACTCGCCCAAGACACACCACAGGAAATGCCCCTTTGACCCTAATTGTTAAGGGATCCCATCCACCTGAGTTTATCTACATACAAGAACACCAAAACACTGCTACTTTAAAGAAGTCACAAATACGACTAGCTTGTACATCTTCAATGTTAAATGGTTCAAAACCTTATTATTGACGTAAGTACTTGCTAAAAGTCTTCCTTGGGAAACAGTGTAATGGGCAAAAATGGGGCAATAAAACACACTAAATCAGAATAGAATGAGATGTGGTCCCTCTCAAACACAATTAGGACAACACTGATTGACTGAATAGGGAGAACAACTCATCTCTCTGCTTTTGTAAAAGGCTGATCGCTTGTATACTTGGATTTGAACTTATTTCTATACTTAAGATTTCAGCTTTTTATTTTCTGGTGCCATCGTTCAGAATATTTTCACTTCTTGTGCGATGGTGTCAACGTTATAACGTGCTTGTTTAAAACCGGAAGCCGCAAACTTCATTAAAAGGGAATCCAATGTGACCGTTGGAGCGGTTTATTCACGCGCAAGATAAAGAAACCGTAGACTAAAATATTAGTCTTGAGTCAAAATTTTGTTATAAGAATTTGAAAAAGTAGATGTTCTTTTTGAAATCGGTAAGCATATTAAGGCTTGTTGTAAAAGGATAGTGGGATGTTTGGACACGTTCTAAGGGATTAGAAGGGCACTTGTATGATGCGGCAGGGGTAAACCAGTGAAAGCTGTCGGCCCCTGCTGTTGAAAAAAAAAGTGTGTTGCGTCACCTTGACCCGAGTGACTTCGCCGCTTTCTTGTGTCCTGTTTCATCTGGAGGGACGAAAGCATGACCAACTTAGGTGCCGAGGTGCCTAACTTGTTTGGGCATTTGGGTTGGCCATGGTCCAAAATGTTTGTGTGTGTTTTTGCTATTTTTTTCCCTTTTTTAATTTTCTTTGTTATTGTATGTGTTTGTCTTGCTGTCTGTCCCCCCTCTTGAGGGATATGACCAAGGTAGATAGATAGATAGAAGCATATTAAAGGGGATAAAAGGAGTACTGTATATTCACGAATATAAGGCGCACTTAATTCTCAAATTGTTTTCATTTTGCGGTGCGCCCTTATCGGGAAGAGCGCCCTATCTCTCGTGCAGAGCTGCGGACGTGAACCAGCTTTGTGGCCTTAGGGATTGGAGGTCAAAGATTCGAGCCCTGGCCAAATCAAGACTTAACAAATTTTTGGGGTGAAATCCGATCTTGTAACCTTCAAGCGTATCTTGTTTGTTCATGAAAGAATGCCTGACGTCATACGCATTGTTAGCGGAAGTACTCATGGATGCTAACGCTGTAGCGTATCTAGCAATTTGAAAGTTATTGTGTTACCAGAGGCTGAACAGAGTTGCCTCCCCAAATAATATTAAAATCCAAAACCTCACTTTTGGATTACTCCATTGAATGCTCTCTGTGTTTTCGTCCGCAATGGTGCAATGATTTCTACGCTACGCGGAAGAAAACGGAACCCAATCATCTGCCAGAAAATTGAAGATTAATCAATCGAAGGTTCGCAAGTGGAGGAAGTTGGAAAAACGAAGTCTGACATGTTTCTATCAGTGTGTATTACGTTGTAATGAATACTTAAATAAACTGCAACGCAACTCAGCATTGCTACCGCTATATTTTTAAATATGCACACTTGTATGCTTGTCTGTAAACCCGCCCCTGCAAAAAAAAGTCTCCTGTACTGTTCAATTCAGAAATCGAGCCACGCAGTTACGAAGACTGCGCCCTTTCATACGGTTCCCTCTATGGTCGTGAAAAGATGGTAGTTTAACGCATAAAACTGCAGTTTTGGCAAGTATGTATTTTCTTTCTGTATGCCGATTTCGTACAGAGCTTTAAATATGTAACAGGGTTCCCGCGGATCCTTTAAAAGTCGTAAAAGGCATTCAATTCATTATTCTACAATTAAGGCCTTATTTGGCATTAAAAAGTCTTAAAAATTCAGAAAGTCTTAAATATCTCTTTAATGTGTCCTTATTTTTATTTGTTTGAACGAAAACAAAGCAGCACGGCGGCTGAGTGGTTAGCGGGTCCGCGGCACAGTTTTGAGGTCATGAAATCGAACCTTCCTGTGTGGTGTTTGCATGTTCTCCCCATGCTTGCATGGGTTTACTCCAGGCACCTCCCACATTCTAAAAACATACATGTCAGGTTAGTTGGCCGGTCCGAATTGTCCCTAGGTGTGAATGAGCGGGTGAGTTGCCTGTCTCTGTGTGTCCTGCATCTGGATGGCAAGCGGTTAAGGGTGTCCCCTGCCCACTGCCCGAAGATAGCTGGGATGGGCTCCAGTACCCCCGTGACCCTACTAAGGATAAGCGGTGCAGATAATGGATAGATGGATAAAGTAAGACGTTTTAGAAACAGTTAATCGGTTTGCCTTTTTAAATAATTCACCAATTTACTTTTGTGGCAACATCACGTGACCACAAGACCGGAACTATCAAAACGGTGATGTGGTTTCAGTCTGACTTTTCTGGGCAAAGCAGTGACTTGGGTCTATCCACCATGCACATAGCAACTTTGGACAGAGACTTTTACTTTGGACCATGGGAACGTGTATATTTAACGAGAAGTGGCTGTCTGACGAACGTTTTTCCCCATGGCTTAAACTTGTGCCAGGTATTGTGTAAGAGGCATGATTTATTATATGCAAAAATTATACGTGTTTTGTTTGTTTCAATTGAGTTTTTTTTGTCGACTTGGTCTTAAATTTGATTTGAAAAGGCATTGAACTAAGTCTTGAATTTAACTTGCCTTCAGTACCGAGTCATTTTGATGTATTAAATCTAAATCCCAATATTGTTAAATAAAAAAAAAAATGCGTGAAATGAACATCAGAGAGCCAATACCTCATTTCACTAAATACAGTAGACTCCCTGTTTACACCGTCCCCAGCTATACGATGTTTTAACGTTATGATATGGAATACTGTTTTATTGGCCACTGGTTACAGTGTTTTCCCACAATACAACAACAAATTCTTTCAGACAGAGAGCACTTGCTGCGATTCATTATCCCTGGTCGGCAATTGGAATACAGGGACTGGCAGAACGCGTTTTTTTTCTGTTAGGGATGCTTAAGTGTTCCATTGGAACCTGTTCAAAATGAACTGCACTTTTTTGGCCCAATGGACTATTCCCAAGAACAACAGTGCCTTTCCATCTCCATTCAGTTCCGCATCTGTGGGAGCAAACTTTAATTTGTTTAGCCGCGAAATCAAGAAGAAGGAAAATGATAACAATGGAAACAAAGCTTCAGTAAATAACAAAATACAAAGATGGTATCCTCGCTGAGTTTCACATCTGTAACCAATCGACGATCAAATGACTAAAGCAACAAGTATTTTAAGGGGCATGACAATCCTTGCAGGTTTTTAAATCATTTTTAATTTTTATTTGCTCCCCCTCTCACCCCTCCTGCATCCACCCAAAAACTCCAATGTACCGCCTCAAGACGTGTCACAACAAAGTTTAATTTTCCTCTCCATACACATTCATATCTAATTTAATTGCCTCCACGTTTATTACATATAAGTTATACTTACTATATACTATTTTCTTACTGATATTTAATATGTAATTACAATTATAATATTACCATGGGTTTGGAACGCATTAGTAAATGCCCATAGGTTTCTATCCCCCACCAAACAACAATTTAATCTTGAGTACCCCACTTAAGAATGGATTAATGTCGTTACTCGGGGGTTTATAGAAAACCTTGCTGCATCATTCGCCTCATTCTTAATAATCATCCTGACTGTTGACGGGCTTATGTTCCTTAACAAGGTTAAGAAGTTGATTGCCTCCTTCATAGTTCTTGATAATCTCGAGCTTTGTTTCCATGGTTATAATCGTTTTGCTTCTCCCTTTAGCATCACGGCAAGTCTTGGTACTCTTAGCTTAACCAATTGTTACACAAGATTTTGAACCGAATGAGAGAGAGAGAGAGAAAAAACAACATGGTGGGTCGGAGATCAGCCAATTGCAAATCTGCACCTTCATGATGTCGCGACGCAAACCAATAGCAGACCAACATCTTAAATGATGTCGACCAATAGCAGACATGCATCTTGAGACATAACTCGCACAGTCATATGCATGACCACCACAAAGTAAATTTTGTAAGTTTTTGGGCATGCAACATAATTTGTTGTTGATGTTATGGGGCGGCAGTAGCTCAGGAGGTAGAGCGCTCGTCAGTTCGAATCCCGGCTTGTCCGTGTTACATGTCGAAGTGTCCTTGGGTAAGACACTGAACCCCTGATACCCCCAATAAGCAGGTTAGCGTCTTACATGGCTGCAATACAAGGCCGCTATTGGGAAATGTGGAGCACATTGTAAAGCGCTTTGGGAAGTCATTGACTTGAAAAGCACTATATAAATGCAGATCATTTCATTTCATATGGTGGGGCAAATGCTGTAACGAGGGGCCGAAAAAAACATCATATTCCACATTGTGATGTGAAGACATCACAATTTAGGGACGACTGTATTTGTAGGAATTGGATTTTGTCCCTCTAATGATCTTTTAATGCATTATCTTTCTTATATTTTACCATAATGGTCAGATTAACATTTTGTTCTGGAGAAAAACAAATTTTGTAGATTTTTTTTCCCTTTTTAATTAGTGAAATTTCCCTAAAACCCACCCAGATTTACATCATCCATGGAAATAATGTCTTACTAGTAGCTGGTACCACAACATACTTCTATGCTAAAGTAGTCTGACACATGTCGCTGACTTCACACACTCTAATAAACTTTGTGCAGGGATCCATGAAAGCGAGAACCTTAACGAAGATATGCACATTTTGCGTCCATCTCGAAGCGCCTACTGGTCGCTCATCTGGCATCAATGTCCCAGTTTGAATGAAGAGAATGTTGGCGCTCGGTGTGTTCCAAAGGGGTGTCGACACTTGATGCTCCAATTGTGATGTTGACACCCTTCAGATGTCTCGCATGTCCCTCCAAAATAAAAGCCAGCTGTCGTTGCCGCTTGCTCGCGAAAGGCCGAGCTCACCCTTTTCGCACTCGTCGCCACGCGCGTGTGGTCGCTTTCCACATATCGCCTTTTGTTTTCTTTATAAAGTCATTAAAATGATGTCTGGAAATGAAAGTGTAGAGTTGCAATGAATCACCCCTGAATAAGAAAAATAGTGTTTTTGTAAAGAAATGGGTTTTAGATTCATGAGCTGAGACTTGAACTGTGAATATCCCGAGCGCTGATCCGTCAAGTTGTTGCGTATTTTTTAAATTTACACACTAAATAACATTTTAGTAAAAAAAATTTTACAGCTACCAGCCGTCCTGTGCGGAGTTTGCATGTTCTCCTCCTGCTTGCGTGGGTTTCCTCCGGGCACTTCGGTTTCCTCCCTCATCTCAGGTTAATTAGCAGGTTGAATGAGTGAGTTGGCTGTTTCTCTGTGCCCTGTGACTTGCTGGCAACCAGTTTAGAGTGTCCCCTGCCCACTGCCTGAAGATAGCTGGGATGGGCTCCAGCACCCCCGCGACCATACTGAGGATAAGCGGTGCAGAAAATGGATGGATGGATTTATTTACAATAAATCGGTACAGAAACAGAACAAAGACAATTACTAGGATCTTCAAAACTCAGACATTAAAGATTATTATTATTATTACATTAAAACAGGCCTGACTACATAACGTTTAAACACTAATTAGATATAAAACATCAAAATGTAAAGGAAGAATATGTAGTATATGTCGAACACAAACTAGCTTATGTTGAACAAAACATGAAAGAATATGATGGAATTCCAACTAGTTCTGAGTAAAGCACAAAAAGAGGATACATGGAACATAGATGGATAGAACACCTACATAATGACCCTAACACCAACCAACTCTGACGGAACAAAACATGAAAGTAAGACGTCACAGAACCATTCCTATACAAGGACAGAATGCCATGACAATGAGGCTAAGAAATATATTGCAGGAACACTAACTATAGCTGTAACCAAACAAAATCGTTAAGGAAGGTATGTTGCAAAACTAACTTGGTCTAACTAAACACAACATTAATGACGATAGCGCAGGATGTTGGACCATTAACTAA
The DNA here is from genome assembly GCF_059441175.1 of Urocampus carinirostris. NCBI lineage: Eukaryota > Metazoa > Chordata > Actinopteri > Syngnathiformes > Syngnathidae > Urocampus > Urocampus carinirostris. The sequence continues at coordinate 54,686,738 of NC_142349.1, read as the reverse complement.
CTCTAACTTAACGAAACATGAAAGGAAGGAAGGTTGGATATGTGTGAATACCAATTGTTTTTAACTGAACAAAAAACAAAAAGAGAAAGCAATAAACATATGCTTGGATCAACTAAAAATGTTCCAACTCCAAACAACTCTAATACAGCATAACATGAAAGTAAGACGGCACATTCCTACACGAGGACAGAACAACAAAGACTGCTATGACAACAACACGATGAAGTACAATGCAAGCACAAAAACTAGCTGTAATTGAACAAAAATATGAAAGTAAGATAACACAGGATATGTTGGAATACAAACTAGCTTGTACTGAATGAAACATGTTGAAATAATGACTAGTTCTAACTGAAGAAAGAAAAACATTCCTACATGGACAGAATACACGAACTGAATCATAAAAGTTTATTAGGGGCAAAGGCAATTAACAGAAAGTGTTCCTGCACATGGGAGGAAGGGAGAAAATGATAAACATAAAACCTGGTCTGTAAAAATTCAGGGCTGGCAAGTTTTAAGTCCAGGACCAATCAAAGACAGGTATCAAGGGGTCGAGAATTATATGCAGGCAGAAACATCAAAATGGCTAGCAACGGTTCGACATCTTCTGCTGTCTGCACAGTCCTTTAATTTTCCCCCTCCTGGTTTGAGTCTAAAACAGGTTTTGGGTCTTCAAGTCAGTCTGCCTGTTGACTCCTTCGGTCAGAAGACTGTGGCCTGCGGGATCCTGACAACAACATCGGAGCACAAACTTGCGCTAACTGAACAGAACATAAAAGGAAAGCTAGTGCATAACATATTCTCGCTAACCAGACCACAAAGAAAACACATAACATGACAAGATCTATCTTATATATTTTACTTGTATGATTTTGATTTTTTTAAATATAGGATATGCCGAACTGTCTATTTTTAACATATTACCCAACAATATTCCATTTATTTTTACTATTTGAATCTTATCGAGTCAACAGCGCATTGAAGATGGACAGGAAGACAAAAGGTATTGCATTTCTCTTGTAATTCTAATCGTCGCCTATGGAGGCAGCATTTTAAAATATAGGATATACCGAACTGTCTATTTTTAACATATTACCCAACAATATTCCATTTTTACTACTTGAATCTTCTTGACTAAACACTCCATTGAAGATGGACTGACGACAAAAGGTTTTTTACTCTCTCTTGTACTTCCAATCGTCGCCTGCAGAGGCAGCATTGATCCCACATGGCACCAATACTACAGGGAAATGTAAAGAAGAAGGCAAGAGAAGAAACCCAAGAGGCTAGGTTAGCTTGTTAGCATATTTGGTAACTCGATACTTAAATATTTTGTTTTTTGTATTGAATTAAAACTCTAGCTAATGTTTTTATTTGACAATAGAAAAAAAAACATTTTCTAAAGGTCGTTTCACACTAGACTTTATGGATGCTAACTATTTGCTAGCAAAGTACGTACCTTCTTATCACTATGGACTGTTTTCTTTATTGTACAAGTAAATTCTTAAGTTAAATTCTTCATAAATTATAGATGTTGTATCTATAATGGGGGAAAAGATATGATATTATAATTATAATATATATTGTCCCCTCAATATTTTATCAAATGCTTACTCAAAGCTAATTGTTTTCTAAATATGTTGACGTTGAATTTTTTTATCCTTGGATTCATTTTGGGCGGGATGTTTTTTTTCATCCTCCTGAAAACAAAAAACAAATTTTGGAGATACCTTTTTGCTATCAGAGAGACTATATTATCAATATGTATATTCATAATACTTATGTACAAAAATGAGGAAATTAGACGGTTGTAAAAAAGAAACCTGATGATGGTCAAAGTCTCCAGAAGATCTTGAGACTTTGCCTTCGCATCAAAAGTTATCCTGCACAATTTTGTGTAACACTAATGGAAGGTTTTATGACTTTATTTTCTTTTAATGAAGGCTTTAAAGGGTCATGTGACTTTTTAAGCGGGTGCCATGTTGGATTACAAGTTAAAGCGGAAGGAAACTGATCACCGTACTTTATGAGTACAGATGCGGTTTCGAAGACGAGGTATGGGGAAAAGTTGAGGGTAATAAAAAAACAAACACCGGGATTTAATTAAAAAGTATGTGTTGCTATCTGATCCCAGCGTTTTACCTGCAATTTCATTATCGTTATCGCTTCAAAGCATCTAATCAGTTAGTTTGTGGCTGGGTGAGAGAAGTCAAATTAACTGGGATCGATGGTCATCATTCCGTTTTTGGAAGGATAATGCGCACAAGTGATCGAATTACTGTAATCTATTTTTACTTTGGTGCTAAGCGACCTAAGTGCCTCCCCGGTTGAAATATATTCCGCAATCCATTATCCTCGAACGCATATTGCTGCGAGCAGTGGCCGGCAGAGCGCACTTGGAATGTCTCTTTTTGCTACTAACTGTGTTTCTGCCCAAAATAATCTGCACTTGTGCAAACGTTATTCATTATCTCCGATCGCATGTTGCTACGTGTGGGGCCAGACAGAAAGCACTTGCTGCGATTCATTATCCCTGGTCGGCGATTGGAATACAGGGACTGGCAGAAAGCGTTTTTTTCTGTTAGGGCTGCTTAAGTGTTCCATTGGAACCTGTTCAAAATGAACTACACTTTTTTGGCCCAATGGACTATTCCCAAGAATATAGGCTTGGTTATAAAATTTGTGTTATGTATTGGGGCTCTATTTTCCACCCGTTTGTTTCCACCTAATATGAATAGGACCCGTGGGCCGCAATCTTTTATCCCCAGTCCACCAGTGCAGAGATCGGCAATTTGTTTTCATGCGTGGCGTTTCTTTTTTCTGTTCTTTCCGCCTAAAAACAATAACACCTGTGCAGCCAAAATCCATTATCCCAGTTGACCATAGCTAATAGTGGGGGCTGAGAGAGCCAATTTGGCAGCTCCTTTTTCCTGTTCTCCCCAACTTAAAGGAACAGCACCAGTGAGACCGTGTTCTATTATCCCTAGTTGACTATTGCCAAGGGAGCAAATTTATGTCACGCGTGGGGGCGCTTATTTTCCTCGTTCTTTCTAACTAGAATGAACAGCATCCATGCCTCCGCGATCCATTGTCCCCAGTCGGCGATTGTTGAGAGCGGGAGCCTCTAGAGCAAATTTGTGTCATGTGTTCCTTTTTCAGTTCTCCCCGCCTCAAATAAATAGTACCCATAGATACCATAGGTACCTAAGATCCATTATCCCTAGTGGACTTTTGCAGTGAACAGTGCATGTGGAAAATGGGAAGTGATGCTTTTCTGTGCGTTTTTGCATATAAGGGAGGATTCTGGTCCCTATTGACCACAAGAAACGAGAATCACAGTACTGTAATTATTTTACACTATTATATAAATTTAAATATAAGGTGGTTCTTACTTTAAGACATTTTGCATAATATGGATTGTTGTGGAAAGAGTCAACCACAGAAATAGAGAGAATAATGTGTTTGTATACACATGACCAAAAACAACATTTTTATGTCATTTCTTTCTGTTTTGGTCTTTTCCATAGAAATGAAGTGTAAAGAATCCTGGAACCGGAGAAGGGTTGCAGGACGTTGCAGATAAATGTGGACGCACAGAAGAAGGTAGGGTGGGGTTGGGGGACGTTACAAAGGAGGGGTTTGCTGCGGTGGCAATGCTGGTGGGGGGTTGGCCGAGAAGCTGGGTGGCTTCATGGCCTGAGGCTTGATCGTGGGTGAGCGAAGAGACACGGAGGGAACGGCCCACCCAAGTTGTGTGTGTTTTTGTGTCTTCTTGTGTATTTGTGTGTCTGTGTGTATCTGCCGCTGACCCCGACATATTAGCACAACACTTCCTCAATTTGTCTTCTGTGTTCTCCGGCCACAAATGAATTTCCTCCCTCCCACTCTTTTTTTTTTCCACATGCTACCTTTAAAGATGACCCCCCACCTCCTTCTGACACAGAGCAACGCTAACTTCAAACATCTGAGCATGCAAGCAAGTTTTGGACTTGCGTATGTGCCCACAATGTCTCCACAAAAATGTCTCCAAAATGAATCGAAATCATATCCTGAATGGGTTCTTCTGTAAGGGAACACAACACTGATCTGATTTTACATGCCCAGGTGGTCTTTTTTTACTGTTTATTACATAGTAATTACACCTCTTTCGCCTGCCGTGTCGGGGATTTTCCAACCACGTTTCCTGACAGAAGACAGGTTTTTTTTTAGTTCAGAAGAAAATACTGATTCCATAGTAGACCCACGGTATATACTATGAGTCCATTCTGAAATGGGGGTTGTAAGGTGAAATTGCTAAATGGTGGGAGATAGAAACCTATGGTAATTAGTCAATCCCCCATTTACACCCCGGTACCCTAGAATAAAACATTCAAATGTCAAAATAGTAAGTAGTAGTTATATAATTTATGTGTATATGATAAAATAACGTTAAAATGAATATATATGTAAGAGAAAATTACATTTAATTCTGGTGTGACATGACTTGAGCTGGTACAGTGAAGTAGTGGGTGGATGCAGAGGGAGGGGGGTGAGATGACAGATTCAAATGATAACTGAATATAAAACCCCCACTTGCTTAGAGAACTTGGTTGCTTCCTAATTTTTAATTATTGTCCCAATCGTCAGTTAGTTACGGCCATTAATCTTAGCGAGGGTAACAATACCCGTGCCATTTTAATTTTTCATTATTATTTCAAGCTTCATTTCTATTGTTAACAACTTTTTGCTTCTCCCTCTTGCATCACTGTGAGTCTTGAGACCCACATCCAAACAAAGTCATGTTTGTTATTAGAGATTCTGAACTGAAGTAAGAGAGAGAAATGTTGCATCGTGGAAAGGAGATCAACCAGTACCAGACCAGCATATTATAGGATGACGAACAATAGCGGAAAAGCATCTTAGTCATCAGCACGAATATCAAAAAGCTGGAATTTTGTAAGTTTAACAACCACTTACCTTGCATAGAATAGTTTCTGGGTCCTGTCTATAGGTATCTTCCACTTTTTCCCACTGTTTCCTTCTCTAGCCACTCATATTAACTACTTGTCTGAAGGCTAAAGCTTCCCACTGTCTGCCATTCTTACCGCTTGTCCATTGTCCCTCATAGTCACCCACATTCCAAAGCTGGTCATGAAAGCAAATGTCTCTGAGGTCTGTAATTTAGGCACTTTCCACTTTTTTACTCTGTTTCCTTCTCTAGCCATTTATGTCGGCCACTTGGCCACAGGCTATGGCTCACTGCTGAGTTCCGTGATACAGGGTCCCGACTCTTGCTTTTGCAATTTTTTACTAGCCTTTTTAGTAGTTTTTTTCCCGCTAGCCGCTTAAGTTAGCCACTTCCAACAGCTCTGATCAGCTCCAGCTATTGGCACTTTTCAGCTGATCCGGGTGTATTCAGCACGCCCTGACTTTTGTTTTTCACTAACGGGGATTAACAACAGCTTTTTTGTCCTGCTGCTCGCTAGATTTCCTGTTTTCTGAGCAAATATCAAATGGTAGAAGACGTCAGAATTTTGTGAAAGTGGTTTCCTTCAGGCTTCCGTAATGTATCTTCTTCCAATGCACATGCTTCAGCTCTAAGTTACAGTGACTTCTAGTGGTGATTGATAACTCCGGTGGTGCTCATTATGTAGATCGTGATCTACTGGTAGATGACTGACGTAGTATTGGTAGATCGCGGGAGTATTGGAAGTATTGAGTGCATTGTGTTTGTTGCATCACATTGCAATATAGCAGTCAAATGCATCTTTTCAGCATAGTCATCAATGTTGCATACTATCAGTAGCAAATTGGCGAACTCCAAATGTTTTCGATGTAAGTTGTAACTTAATACAGCTAAATGTTTTCATTTATTTGCTTGTGATGTTATTTTAATTTGTAATAATGTATTTAATGATTAAGATTTTAAATGAAATGTAATATTTGTATCTACACTTACTTAATTTACGATGTTGGAGTTAATCAATATGCCTTACAAATAAATAGAGAAAAAATACTGTTAATTTAATGACTATTTAGGTACATGTTGAGTTTTGATTACCAACCACAATGTGTTTGCCTAGTTAAAGTATAGGGTATCTATTTTTTTCCAATTAATCGAACCGCTCTTCGTCATTACAGTGATACTTATTTTTTGCAAGAGAAAAAACAGTGGGAATTTAAAAAAGAATTGTGAAAAGTGAATTGAGTCATGATGTCTACTGTTATATTAGATATTTTTATTAAATGTATCTGATTTATTAGAAGGCACTGTGTGTTATATTTAACTTCTAGATGGAACTGTGTTGTTAGGTACAAGCGAGGGACAGTGCCACTGTGCACAGCATTGCAGCAAGATGCCAGACAAGCATGGCAGCGACCAAAGCGTACAAGGATCACAAAATTCTCGACCTATGATTTTTTTTTTTATACAAATAAATATTGGTATGACAGTTCATGTATTATTGCCTAGTATTCAAATAAATCTTTTTTTATACTGAAATATTTTTTGTACCACTAGGAGGATTAAATATTACACTCTGTCTTCTTTAAGTGTGCATGAATAAATATTGTGAGCATCCGATTCCACAAATTAGGACGCTTTTTTGGAATACAGATGCTCCCCTACTTACGACCATTCGACTTACGTTAAACGGTAGATACAAACATTTTTTTCGGGATGTGGAAAAATATCCGAATGTTTCTGTAAGTTAGATTTTGTATTGTGTGCACCTTTTTCGAGTACAGGACATTACTGTAGTGCTTGTGGCGCTGTAAGATCTCACCCAGCATCCACCCGAAGAAGAAATCTGGCGTCTTCTTCGTAGTTTGTGTGTAAACATTCTATACTGTATCTCCACCGAGCTAAGAACTTTGACATTTTAATGTTTAATATCTCGTGCATCCATTCAATATGGTTGGTGTAGAGTGTAAAGAAGAGCCGAGCCGTTTCTTTTGAAATGAAAGTGGGATAAGAAAGCTTGATGCGGTTGAGAAAATGGTCGTAACGCTTTTCTTCGGCCACTTTTTACCATGGAAGAGGAAGTCGCCTAACTCTTGAAGCGCATCTTCCAAAAGCAAGTTAAACTCAATTTTATTTATCTTTATAGAGCATATTATTTGATGAAATGTTTATTTTTTTAGAACAAAAAAAATACAGGTTACTTATACAAGCCTTAAACATACTTATACAAACCTTAAACATACAAAATGTAGCACTGAAGTAACTTACGATCAAATTCAACTTACGAACGATCCTCCGGAAGCTATCTCGTTCGTAAGTAGGACAGCGTCTGTACTAGACTGCTGTTGTATCTCCATTTCTTTGGTGGTGGATGGATCATTTTGACTTGGTCATTGTGTAAGTAAATAAGTGAAAGCACCCCTGGACTACACACTGTCACTTTAAATTTCTGAGTCTGACTGTCGTCACTTTATTTACGTTGAGCCAGAAAGTTTACATTTTTATCGCCACTCATTCATTTCCCTCAAACGTTTTTCAAAGGATTGTCAAAACATTTCAGACATTCCTGTTTACAATGCGGTACTGATCCAAATTAGGATCGTTTGGCCTCAGTGGAGGTCCGGCCTCTACTCCACGTAATTGTCCTCTTTAATCAGACGTGAGTGAAAAAAAAACCCCGCTTTCCCGTCATGTTTGCTAACATTGTGGAGGTTTGTTTTAAGAGCGCAGGTCCGGGTCGCCGTCGCCACCTGCTTCACAATACTTCTGTTACAAGCGGGCGGACAAAGACTTGACAAAAAGTGCGTTTCTGTGGTTTTGTGTGTTTTGGGCTCCCAGAAAGCCCGCTATTCATTAGGGCCACAAAAGGCGCCAGAGAAATGCATTATCATAATTAATCTTGTGCCGAGACTGTGGGTGGCAGCTCGGCCTGAGACTGACAAGAGGCGTTTTTTTTTTAATGCGAGGGGGGGAGAAGTGTCGCTCGGGGTAACTTGTTGCCTTTTCATTGATATTGGCCTAATTATAGAAAAGTAGAGGGAACACTTTTGTGTTCTTTTCAAATATATGTGACAAGATGTGAAGACGGACACCCAAGATGAAAATAATAAAAATAATGATAATACATTCTACTTCAAAGCGCCCTCCAGGACACCCAAGGTTGCTGTATATAATGGTATCAAAGCAACAATAATTGAACGAGCAAATAACAAATGGCAAATAAAAACACAGTAGAGTTAAAAGGGGACTGTATGTGAGGCAGGTGATCAAGAAAAGGCAAGTCTGAAGAAATGAGTTTTGAGTCTTGATTTGAAGGTGGAAAGGGTGGCAGAATTTCAGAGGTCAGGCGGCAATGAGTTCCAGAGCTGGGCGGCTGAGCATCTGAAAGCTCATCTCCCCATGAAGCTGAGAAGGGCAGTGGGTATAGTGAGATGGAGGGAGGAGGATGATGTTTGACGTCTTTTGAAATGTTGTTTTTTTTTGCAATTAAGAACATGTTTTGTTACCCCATGTAATCTAAGCTCTTTGGTTCTTCATTTAATGAGAATACAGAAACAATAATACAGTAAACCCCCAGTATATGATATAAATCTGTTCTGAGGTGGGAATGTGAATGTGGAATTGGGGGGGTTTGTATAGAAACCAATGCTAGTCAGCCAATGCATTCCTAACCCCCTGTACCCCAGATAAAATCATTCGAATAACAAAATATAATATAATTTCTACTTTTGTGTAATCTAGAAATTAAATAACATTTTAAATAAATATGCATGTAAAGTAAAAATGTGATTTATTTTTGGCGAGATGACTTGAGCTGGAGCAGCACGGCGGCGCAGTGGTTAGCGCATGTGCGGCACAGTTCTAAGGTCTTGGGAACCTCCTGTGTGGGTTCAAATCCAGATACTGGACATCCTGTGCGGTGTTTGTATGTTCTTCCCGTGCTTGCGTGGGTTTCTACCGGGCACTCCGGTTTCCTCCCACATTCTAAAATGCATTTCAGGTGGATTGGCCGGTCCAAATTGTCCCTAGGAGTGAATGAGCGAGCGAGTTGTCTGTCCCTCTGTGCCCTGAGATTGGCTGGCATCCAGTTCAGGGTGTCCCCTGCCCATTGCCTGATGATTGCTGGGATGGGCTCCAACACCCCAGCGACCCTACTGAGGATAAGCGGTGCAGCTAATGAGATGAGATGAGATGAGACTTGAGCTGGTCGGGTTGAGTAGCCAGTGGATTCAAAGAGGGAGAGTGACCCAACGGCGCCTTAAAAATTAAACTTATTTTGAAAGTTCTACTTCTCATGCTCTTTGAAATATCCATCCATCCATCCATTATCTGCACCGCTTATCCTCACTAGGGTCGCGAGTGTGACGGAGCTCATCCCAGCTATCTTGGGGCAGTGAGCAGGGGACACCCTGGACTGGTTGCCAGGCAGTCACGGGGCACAGAGAGAGAGACAACTCACTCGCTCATTCACACCTAGGGACAATTTAGACTGGCAAATTAACTGGACATGGATGTTTTTGGAACGTGGGAGGAAACCCACGCAAGCACGGGGAGAACATGCAAACTCTGCACAGGAGGATTCGATCCCATGTCCGTAGAACTGTGCCGCGGACTCGCTAACCACTCAGCCGCTGTGCCGTCCCCTTTGGAATATTCCTTGCTTTAATTGCCTCCTTTTTTTTTAGTTAGGGCCATATTCCTTAGCAAGAGCGTCGACTTGTGTGCCCTCGTCATGATTATTGTTGATCGCAAACTTAGTTTCCATTGTTATCATGTTATTACTTCTCCTTTAGTATGACTGCAAGCCTTAGCTAGTAAATGAATACCGTCCAAAAAATACAGTAATGTATCGCCCAACTCCCAAAGTCTTTATGAAGCACACGAGATTATGAACTATCTTTCATATGTAGGAGGAAGTCAGCCAATAGAATACCGTATCTGTATTTTCATGATGCCATGACACAGACCAATAGCAAACAAGAATCTTAGAGGGCCGACTAATAACAGACAAGCAGCTTGGAGACTTAATTAATTAAAGACCAAGTTTTTCGGCTTCTATAATGATTTGTTGGTGATGTTGTATAGTGGGGATGAAATGCCAAAACAAGGTCCAAAAGACCGCCCCACATCATTACCATATGTACAAGGTATAGAATAGAATAAAATAGAATAGAATAGAATAGAATATACCTCTATTGTCATTGTTAGGAAATGGGTGGAAATTGGACATGGCTCTCCAGTTTCTAATTTAACAGTGAGGATAAAAGAAAACAAAGAAGATTAAGGAACAAAGAAGATAAAGGTTATAATTTACACAATATTTACACAAGAAGTGTGGGCATGTAGGATGTTACATACAGTTTTGGGATCGTATTAGTATGTACTGTTCTTTACACTTTGGTCCAACAGCAGTGACAATTTCCCCTTCTCTGTCCCCTGCCAGTCCCCAATTAAGTCCAATGTTTTGTGATTACATTGCCAACCAAATCAATTGTTTAATCAAATCAGTTACTTGGTAGACTTGTGTAGTCAGTGATGAGGACACACTGACATGGGTCAAACTAGCAAGTAGATAGCCAATCATATTGCAGGGGCCAACGTACATCAATTGCACACATTTGAGCCCAGGCTTACTTATTAACACGTAGGCAGCATCTATATGAAATTTGTGTGGGTTGCACTAACATTAAGCTTACAAATTAGGCAAACTATCGTCATGCAGGCCCTGGGTTTGAGACCCCTGCCTATAGTTTACCTGTATTTACACACTGTATGCACCAACTCCTCGAAAAATCCCCGGCAAGTCGATTTCTGATTCCTCAATGATCGCTTCCAGTGCCTGGAATAGAGGGGAGCCACTTACTTTTCCCTGGAATTGCATTCCATCACATATCAATGTTTAACTAAGTGACCGTCAACATGCAGGCCACAATCCAAATGAAAACGGAATATCGACAATATTCTCATTTTGTTTATTAAGAATACGTTTTTGGTGCAATTGTGTGTATTCTGATTGTAATGGTTGAGTTATTCCCTTTCATGTTCTGATTAGTTGTGCTTATGTACGCTTTTGGGTATTTAGATTGCTTGTGTGCATGCCCAATTTCTCTCATCCCGGATATTTTCAAATGACAAGTAAAAGCCTGTTTGACAGCCAGAGTAAGCTCGTAGCATAGCAAATGAAGCCATTTTTCGTTGCTTTTTTGTGTGTCTGTCACAGCAATAGTAGTTTGAAAATGTTTTTTTTCCTTCAAGTATTGTGATGTAAGGAGATAATTCAATTTAAACTGAAATTTTAACATTAGCTATTATTCAGATAGCCCCTTTTTTTAATCAACGGCCAATAAAAACCTGCCAGGCAGCCAATGTCAGCTCTTGCATTGCTCTTATTTATTTATTACCGTATTATTATTTTTTTGTTCTTTTTTGCTTGCAAATTCTTTGAAGTTTTTATTTCTCAAATATTGTAATATAATGGGATAATTCCATAGTAGCTGAACCTCATTGGCATGTTATAACTAGCTTTTATCTAGCTAGCCTCATGATTTACTTTTCTACTTTGACTCACAGGTTTCGCAAAATTTTTATACCGCTCTTGTTATATGATCTTAAGTACACGGCTTTTTAAATCCTCGCGTTGTCCTTATTTTAAGTACCATCTTTGAACTTCTTTTTTACAGCTAACTGAAAACGTCAATTAGAACAACATTTCCTTTTTCTACTTTTGGGACAGATCTAGTCATATGGTATAAAGTTAAATAAAATGTAATGTAGGTTTTTTTTCAGTTTTTTTTTTAACAACACTGTGGCATATAATTTTGACCCATGTACAACAGAATTCTTAAAGGCTTATATTGGAATCGACTCTGGACTTGTAGTACAGAGACGACTTATACTCGCAAACTACGTCAATAGTCTCATGTGTATTGGTTGATTTCTCTGTGTTATTTCCATTTTTTTTTTTGCACCCACTGCGATAATGCCACTGTTCTTGCCATCCATATATAGTGTAAGTCTATGCTTGTAGCCTCATATGAACAAACTTTTTAAACACTTGAATTTCAATGGAATGCATTCCGTTCTACACCAACGTCCATGTCACAAAATGACCTACTGTATCCTAGCTAGTCAAGCAAAAATTCCATAAGAAAAAAAACCTCCACCCATGTGGACAGTTAAACTGACGGACAGACGGACGACCAGCCATGCATGCATGGACGAACAAACAGATGGATGGCGTCACTGGGGAGAAATAAAATGCACACTGCTTGCCGTGCTTGGTGGTAAGAAGTCGGGAGGCGAGGGGGAAAATCAAGAATTGCGGGAAAGATGGAGGCATCGGGGGAAAAAACTCGAGGTTCAGACCATGTGGGGCATGGAGAGAGTCTTGGGTGGTTTGTGTACGTTCTCGTGATGGCAGATATCTGCGCAACGCATGGTCATCTCAGACGGTTTATTTATCCAAGGCCTCCAGACCAGGCCTCGGACCTCCCTGAGTTTGTTAGGCTTGAAGGGGGCCCCTACCGCACAAGCCAATTCCTCACATTCCACTTCGGCTCCCATTTCCAGCTGCCTGTTTCCCTCTACCGCTCAAACCAGCACCCGGCCCGTCAAGCCTTGTTCCAGCGCGGCAGGGTAGGGAAAAAAACGGTGCCCTTCCCAAAATTCGGCTATGTATGGTTGCCGTCGTGTGAAAGGATGATTGTGAAGGAGAGCAGAAGAAGAGAAAGTGTTCAAATAGGTGGCACAAGTCCTTAATACAACTTGTAGCCCCGTAGGTAGAGCATACAGATACGTGTTGATCTGATATAGCTAGAATATTGGCCAATTTCATGTTGTTTTTGACACACCAGATCTCAAATTCGTATCCTTCAAGTTATTTGACTCAGGTCTTTGCAAAAAAAAACATGGTGTTCAATAACAAAACCCAGGTACGGTAGACCTTCAGGATACGGTACTCCCGCTTTATTACACTTTAATTTTAAGGTGCAGAATAAGATTTTTTTTTCCTGCTCATATTTACAGCATTTTTGCCACCATACAACATTAACAACAAAATATTTTGTCTGCCCAAAAAATTAGATAAAAACAGTGTTAGTGCATTGTCAAGAACCAGAACAGGATCAGGACCCAATCTCACACAAGCCCGCTGAGCTTTATATAAACAGAAATCCAATCTCTCAACGAGCTGCAGCTGGCGCCCCATGGGCGGGGTCAATTGGGAACCATGGCAACCGTGACACACACGGGCGGGGCCAATTGGGCACCATGGCAACCGTGACACACACTGGCGCGGCCAATTGGGCGCCATGGCAACCATGACATACATATGTCGAGTTACATCTCTAAGATGCCTGTCTGCTGTTAGTCTATGTAATATAAAACGTTGGTCTGCTATGGTTTTGCATCACTGCATCATGAAAATGCAGATTTCTATGGGTTAAACTACCTCCCATGATGCCGATCTCTTCGTTCAGTTCAGAATCGTATGTACCTGGTAAAGACTGCGAGTCGGCGATACGATACTGTATATTTGGTTCTGTATTTTTTCGTGATGGGTACCAAGGCTTGCAGTGAGACTAAAGGGAGAAGCAAAAAGCTAATAACCATTGAAACAAAGCTAGTGATTATCAAGAAATATAAGGAAGGCGTTGCAAATGGTGACCAAATCAAGGATCAGGACTATTGTTAAAAAATCTAAACACTAATTGCAATCCTTGCAAATTAAAGTTTTACATTCAGTTTCATTTTTAATATGCCATCTTCTACCCCTTCTGCATCCAACCACTACTCCACTTGACCAGCTACTTCACACCCAAGGTATTTCAAATTTTGTTTTTCCTTTACATATGTATTTATATATAATGTTATCTAATCATATGCATGTATATTACATATAATTAGACCTTACTATTTACTATTTTGGTAACGTTTTCATAATGTGGTTTGGGGTTGTTTTCAATTGGTTTCTCTCCCCCGTTATAAAACCATTTTTCTTTGAAATCCCCACCTCAACTGATTAATGTTATATTCCTGGGGTCTACTTTATAAAGTAAGTGTTCTAAAAAAAAAACAATGTCAGGCGCAGTCAATATAAAGAACTGGATTATTAAGCCACTGTTGTAGGGTTGATTAAGCGCAGACGGGGGCTCTCCATCCACTCCCCCCAGGTTGCTGCATTCTAAGGAGGAAAATTGTGTCAAATCCTGACACGGGTACCAATAATTGTTAGTAATAAATAAAATCACGACGGCACATTGTTGGTGTTTGTTTGTCGCCGTTGCTCTCTTTCACCCCGTTCTAGTGTGACGACTTTCAGTATTTTTTTTCCCTCAAAACGAAAAGCAATGAACCTGCACGGTCACTAACATACAGCTGCCGGTGGTGGACTGAATCGGCGGCGGCCACACCTAAATCCAATTACGCCACATCAGCTTCCAATTGTTCCTAAGTCATGCAAAGGGGCTCAAATTAGCACCAGGCGCCTGACAAATCTTGCCGCTCACCCTGCCAGGACGACCGTGCGCTCGTTTCCTTACCCCTTCCGTACCTTTTACTTGGAAAAACACACTTACAAGTTTCTTATTTTTATTGGGGGATTATAAACCAGTTTTGTCTGGCAACTTTTCTTTCCAGGCTCTTGTGAGCGCCTTTTGTGAATGCATGAAATCATGCATGTCAAGACATGGAACCGTTCCTAATCGTCTCCTTAGATAAGAGTGTCACCCGGAACCGGACGGGTTCCAAAAACATTTTGGATAAGTTTATCTTGTCTGTAAATAAGTCAATGAGGTAAGATTAATGGTACAAATAATGTTTATCCTCTATTCTCTCGATATTGTTCTTAGTGTGCGTGACATTAATCTGTTCTCAGGTAGGGGTCGTAAGGTGATGTTGCTATATAGCGGGCGGCAGTAGCTCAGGATCAAGTTGTTGCAGGTTTGATTCCCGGCCACTCTGTGTTATATGTCAAAGTGTCCTTTGACAAGACATTGAATCCCTAATGCCCTCAATAAGCAGGCAGTTGCCTTGCATGGCTGACACTGCTATCGGTGTGTGAGTGTGTCTGATCGGGTAGGTGTGAAGCACATTGTAAAGCGCTTTGGCAGGTCTTCAGGTCTTACATGTAGACCATTTACATTTACAGTTAGAAACCTTTGGTAACTAGCTATTGAGTTCCAATAATGAGTTCCATAACCCAGATTAAAACATTAAACAAACAAAATTGTATATTGTAAGCACTACTTAAGTGTAATATTCGTGTATATAATTGAATAACCATCAATTGCATGGAAAAGAAAAATGAAATTGTATTTACCTTTAATATGACATGAGTTTAGCTGGTTTAGTCAAGTAGCGGGTGGATGCAGAGAAGGGAAGGGATGGCGGGTTAAAATCAAAACTGATTTTAAAACTTTCACTTGCGAAAACTGTCATTCCCTTAGCTTTATTTGTGTCCTTTTTAAAAAATAGATCCAATGTTTGATTGGAAAATAATTGGTAAATATCTGCTTTTTTGTGTTCCCATTTGAGATTGACATTTTACCAATGTCAGATCCCAACTTAATGGGTAAGAGTTAGCAAAAATACTTCCCCCCACCTTATTTTTTGATAAATATATTTGCCTAGTATTGTTCAGCCAACATGCCTAATAATTGTATTAATTTCTTTATCCATCCATCTGTCCATTATCTGCACCGCTTATCCTCAGTAGGGTCGCGGAGGTGCTGGAGCCCATCGCAGCTATCTTCAGGCAGTGGTCAGGGGACACCCTGAACTGGTTGCCAGCCAGTCGCAGGGCACACAGGGACAGACAACTCGCTCGCTCATTCACACCTAGGGACAATTTGGACCTGACATGCATGTTTTTGAATAGAATAGAATAGAATTGAATAGAATACACCTTTATTGTCATTGTTACAAAATGGGTTAACATATTTTGACAACGAAATTGGGCATGACACTCCAGTTTTACACATTCACAGTGAGGTATGAGCCAAGAAGATAAAGGAACAGAGAAGATAAGGAAACCCATGCAAGCACGGGGAGAACATGCAAACTCCACACAGGAGGTTTGATCTCACAACCTCAGAACTGTGCCGCACACGTGCTAACCACTGCGCCGCCTTGCTGACCCTAATTTCTTTATTTATAGTTTATTATTTTTATTTTACAAATTACATTCTCATTAATCGCTATTTCTAGGACCATGCTAAAAGTTGGAGGTCGATTTTTTTCGATCCAATTTTATTCTTTAGCCAGGGTAGACATTTGTATGTCTTCTTTGTATTTCTTGATCATTGCAAGCTTTATTTCCATGGTTACCTGTTTTTTTTGGTTCTCCCTTTGGCATCGCTACCGGGTTTGGGACAAATAGCTAGACTAGGTATTTGCAGACTCTAGGTCCTAGAGTATTGTCAAGATTTTGGCAAGATTTGCCTTGCCAAATTTTGACAAAGCACAAGCGATTCTTAATTGAACGAAGAGAGGAAGAGATTGTGGTAGGGAGTTAAAATGTTGCAAAAATCACAACTAATTTTTTTAAGTCAGTGTTATAATAACCAGGGAAACATTTTTCTACTTGTAGCTTGTAATGTATATATATCAGTTACCTTCAGTCAGGCGAGACAGGTGCGCCTCACCTGTCATTATTGAAATCAATTAATGGACACATATTAAATGATTATACGTATTCTGTGTTAAAATTATTTCTCCTTTCAGGATTTTTGGATTTTCTTGCTTAAAATTGCTAAATTTACACATTATATTACAAATATTATCAATAGAATTATTATATGACGTAGTACTGCACGGAGCGTCTAAAGATGCAGATTGAGGTTTGTTATTCTCTAGCCTCATGGCAGAGGGCGACCAAGGATTCTGATTTGGTGCACTCCTCAGCCCCAAACAACAGAATTAGCGATCGTATTAGCAAGCTAACAGCAAATCAAGCCATCCAGTGTTTTTTTTTTTTTCTCAATTCATGGACTGAATATAAATATAATGTATATAATGTATATATAAATATACATTGAAACGGCAAGTGAATACAACAACAATTAAATTCTTTCAAATACCATATTTTCCACACTATAGGGCGCACCGGGTTATAGGGCGCACGCCCAAAAAATAATTTTTGGTCCTATATCTTCCATACATAAGGTGCACCGGAATTTAAGGCGCTACAATGGGAACGTCGACAAAACAGTCAGATAGTTCAGTCAAACTTATTACCCCCTAAACATTCCGAAAGCTTGCAAAGAAGCAAATACGTGTCGTAGACACGTGCGGATGCGATGTCCGTACGATGTCACTCACATGCATCGTTCCAAATATCATTCGGACGGTTAAAGTCTTGGGATTCAAGAAATGCCAACCATTCCTTAGTTTCTATTTTCTTTTTCGCTCGCAACTTTACTGTGCATATGACAATAAACACTTGGAATTGAGTTCAATTTCAAAAAAGACCCATCACAGAAACATCGATATCACTCTGAAACAAGATACTGGGAAAACATATAGCCGGAGTAGCTCACCGAAGTCGTTGTGTTCAATAATAATGTGCAACCATGGTCCTCTTATATTCGTGAGTGTAGTAAATCCAGGAGAGTAAAATATTTACAAATACAGTACAGAATAGTAAAATACTGTTTACTCTATGCCGTGAATTCTACCCAACATGCAATTCACATTCATCTTTTTCGGCCAATTGCAGGCTTTGTTCTGTCCCTTTAGCCTATGCGAGCCAGTAAATCATAAAAAGGATCCGCCCCCTTTACCTCCGAATAACTTTAGCCAATAGTGATCAATTCAACTGATGATTGACACATCTTTTTCGGCCAATTGCAGGGTTTGTTTTGGCCCTTTAGCCTATGCGAGCCTGTAAATGATAAAAAGGATCCGCCCTCTTTACCTCCGAATAACTTTAGCCGATAGTGATCGATTCAAATAATGATTGACACATTGGTTAGCCAATGAAACGCCGGTATATAAATCCCAGCATACACCGCGGACTACTTCGCGTTCGGGGGAAAATCTAGTCGGCGGCTGCTTCCATTAGTTGCAAGACTTTGCGACTTAATATTAATCCATATATAAGGCGTACTGTATTATAAGGCGCATGGTCAGCTTTTGAAAAAAATTAAGACTTTTAGGTGCGCCTTATAGTGCGGAAAATACGGTACATGGATAAGAATAAGGTGCATTTATGACTACTAAATGAATAACGTTACATTCAAAATAATGATGTGATGATTGAATAATAAAACTAATATAGCTTAAAAAAATCATCCAATTATGAATGCATATACAGTGACACGTTTCAATTATCGAACACGGTCTATTAATGTTTTTATACAGAAGAAGCAGTGTATTGATTTTATTCATAAGTTACGGTAAGACAACCAAACGTTTTCTATAATAAGGCTTCTATATTGCTTCTTTTCTCTCCCAATCAAATGATGAATACAATGTAGGTTGATTTATTTGTAAATCTGACAACCCCACCACACACAAACCCCTCTGCACGAAACATACATACAACGGGTTCTAATTTGTGGGAATTCACTTATTACGTGTGGTTCTGCAACGCATGAACCGCGAAAACCGGGGGAGTGTCGTCATTTCGATTAGCACGGCGCTCTAACTGGGAGTAATGTGCACAAGCATGCAGCCTGCAAGCAAGCAAGCGTGTGTGGCCTTTGTTGAAAGAGTTCCTCTCTCTCCTCCTTTCTCCCCCCTCTTTTCCTCCCTCTCCTCTCCCTCCTTCCCAGCCTTGCAGCAGCCTGGGTGGTCCATCTCTCTCCCTCTCTCTCTCTCTCTCTCGCTCTCTTTCTCTCTCTCTCGCTCTCTCTCTCGCTCCGCACTCCTGCGAGCTGTTGCTTAGCAGCTAATAATAGGCGATGTTTGCAAAGTAATTTGCCTCTTCCTTGGCCAATGGGAGACGCAGCACTTTTCCATCAAAGCTCCCTTTTCAGGATCCGCCGAGAGGCCAACTCGTCCAAATGTTGCCGAGGCGCGATCGGAGCTAGACACGACGCGCGACCACCAAGCGAGACCAACCACTACGGGACTCTTTTCCTTTCCTTTTGCTTTTTTTTTCTGCATGTGCGTGTTTTTCCAACAACTCCGCGATCGAATGACGACTGAAGGATCTCTCCGGATTCGGGCGCATAATGTTGGGATGGAGTTTGGAGACTGGTTCGGTTCCGCGGAAGTTTAGCGGACTTTGTTGCAGCCACTCGGACGCGCTCCTCTCCCATGTCGGATTATTGCGGAGCTCTGTGAAATCGCAGCCGCTTTGCGTGTCGCTTTGCACCCCGGACCTTTTTGGATCATGGTTTCGGACTGCGGGGTCCCAGGGGCCGGCGTCTCCGGAGAGACCGACGCCAGCCGAGCGCGCTCCCGGACGGACGCCGAGGCGCACCGGACAACGGGCGGATTTTGCCACGCAGACTTCGCACTTAAACGCATTTCAAAGGTGATGAAGCAGGATTTTGGGGTTCGTTTTAAGGAGTAATGATTTCTGACTGCTCAATCAGAAACAAGAGTAGGCGATTTCATGTCAAAGTCTAGTTAAGTATTATTTCAGCAAACGCTTTGATTCAAGGTTAGGGAATTGGTGATTGGAGGGTCCTTTGACCAAGGTTATAGGAGGGTTTCTGAACGCTGCTTCAGAGACAAGATTGGACTATTTGTGTCAACGTTTGGTTTAGTGTTACTTCAATTCAAGGTAAAGGAGTTTGTTATGTGTTATCCTTGAGTGGAGGGTCCCAAAACCAAGCTCCAAGGCGCACCTCAAAGGTGTGGAACCAGGATTTAGGGTTCAAGGAGTCGGGGTTTCTGACTGCAATCTAAAAAGACAAGATTGATTGCTTGGGGGTTCAAAGTTTGGTTTTGTGTTCCTTAATTCAAAGTAGAGGAATTGGTTGTTGGTTATTCTTAACTTGAAGGGCTCAATACAAACTTCCAAGGAGGGTTCTTGTAAGCTGGCCATTCTAGAGACAATACTGGACTTTTTTGTGTTTAAGTATTATTTCTTCAACCTCTTTTATTCAAGGTTAGGGAAGTTGTTAAGGTCTAAAGATTTGCACAACCAAGCTCATATGAGGGTTTTCTGAAAACTGTCCACTTCAGAGACAAGATTGAAATTGTTTTGGTCAAACTTTGGTTTAGTGTTACTTAACTTTAAGGCAAGGTAAAATGTGACCAGTAAGGGAATTAGTTATGTGTTAGCCTTAACTTAGGGTCTCAAGAATGACCTACAAGGCATATCTCAAAGATGATGAACCAGGATTTGGGGTTCAACCGGGGGTTGGAGTAGTGACGGTCCGTGATTGGGTTTTAATTGATGAGATTGATTGATTACTATGATCATTTAAAGTAAGGGAATTGGTTATGTGTTATTCTTAACTGGAGTTTCAAAAAAGGCTTCAGAAAGCTGTCCACTTCAGAAACAAGATTGGAATTGTTTTTGTGTCAAAGTTTGGTTTTAGTATTACTATTATTCAAGGTTAAGGAATTGGTTATGCGTTATCCTTTTACAGAGGGTCTCTAACATAACCTACAAGGCACAACTCAAAGGTGATGAGCCAGGGTTTTAGGTTCATTTCAAGAGGTTGGAGTAGTGAGTGTTTCTGACTGTTAACTTCAGAGACAAGATTGGAGATTTTGTGTCAAAGTTTGGTTTAGTATAACTTTTATTTAGGTAAGGGAATTGGTTGTGTGTTATCCTTAGGTGGAATGTCTCAAACCAAGCTCAAAGGCACACCTCAAAAGTCATTAAGCAGGATTTGGGGTTCGTTTTAGGGGGTTGGTGGTGTCAGTGTTCCTGACTGGTCTTTTAGAGACACCGTTGGACTTTCTGTGTCAAAGTTTGGTTTAGTATTACTTTAATTTGAGGTATGATAATTGTTTATGAGTTATCCTTAACTGCAGGGTCTCAAGGAGTCTCGGATGCAGCTTTTACTTGCTCAGCTAATTCCATTGAACTTGGATTAAGACCACAGCTCTTTGTCGATCTCAGGGTTTCTATTTTTACAAACCATCTTTTTAGATCTCGTGAGTTGTTAAAAAATTCAGACGATAAAATTTTTCCTCAAAAGAGAAATATAAAAACATTTTTTTCAGATTGACGTATAATTTAGCTCTTTTTATGGCTTATTTTTCTAATTTGACTGGAACCACAATATATTTATATTTATCAACTATACTATACTACTGTATCTTTAACAATCTGTTACAAATATACTAAAAGAAACAGAAAACACAGATTGAAAAGGAATATGATAAATCTCACTCTAAAAAAGAAGAACATTGACTCTTTTTTTGATAGTTAGATAATTTTGTAATATTTTTCTTATTTTACTGGTAACATAATATATCTTACTGCTATACTTGTTCATTGAAATAAAGTATATTTTTGGTTTCTTATTCAACTCTGTTTATAATTATTTTAATTCTATTTTTATTCCTTGAAATAAAAATTAAGATAAAATGGACAAGACAAGCCTCGTAGTGGTAATGAAAACTTCATACTTTAAAAGAACCAAAACATTGATTTAAATATGAAGCAAAAATACCCAAACTATCATATGAACATGCACTTTTTTTCAAATACTGAAAAAAACTTTCCAAATGCAAAACTTATGCAACTTATACTTATTTATTTGACATAAAGTGAGCCTCATCTAGAGAGAGCTGAGATATTTTACTGCCAAGGGTCCCTGAAAACCTGACAAAAGCCAGGGCAAAAAAAAAGGAAAATAAAACAGTGAGGTTTCTCTGTAATTTTTATTCTACCTTGTGCGTTTTAGCACTCGTTTTCGGTTGCATGACACAGCACAGCGACAACTAGTGGTCAAATTATACACACTGTCTCTTTGAGGAATTCTGTTACTCCATAAGACGGAAATCTTAGCAGTGTCGAAGATTTACAGAAAACAAAATGAGTAGATTGTCAAAGGGTTGTTTTTGCGTCCCTTTAACACAAAACCGGGGATGTGTTCCTGGCTTGAGTCTAGGCAGCACGGCCAGGCTCTTGTTTGGAACTGCGGTGGGTCCTGCGAAGGAATTCACTGATTGAGTTTGATCTGACAAAGCATCTTTTCGGACCGCCCGGATGCTTGGACGTGTTTCAGCGCCGTCGAGAGGAAGGGGGGTTTTCAGAAAACCCAAACGCGGCAGTGACAGCTCCGGCGCTGGCGAGCGTGATATCGAGCAAATAGATGAGTTACAGGCTTGTTTTGAATACGCAAAAGAGTCAGTAAGCCGACTTGATTCATGTGGAACAATCGCGACTTCCAGTGTGTTAATTGAAGCCATTCGGGTTTCGTCATGGGAGATCCTGCCTCAGCTTTGGACCCGGTTCTGATGGATACCGTGTCCTGACAGTTACGAGTTGATGTAGAAGGCAGTATGAGTCCGGGATCCAGCAGACCTTTTATTTATTAAGGATGATCGGATTGAGACATGTTGTGTATTTACTTCCAATTTGATGCAGTAGATACAACTATCAATTAGCGGGCCCTGCGTTTGAGACGCCTGGTCTATAGTTTACCTGTATCAATACACTTTGTGTGGCTATTCAATATGTTTTTGATGTTGTATAGTGGGGAAAATGCCAAAAAGAGGGGCTGAAAAAACATCTTATTCCACATCGTAGAGCATAATGTTGTAAGGTGAAGTCACCCTATTCAGGGGGTCTACTGTAATGGGGCAGGCGTAGACCTGGGGGCACCGTGCAAGAAGGGTCATAAACTGAGAGATAAAACGGATGCCAAGCATCCAGTCAGGGAGGTCTTTTTGTGGAGCAATATTCTCATTGGAGCCACAGTCAGTTGTCTTTCAAGGACCCCATGTAATAGCCCAAATTCCCTACCCTTATCCGACGCCTCTCCCCTTAATTTGTTCGTCGATCCCACATTTTTGTCACTGATCGTACGTATCCTTGTTCCCTTCCAGGGCAAGGCAGTAGGTCAGAAAGCCCCCCTGTGGATCCGCTCCAAGTTCCAGGCACTACTGTTCTCTCTGGGCTGCCACATCCAAAGGCACTGCGGGAAGGTCCTCTTCGTTGGCCTCCTGGTTTTCGGGGCCCTGTCGGTGGGACTCCGGGTGGCCGCCATCGAGACGGACATTGAGCAGCTGTGGGTGGAAGGTGAGTTGGATATTTTGTTTGGGGCTAGGCAACAAATGTGAAGCCGCCGTGCTTCCCGGGTTTGTTTATTGGTGTTAGCGCTGTTTGTGCCAATAGGGACTTTAACGCTGATTGTGACGCCTCTGTTTATTGGGGTGGCACTTTTGGTGTCATGTTTTGATAGATTCTGTGTTTGTTTGGGTAACATTGCAGGGAGGTCCTCGGTTTATGATAAAGTTGCACTAACGTAGTTAAAGTTGTCTGAAATAAAACACATTTACGCCTTAGATATATAACAATTATAAGCGATAAATGACCTTGAACGCTACTATTTACTTGAATATCTATTCCACTGCTCTCATTCCTTTTATCCGTTAACTGCCGATCAACTTAAAATGTAATACAAATAGATACTCAATTTTCGGGGTAATTTCGTTTTTAGAATGTCAAACTACTGTAACCTAGCTCTAAACGTACAGTAGATCAAAGTTTTACTTAAGGTGAGTCAAAACCACTACGTGATACTGAAGCAAAGTAGATGCCAGATTTCCTGGGCAATTCAATTTTTACCATAATCTCTGCTAAACGTACGATCTATCAAGGTTATACGCACGATAGTTTGGGGATATTTACAATTTTATCCTAATCTACTCCAAACACATGTAGGTTAAGGTTATACGGACAATTGTCTGAATAATTCCATTCTCAGAATGTCAAACTGTACTAAACATAATCTACAGTTAACGTACATTCGATCTTGTTATACTTACATCATCAAACTGTGATCTACAGTAAATGTAAGGTAGATCAAGGTTATATGTATGGTAGATCAAAATCACCAAGTGCCACTGGAGCAAAGTGGATGTCCAATTGTCTGGTTAATTCCATGTTTTAAATCTTCAACCTACTTTAAGCGATGGTAATCGTTCGATAGATCAAGCTTATACCTAGGGTAAATGAAGACCATCAAGTGATACTGAGTAAAGTAAATGCTCAATGTTTAGGGTAATTTCATTTTTAGAATGTCCTACTACTGTATTATAACCTATGGTAAAGATGGTGGATCAAGATTATACGAATGGTATATCAATCTACGGTAAATATAGATCATGGTTATGCATACAGTACGATCATTTTAGGGGGCAATATCATTCTTAGAACGTCAAACTGCTGTTACTGTAATCTATGGTAAATATCTGGTAGATTAAGGTTAACGTTATTGTAAATCAAGATCGCCAGTTGATTGCTAGAGCAAAGCAGATGCTCAATTTTCAGGGTAATTTAATTTTTAGAATGTCAAACTATTGTGACAATATACTCTGTACATCAAGTCGATACGTACAGTAGGTCCAGTTTTATGTTCAAAAGATATTTTATATAAACGGTATTTTAGGGTGGTTTAAGATCTTGAACATAACATACCAGTTATTAGGAAACAGGAAGTAAGTATGTAAGTAAACCCAACGTTTCCTTTTCAGGACTGTTGTCTACTACTAGCCTATACCAACATGCAAAGGAATCTAAGCAACTCATCAGTTTTTGCCAAAAGATTATAAATTCTTGAGCTGGCACATGGCTGGTAACCTGCACGTAGTTGGTTAGCTTTTTCGATTTACTATCTAAATCGAGTGTTATTGGCTATTTGTCTTTTGCCTAGTTAGACTCTGCATGTGTTTATAACAAATGAGGCCATCTCTGCAACACAGCGAGCGTAGTGTCAGGTCTCCGACGTGGACCTAGCCCGACTTCCCACGGTTGACGTCATGTTATCTGGGGGGGCCTGGTTTTGCATCAAGACTGAGCCTCAGTCATTACTATTACACAGCCGGGACGATTATATGTCCTACCGTGACCGCGGAGGAACTGAAATTATAGTGCCGGGGTCAATGTTATCAGCGGTTTATAACTTTTCTTTCGACTTTATTTGGTTTTTCACACCGGCCAAAATTCCTTTTAAACCCCCAGGCTTTCAGTGTCGGAGTCTGATCCCTGCAGCAGATGGACTGTGTGAATGGTTAGCCATCTTTTAGCGTGGAGGGGGCGGGTGCTAAAGGGGGAGAACTTTAAGAACCCTCCCCCTCTCACACATACACACATTCCCCCCTTTCTCCCTCCTCCTCTCCCTGTGTGGTCCCTAACTATTCTTGGATTCCATTCAACAAGAGGCGAGGCAGGCAGGCACCCAGCCTCACCTCCCCCCATCCTTTTACACCGCCGCCTCCTGCTCTACCTCCTCCTTTAAAAAAAAATCTAAGTGAATGCAGCTGAAGTTTACCCACCTGTTTTGCACGCTCTAAAAGCGCCACAGCAGTTGGTGAACATAAACACACCCTATAGGGCCGGGGTGGGCAAACTTTTGGTGGGGGGGCCCGCATTGGGTTAAAAAAATTTGGCCAAGGGGCCGGGCTTGGAGACCTATCATATTTTGTCATTTATGAATAAATACATATGCAGACATCGGCACGTTATATTGCTTATCATAATTGTGTTTTTACAAGATAAGTCTTATCAAATTGTTTTCTAAACACTCACAAAGAAAGCAAAATGATATATTAGCTTCCTCTTTTAAGTACTTCATTTGATATTTCGTTTAGTCGTAATTCTGTAGATCTTTGTCGTATTTCCATTTTGGATTTTTGTAGTGTTTCTGTAGAAATACTGTATCTGTATTTTTGTCGTATATCTGTAGTTATTTTGTAGTCTTTTTGTAGTACTAGTTTTGTATTATAATATTTCTGTAGTATTTTTGAAGTATTTCCTTATTTGCATTTCTGTAATAGTACTTTTGTAGTATTGCCATAATAGTGTTTGTGAAGTATTTCCATAAGGGTATTTTTGTATTATTTTTCCTGTATTTTGTAGCATTTCTTTAGTAGTATTTTTGTAGTATTTCTGTAGTATGTATGTAGTACCTTTCAAGTATTACAGTATTAGTATTTTTATAGTTTCTCCGTAGCAGTATGTTTTTCTTTTCAGAATGAAAGCAAAATAATATTTTACATCCCTGTTTTAATTTGGTAGTACTTTTGTAGTATTTATGTCGTACTACCCAGATTTCTTTGTGTAGTATTTCTATAGTAATTTCTTGTATTTATCCAGTAGTATTTTTGTTGAATTTCCGTAGTAGTATTTCTTTTCAGAATGAAAGCTAAATAATATATTAGGTACCTGTCTTAAATACTAAATATAATATTTAGTTTTGAAGCGTTTTTGTAATACTTCAGTAGCATTTTCTTTCTTTTCAGAATGAAAGCAAAAATATGTATTAAGTCCCTGTTTTAAGCACTTGATATTTAGTTATGTAATATTTCTGGAGTTTTACTGTAGATTTATTTTTGTAGTATTTCTGTCTTAGTATTTTTGTCGTACCGTAGTTATGTTGTAGTATCCTTTTGGTATTCTTTCTTTTCAGGATGAAAGTGAAATAATATATTAAGTTCCTCTTTTAATCACAAAATTTGATATTTTGTTTTTCAGTAGTTTTTTAGTGATTTTGTAGTATTTCTTTAGTACGAATTTTGTAGTAGACAGATAAAGGGACATGGACAGGATACATAAATATTTACAGGTCT
Organism: Urocampus carinirostris; assembly: GCF_059441175.1. Lineage (NCBI taxonomy): Eukaryota > Metazoa > Chordata > Actinopteri > Syngnathiformes > Syngnathidae > Urocampus > Urocampus carinirostris. Next base: position 54,660,091 of record NC_142349.1, on the reverse strand, counting down.
ACAAAAAGATAAAAGGTTAAATATTTTTATATTGTATTTACTTGACAAACTTAAATCAACAACACAGAATCCATTTGAGAAAATATATAGTGACCAATCACAAGAGGAAAAGCATCTCCAAGGGAGCTAGCTCCTGATTGGTGGGGAGCCAGCTCCTGTCGTTCATTTCCAAGACCCAGCTCATAGAGCAGCTTTGTTTGCAAAAGACACACCAATAATATATTCATTCGTTAGCAGGAACAAAATAGAGTGTTTTTTTCCCCCTTTCAGAGTGGCAAAGTTTCGAATTAGCGCTTTAGCTTATTAGCAAGTAATTTCTTTTTAAAAGAAATGTTTGGGTGCCAGTTGCTATGCTGTACGGCGGAAAAAAGGGGTTAGGGCTCAGTGCATGTGAGTGCTTCAAAAAAAAAAAAAGAGAACACTATGCCTTTAAGAGGCCGTGGCCATGTCTAAAGTTTCCAGAAATAGTTCATTGACAAAGGCGCTCAATGGAGAGTAAAGTGCTTGTGAGACAAGGAGAGCTTCGTTCCGGCAAGAACGAATCCAAGTAAACACTCGTGCAAACCGCCGAACAAAAGGACGCTGATAAGGAGAGAGATACGGCAACGTGGGGGGCTTGTGCAGGCTAATAGCAGTTAGCTAAAAGAGGCAGTGATGAACTTTGACTTGTGACGGATTTGAATAATAAATGGCAAACAGGGGTCACCAAGTTTTTGGAACCTAAGAGCTTGCATCTTTTTGTTACTATTGAACACAAAGGGCTACCACTTTGATATTCTTTTTTAAAATAAGTTAGCATGTTTTTCATTTGTTATTGTTATATTATTATTATCAGGTTAAAATAATTAGAAATAGGGTTAAAATAGGCTCTGTCTACCACTAAAACATGCTAGTTAGAACATACATTTCCTAGAAAATCCAAATAACTAAGCTATTTTCCAAACCGGTCCATGGGCTACTCAGGTGTGCTTAAAGGCTACCTGGTGCAAGCAAAGAATCGGTATCGGTTCATAACAATTAAAGGGACTTTTTGTTAGAATTAAATTTGCAGTATTTTATCAAATAATATTTTTAATGGGCCAGGTCAGGTTAACGCACACTAAGAACAGTTGGGACAAAAATGGTAAAATTTGGGTCTGAAAATGTCCAAGTTTGGGTCAAAAATGGACCAAGGGACTACAACGGATCCAACTAAAACAACAACAACAAATTTATTTGTAGTACATTTTAAAAAACGTTTTGTTCAGCGAGCTGGTGTTCTGCCGAAATGTCCTACCCTCTCAAGACGCCCTACCGTTGGCTAATCTGACAGCTGTATCTGCCGAAATGTGTTTTAAAGCAGTGAAAGAGTAAAAAAGACGAAACAAATACTAAAATCGTAAGTACTCATCACTTTTAACTGGATGTATCACCGCTATTAATGATAGGTAGGATGAAAACTCGCACATTTCCCCAGATATCGCTATAAGCCTTGTGCGCATGCGTACTAGGCATTGGTAGGATGTCTCAATGGATGGAAGGGAATTTCTGAACACCAGAATAAAAACCCTGACAGGCCCGATGAGTTGGCCCACCCTTACCTTAGTCTCAATACTTGTGGGCTACTATCAGGGTGTTTAATCTGATGAGGAGAAAAAAAGGACACACATAGCCTCCCTATAAAAAAGTTACACTCAAAAGATATCTGCACACCAAACAATCATTATTGAGTCGAGTGAGGCAAGGTGTGACCTAGCCTCACTCACCTTGTCCTTTAGATGTGAAGTAAAAGGTCAGGTACTTCATAAAATGAGAGATTCAGGACATGAGTGATGGGGGTGAAACAGGAAGACGGAGAGTTTATGACTGTTTTCGAACATTGCAGTCTTGTCAGCGCTGAGGTGTTGCTATTGAGGGAAAAAACATCTGGGGGGGGTTGAAAAAGAAAAGCATTTCTGTAAACAAATGCTTCCTGGCCGACTTGCGGGTGAGCCGTGACAGACTCGTTCAGCGAATCCAACTGTCTAAACACGGGCGCGGGGAGGGGGGGTTTTGGGGGTTCACCACATGTCTCATAATGACCACGAGAGACGTGAGTTTTGGGGGGTTCAAGACCACAGCAATGTAACTGGCGTCCAAATGGGGCTCGCTGAAATAAAACACTTGTGATTCTGTGGCTCCACCCCTTTTTTAACAACCCGGAGTAGGTAAACGCTTGATTCACATGGTTCATACTGGTGCTTAGAATTGCTTGAAAATGTTTGAATCTTATTGTTTTGTTTTCAAGGATTGAAATACACTTGAATTTTGGGTGAAGTACTTGTAAATGCTTGAAATTGTTGCCATTTTTCTAAACTAGTCTGCTTAAAAATGATGCTGACACTGCTGACAGGGGGCTTCGCTTTGCCATTGAATTTCTTTTTCCCTCATGATTAACTGCAGCTGGCAATAGTTTGTACGGCATTGTTCTATGAAACGTCATCGCCTCCTACGGGTCACGCCCAAGAGGACAGGCGCATGCTACACCTAAACGGGGCACTATGAAACCTGTATTAGTGCAAGGATTATGTTTCAATGTTGGACCTTTATCATGGGCCATGCAAAGTATGAAGATAGCATTTCCCTCTGGCAAATTGTAATTGAAAGAACTTCCTGCAACTGAAAATGTAAGCTGCGTATTACTGTCATTTTTACCCGACACCTCAATGAAGAGAGGTTTGTCACAAAAACAAATAGATTCACAATTTATTTAGGATCTTAAAAGAATATGTCTTGATTTATTTACATGCAAGATTAAAAATCACATGTGTCAATCACAGATAGATTTGTAGTTCTGCAAAATACACGATTCACACTGGATTTGTTTTCATTTAATGGTACTGAAAAATTGGAAAATTGGCTTTAAAAGTCCTTAAAAAGTGCTTGAATTTGGCCATTAAAACGGTATATGAACCCTGGCTACATTGGTGACCAAAAAAAAGGGGGCTCTATGAGGCATTATTGAGGGGGGCGGGGGGAATACTGGGTGCCCCCCGAGTTAGATAAATAAACTCCCGGTGAGCAGGGCTGGAGACCTCACTGGGAGAAAGAACAAACAAGAGCAGAGTCAACCTGGGTCACCTCCAAATGTTTATTTCACTGGCCACGCCCACTCCATCCTTCACCCAGTCACGCCTTGACCCCCCCCAAAAAAGGACCACCCCTCAAATAAACATCACATCATGCAATGTTGCACTCGTGTCTGGAAATATGACAAGTTTGTCTAAACCAAGGGTCTAAAACTCGTGATTTACAACTTAGTCGTGTCCCTTCAATAAATAGTCGCGTTTACAACCCTAGTGGTTAAGGGATCCAACCAACCAACCAACCAACCAACCAACCAACCATAAACATAGTAGCTCCACTGGTTCATGTCTCCTTTTTACCTCTTTGAACCAATAAAAAAAAAAAGACTCGCCAATTAGTTTGAGGCCACACTATATTTAATCAGCTGACACTACTTGTTGGATTCTAAGCATTTATGTTCCTCTAGAGACTATATTTAGATGTAGTATCTCAACTTGGTCATGTCTCCTCTCTACCTCTTTGTCCTGATATAAAATAACACAATAATTAGTCACTTGATGCCACGCTATAAAATTTAATCAGCTGACACCAATTGATCGCGTTCCCCCCTACCCCTAACATAAGAGCTGATAATTAGTCACATGACACCACGCTATAATACTTATTTCCCCGACAGGACTTGTTAGAAAGATTCCAAGCATTTACTAGTATGTTCCTTATTAGAATATAATTAGATGTAGTATTTCAACTTGGTCGTGCCACCTCACTACCTCTTCTTCCTGATAATTAGTCGTTTTTCAGCCAAGCTATATTTAATGGGCCGATATTACTTGTTAGAAAGATTCTAAGCATTTATGTTCCTTAACAAATTATATTCTAATTTTGTAGCTAAACTTGGTCGTGTCTCCCCACTACCTCTCCGTAACCTGCGGGAGGCACTGGAAACAAAAATTGAAAAGCTACAAAGCAATATCCCCCTCATAAAATCCCAATCAATATACGTCTAACGCTTTCTTTACATTTTTTATTTCCAACGAGCTGACCCTTTTTATTTGTTGCCATAAAGCGGCACCAGTCACCTTTTGAATTTGCGCAATTTCCCTCCATTTTAACGCCGTAGTCGTATAAAACATAAACGAGACACTGGATGCTGTACGAGAAAGGGCGGGATCTAAAAACAGAAATGATTCCCGGGCTAGATAAATTCATTTCTACTTTGAATGAGAGCAGCAACGTGGAAAAATTTTGCTTTTCAGGTGGGGATGAATGTATGTTTCAAGCGCACATTAAGCGGTATTAGCGGTCAGTGGAGTGTCTAATGTGACTATTTTTCACAGTGGCTGACACTAGCCGCGATTAGCATAATTAGCACAGGCAAGTCTATACATATGGAAATAGAAAGTGCCTAAATGCCGGCCCCGGTGGAAATTTATGTGCGGTGGCTAACACCGCTGGCACGTCTCAATAGAATGTAAGTGAAACTGATTTTTTTTTGGTTTACTGTAAACAACCCATTTTCTAACACGTTTCACTTTTTTGTACGATTTTATTGCATATCAAATGACACGTACGTATGTATTTTATAAAGTCAAATGAAAATAAGCTTATACTGTATTTGTTCAGCTCGTCTTTTTTTTTCTTGTGCCCCCTCCCATGCCTCCCACTCCCACAGTGGAGTCTGGCATTGTTTTACTGGCTGGGAACGTTTTGGTCCATTTGTTTTTTTGTTGTGAGGAAGAGAGGCAGGACGAGAGAAAAAAAACGCTTTATTTTATTCTGCTGTTTGTTGGGAAACATCTGAAGGAAATGAAGGGTTGAGTGACAACAAAACGGGGGTAGAACTGACAGTTTCAGTTCTGGTTGGTAGATCGTAATAAATGGAAATTATGTCCGTCCATTAGTTTTGTGTTGTGAGTTTTCTTAGTCAGGGGTCCGCAAAATGTTTAAATTTTGTGCCATTGGCATAAAATGTTGCCCGTTTAAAGTGGATTTGTCTATTTTTGAGTGTCAGGACTAGAACGGAGACAGGACCCACTTGCGTTACGTTTCTCTCAGTTTAATTGGAGGAAAGGAAAGTGTTGCACCCACGATCCGGTGATCGCTGGGCGCAGGAAGCAGGTCGCTCTGAACGCAGAAGTGGGACTTCCAGAAAAAAACGGGTCAGTAGCCAGGACAGGAGAGCAAAAACGTGGTCGGGATCAGAAACGAGTCGAAAGCCAGGAGAAAAGAGTAGACATGGTCTGGATCAAAAAACGGGTCGAAGCCGGGAAACAGACGGGAGCAAAAACAGGTGGGAGTCAGTGTCGAAAAAAGAATAGAATAAACTGAGGTTTGCAGGGCTGACAACAGGTGACAGAAAGAAGTGGGTTCAAATAGGGACAGGGAGCCAATTAGAGTCCGAGGCAGTTGGCTCCAAAGGAGCGGGAAAAGGTGCACCACATCGGTTATCATGACATTGAGAGAGAATTTAAGCTTGTTTTTCCTTACACAAAGAAGATCATTTATATTTGAAATGAGCAAACTAGCGTGACCCAGCTTGGAGAGATTAATACTGGTAATTTTGTAAATGCTAATGCTAAGTATTTTTTCTTGGCATATGTGGTTTCATTTATTTCTTGATTTGTATACGTTTTGAGTAGGAGTGCATTGTTATGGTACTGATAAACGACCAAATATTAAGTCAGTTATTGGTCTAGATAGAAAAAAAAATAAGGTTCCCCACTGCAAATATCCCCACTATAATATTCAATCATTCGACAGAACTCATTAGAAAGATACGAAACATTTATGTTCCTAATTTCAATTTATTTTCGATTTTCAATAGAAGTAGTAGCATGAGTTGGTTGTGTCGTCTCTCTACCTCTAATAACCTGATTATTCGGCACTTGAAGCTTTCTTATAAGAATATACCGACAATAATTGTTCGGAAGATTCAAAGCAGTTATGTTCCTTAATGTTGTTTGAGGCACGGCGACGGTGCGGAGGTCCAGGGTTTACCTCCAGCTGCCGCAGCCTCCCCTTGCGGAGTTTGCATGTTCCCACCGTGGATTTCCTCTGGGAACTGCGGTTTTCCCTCAAATTCCCCCCAAAATGTGTGTCAGGCTGATTGGCAGATCCAAAATGTCCCTAGGTCTTAATGAGTTTGTGAAGTGTCTGTGAACTGATTTCCCTGCGACTGGCTAGCAATCAGTTCAGCGTGTCCCCTGCCCATTGCCCAAAGATAGCTGGGATGGGCTAAGGCACCCTCGCGACCCTAGTGAGGATAAGCAGCGAAGAAGAAAAAAATATAATCGGAATTTTCTAAAGAAATAGTAGCACAAATTGGTTGTGTCTCCTCTCTCCCTCTTCATAATATATGCAAGGCATTGGAGAGCTCACCCATTATAAAATGCCTGTTTGTAAAATACAACATTTTTCTTCACTAGAACATAATTAGATTTTCCCCAAAATCAGTAACACAACACGATTGTGTCTCCTCTCTACCTCTTCATAATGCATGCGAGGCACCGAAGAGCTCGGCAATAGTCCGTCACATAGCTCAAGCGACCTCTTGGTTCCAAGACAAGCGCTCTACCTCCAGAGCTACTGCCACCCCATGTATTTTCAAAACAATCATTCATTTGTTGTAATTATGGAGGAATATGATCATTTCTGTGGAATGCCCAAAAAATCTATTCATCATGCAGATTAAAGGAACATTGTAATATTTGACCACTAGATGCCACTGTACTGTATGTAGCTACAAAACACACAGAAGACTACAAACTATGGAGACTCAAAGTAACCACGATTTTTGTGTGTTTGGGGTACCCTTAGCAGCAATATTGCGGACAATCCCTCTAGGTGAGGCAAATGCTATTCCAAATAAATGTACATTTTTCAACCAATGAGTATTTGAAAAAAACACACATTTATATGATAGCTCATATATGTTTTTGTTTATCCCTTCAATCAATATTGTATTTTTTTTAAATGATAGCTGTTTTTTAATACAAGAAGATGAAAAATAATACACAATGTCCCTTTAAGGCTTAAAGATAATGTTAGCATAGCAAAACTTAAAGTTTAAGCTTTGCTATGCTAACATTAGCATCATTCCTAATAGAATACTGCAGACATTTTGCTACTTGTTGGCATGCCGTTTATCTTGCAAGTCAAGATAAAAGAAACATGATCATAGTATTGTTTTTTTTTTTAATATGGTCACATGTTTAATGACCTAATTAATGAATTCATAATGCAGATTAAGTACTTTAGGTGCAACGCTAACATTAGCATTATTCCTGTTAGAGCACTTCAATTTTCGTAAACCGTTAGCATGCCGTTTACATAGCAGGTAAAAAAAACGAGGGCGCATGTCACTTTCTAGCCCTCCTCTTCTCGGGTCTTCCTCCAAAACAGTGTGGGGCCTTTCAGGGGCCCCTCCTAATCCAGCTAATCTACCACACTAAACTTTGAAGGTGGCCTGGCCTGACCCGGCGTGGCTTCTAACAGGGGGACTCGGGGCCCGCCGCAAGAGAATAGCTCGCATCTGCTCGGGACCCGTTAAAGCCTCGTATGTATTTTTCTTCGTTTTGGGAAATCTAAGCTTAAAGGGGAAGGGAAGGGTCACCGCGGGAGGAAATGACTGAGGTTGCGTCCTCGCTTTACGCCGGGGCCACACACACACACACACGATCGTCCACGTTTGTTTTACGGCTTTTTTTCTTCATTTTTAATCACGCAGAGTCAAAATGTAACCCCGCCGTAGTAAAAACAAGCGCCCCTTCCCCCCAGTCTCCTCACTCTAAGGCCGGGGTGGGCAACTGTTTGGAGTCGGGGACCGCATTGGGTTTAAATATACGGCAAAGGGGCTGATCCTAGAGATCCTTTTTTTTTCATTTATAGATAAAAATACAAACAATTATGTTATATTTCTTTAGATTTATTTTTAAATCGATTATTTTAATCAAATTTGTTTTGATACGTTTACAATTAAACTAAAATGATACATTCGGTCCCTGTTTTATGTATTGTACTACATTTAATATTTAGTTTTGCAGAATTACTGTAGTTTTTTAGTAGTTTTGTAGCATTTCTGCAGTCTTATTTTGTAGTATTTCTGCAGTAGTATTTTGTAGTATTTCCATAGTATGCTTGCAGTTTTTTACGTATTTCTGTTGTATTTTTAGTATATCTATAGCGTACATTTTGTAGAATATCTGTTGTTTTTTGTAGTATTTTCTGTAGTATTTTGTAGTATTTCCAAAGTAGTATATCTTCAGTATTCTTCTAATACTTTTGTAGTTGTATTTTTTTGTAGTATTTTTTTTCCTGTTGTAGTATTTTTGAATTATAGTAGTGATGCAGTAGTGGTTTTGTCGTATTTATACTGTTTTTTTTCTTTTAATAATGAAAGCAAAATAATACAGTTTTAAGCACTAAATTTGATATTTAGTTTAGAGGTTAGTTTTGTAATATTTTTGTATTACCGGTAGTTCTGTCGTAGTATTTTTGTTGTAGACACACAAGGGGACAATGGAGGCAAAGTTGGCACCAGTACTTTATTTTCCATCATCTATATTCTCATATTTTGACCATTTTCGTTTGGTGGGCCGGACAAAACAGCCTGCCGGGCCGCATGTGGCCTGTGGACCCTAGTTTGCCCACCCCCGCTCTAAGGTGTTTTTACTTTTTAATACCCTCCTAGGAGAAGTTTTCTGAAGATGGGGAAGGGGGGTCGGGTTTAAGAAAAACGAGAGGAGACGCAAAAAAAGACGAGCGCTCCATCTGGGGCCGAGCAGGAGCGAGCGCTTTGTGAAGTTTGAGGTGTTTGGGGCCCGACCAGGGGGAAAAATAGAGAGAGGAGGGCGGACCGTGCCGCTTGGGTGGTCCAGATGGGAGGAACGAGACACAAATAGCTATAATTTACTTCAGGAGGCCTGTAATTACAGAGCCAGAGTCTCTCTCGCAGAAGCCACCCAGTTCCTGTCGGGATCAAAACCCCGACCCTGTCGAGGTTAGCACGCTATACGTTAAAAATATTTGCAAAAGAAATTTCGGCACAAAAAAAAAATTCTGCAGAAAACGAGCAAAACTGCAGTTACGGTTTCGGACGAAAGACGGAAAAGAGAAAATAAAAGAAAAAGGCTTAGGAAAGAACAATGTCATATCTAAGGTGAAGCGAGCCATGTGAAGCTGGATTTCACTAAGAGGGAAGTTGATGCTCTACGAGGCTGCTTATTTTTCATTTGACGAGTTTTTACACTTTGGGAAATTGACCAATCGATTAAATAATTGATTTATTATCCCTGTAGATGAAAACAAAAGTAATGACTATTGGAGAAAATGTAAATTCAGGATAGCCTGGTTGCTGGGGTTTCACACTTTTAGAGGAAATTGTAAAAATGTTAATCGTTAGTATGCCAAATTATTTCACCAACAATATATTTCATTGAAAAAAGCATGTTTCTCTCTGCTTTTACATTGATGTTAGCAGCTAGCCAGAATTTGGCTGATGTTTACATGCTAATACTAGAGTGCTATCTTAGTATAGTACTACTACGCACATTGTGTTTATCATTCAGTCTGTTCATCCCAGAAGCCGATTGGCTGGTACTAAGCTATCTGCGGTATGAGTTTAATTTACTTCTATTATTTTACTTTGGAGAATATGCAAGTTTTACCCATGTGTTGCCTTAGACTGCGCCAACTACCACACCAACATAGATTACCTTTGTCTCCAATTTTCTTGTCACTACTTAATTTCCTGTTCATCAGAAGTGAAAAAACATTGTTTTTTGGAAAAAATCCGCTTAAAATTACTTACTCATTTACAAAATGGCTGAATTCTAGTTTGTTTACGACCCCAAAATTTGGGAGCTTCTTTGTACATCAGTTGTTTATTTATCATCTATTTACTGGGCATGTTGTCTATTTATGTTTAAATGCCGAAGTTATTCGAAGATTGACACACAATTCTTGGTTACTGTATTTAACGTAATGTAAAGTAATAATAAGGCACACTGGACTATAAGGCGGACCTTCAAAACTAGACCTCTCCCCAAAACATTTTACATAGGGCGCACCTGAATATAAGGCACGTGCAATTAAAACTACTAGGGTTGTGTAAAAAAGTCAGACAATAAAAACATATTTCAGAGAACATAAAAAAAACCTGAAACTATTCATTCATTCATAAATGGTTGCTGTAAGTACTAGCTGTAGTCTCATTAATATGACACAGAGCTAAACCAACAAATAAGGACTGTGACCACAGAGGGCGTGTAATTGAAGCTTTCATTCGCTCTCTGGATGGTGAAAACTGCAAAAGTACATTACAATGCATTGAGACTATGTGCCAATAAGTTTATGAAAGTAAAGTGCAGACACTTTGAATCGGTCCGAACTATTACAACATATTGTTGTTTATACATACTATAAACTCTTTGAAAAGCTTACGGCATTGCCTTGCTAATCATTCAACCTGGATAAGGATGGATTGGACATGCAACAATCCTGTAAGCCATTGTCTGAGTCTCTGTTTATGTTGAGCTGGCATAACCGGAAGTAACATGAGAGACCCGGAAGTAGTATTATTTCGCTACACTTTTCAACTTAAAGCTCAAAGAAACATATTTATGTACAACACTTCAATAAACTTACATCCGTTTTTTGCCTTGTATTACATTTTAAACACAGTAAGTTATTTATTGAAGAAAATCGATTGCCATGAGAGCAAACCAGTAGCATTCCATTGTAATGATGCATTTCCAAATTGATTTACCCTACTTTACGATATATAAGATGCACTTTGAAAGTCTTGCAACATTTTGTTTTTTAGGTGCGCCTTATAGTTAAAAAATATGGTAACCATCTGAAAAGAGCAATTTTCATAGCAATATTTGAATTAATAACTACGTAGATCCCCTTCTTCCTACGACCGAATATGATCCTGGAGGAAATGACCTAAGCTTTATACTGTTGCTGTTCTCTCCAAATGAAAAGGTCTATGTCAACATGGGGAAGAATTTCCATTTTTGGATGAGTCGGGGGTTGCGCTAAGCTAGCCGCTGTCACCCGCAAATAAACGTGGTGATGCGATATCCTCGCACGAAGATAATTAAAGCCTTGAGAGTGCAGCCGACCAATATTGGACCCTGACGGTCCCCAGGGTCCAACTCGATCTCACACGTCCCCCCATTGTTTGTTTTTTCTTGAGCTCCCCATCAATTACAGGGGTGCACGGTGTGGGGGGGTTGGTGGTGCAGAAAAACCTCAATGATGGCGTCAAGAGATACTAGACTTGAGCAAAAAGTGAGAGTTGAAACAAAGGAGGAGCTACCGTATTTTCTGCACTATAACGTGCACTCGATTATAAGGCATACCCCCAAGAAAGTCCATCCATCCATCCATCCATTATCTGCACCGCTTATCCTCAGTATGGTCGCGGGGGTGCTGGAGCCCATCCCAGCCATCTTGGAGGAGTGGGCAGGGGACACCCTGAACTGGTTGCCAGCCAGTCGCAGGGCACACATGGACAGACAATTTGCTCGCTCGTCACACCTAGGGGCAATTTGGACTGGCCAATTAACCTGACATGCATGTTTTTGGAATGTGGGAGGAAACCGGACTGCACGTAGGAAACCCAAGCAAGCACGGGGAGAACATGCAAACTCCACACAGGAGGTTCAATCTCGTTTTCTCAGAACTGTGCCGCACACGCGCTAACCACTGCGCCGCCGTGCTGCCTGTTTTCAGCACTAAAATTAATTTGTTTTTTTCACCCTTGTGTGTTTTTCCTCTCTCACTTACAATATCAAGCAGATACAGGCAATGTTTATTTAATGCATCAGTGTGTATTATACAGTTTTTTTTATAAACCCTAAAATTGAGTATTTCTTTACCCCCTGGATTTTTTTTCTATATCAATGTAGAATGTGTAGTTTTGTTGAAGACAAACCCAAAAATGTTGTTTTCGTAGAGAAAACCAAGCAAACTACGTCAAATTGAAAAGGTTAGAAGATAATTTAAAAGAACATAGTTATAGTTTGCATTGTAGTTATTTGATAAAGAATAAAACATTTTATGTGCCAAAAATCTTTGTGCGGTTTTATTCGTACTTACTGTATTCATTTTTGTGGAACGTGCCCACCCTTCATTTTGAATTAAAAGATTTTTTCAGCTCAAACAAAGATTTGTAAGTGATGAATGTTGTCGAATACATTAGGCCATGATTAAAACCAATTATTGACAATGTAAACCGTAAACATAACATACCAACAAAAAATGTCAGCGAATACACCAAAGAATTATTTCCTTTGTTGTGCTTTTTTTCGTTTATTTATATCTTTTAGGATAATAGGTCAGTTTTGTGTCACAGCCAGAAACGGAGACAGCGTTTGTTTAACTCAGTTTTATTGAAAACGAGAGCAGTGCTTGCTTCCACAATCCGATGATCGTCGGACATGGGTAGCTGATGGCAGGAATGCGAAAGTGGCACTTCCGTGTCGAGCGGGGATAGTCGTGGGTGGCACGAAAGCTGGTCGGTAGCCGGGACAGGGGAGCAAGGGCGGTAATTGAGTCCAGAAAAAAAGGTCGGCAACAAGTATCAGGCAGGAAACAGGGCAAAATAGGTCGATGGCCGGGACGGAAGAGCAGGGCAGAAACGGGTCCAGAAACAGGTCGGCAACAGGTAACAGGCAGGGGAAAACAGAGCAGGAGATTGTCGGAGGGTACGGTGCTTGCCTAGCAAAAGTGTAGGTTCGCAGGACGGTCTTACACCTTCCTCTTGGAAGCCGAGGGTTTAGAAGGAGTCAGGGAACCAATCAGCGCGCAGGGCTGTTGGCGCCAACGGGGAAGCCGCAGGTGCGCTGAATCAGTAATCATGATATTTTGTCCAGTTTCTAAGATTTGTCTCTGGTACCGTGAATAAAAATAGTGATAATAGGATAAAATCGAATGCCTTTTTGTATGTCATTTATATCACTAGTGAGCTAGTGGTTAGGATTTTCCACTTTCACCGTCGCGACCCGTTGTACGACTCCTGGTGCATCCAATGTTTTGCGATTGTGGTCGGCAATATTTTCGACTAATTGTTTATTGCACAAACACGGTAATATTCTACCGTTAAACGCATTTTCAAATTTCTGACCAATTTGGTGTTTTTAAGTGTGCTTTATAGTCCAGGAAAGACAGTACTTTTTTTTGTGCTTCCCACAATCCCCCGGTGCACCCCCTTCCTGGTTCTCCTCCTGGCATTGTCATGTTAGCGGGGCAACAGGAGAGGGGCAGACTGGGCCCTCTTGTGATCCGGCTCGGCATGTTTCATGTCCACTTGGCAATGGTGCAGATCCCCCCGCCTGGCAAACTCTTTTCAGGGCAACCTCCTGTAATTAGGAGGCTGGGGCATATATAGCGCACGAACAGCATTCCTTTTGGCCTGTTTCCTACCCTCAAAACTATTTACTGTATTTTCCCGACTATAAGGTCGGACTAAAAACCTTGAAATCGCCAAGAACCTGAAAGTGCGCCTTATATAACTGAATTGGAAACGCATAATTACAGCGATACCTCAGTACTCGAACAACTCTGGATTCAAACAAAACGATATTTGACCTAAAAATTTGTGCAATTTTTAAACGAAAAATTAGAACTCGACAAACCCAAACACCGGCTTAGTGGGATGACGGGCTATCTTGGCTACAGCTTGCCCAATTTCATGAGAGATTGCCAGTCTGACAATACTTTGAGAATTGATCGCGAGTTCTGTTGCCTTTTTTGTCGATAACAATAAACAGTCACGAAAAAATTGTGATAATGGGAAGGGAAAGAAGAAATTGTTAAGAACATTAAAAAAATCTATTTATTTTCATGGTTAAACCTGATTTCATGTTAGTTTAAGTTTGATGAAATAGGTTTTTTTCATGCAACCCTAGCTGTTAAAGTACTTTATTTTCATGCAGATTTTTGTCCAGTATGCCTTATATATTAAACTATTTCACAAGAGGGTGCAATTAAAAACCCTAGTGTTGCCTATAAACCGGAAAATACCGTAAATACAACTGGAAACTCTCATTACAATGAAATTGCACTCCATATTCTATTCATTTATCAACGAATCAATTCTATTTTGTTGTGAAACCAGATTTAATGTTAGTTTATGTGCGATAGAATGCATTTTTTGTACAATCCTGGTTCATAAAGTAGATTTTTTTTCGTGTACCTTACGGTTCAGTGCGCTTTATACGCTATATAAAAATATTTAACAATAGACTAATCTCGAGGGTGTGATATAAATCACGGTATGGCTTATAGTCTGGAAAATACTGTGCTTTACTTGCATTCATATCTTTTTTTAGTTGAGATTTGTGCACTGCAAATATTTTAAATGGCTTCTAAATTTCAACACCAATAGATATACAAAAGCTGTTCATATTGCCCACAAACTGTATTATTTTTTATAATTTTCATGAAAAACCTACCTACCTAGCAAACTCTGGTTGAAAACATACGACGGTTCTGTCCTAAAGACGTCTTTACAAGCCACAAGTTTGCTCCATTGCTGCATCCGGTCTGTTTACAAGTTTTTCTTGTACGGGGCTTGCCAGAAGCATCGACTTACTCTATATATCGATGGACACAATTTACGTTTTTGTCGTAAAGGCAGAAAATAAAACAGAAATGTCACAGAGAAATAAAGTAATACACACGAGGCTTTTTTTTAGCTACTAAGTCTCTGTGATACTAGTCCCACAGTGCTTTGCGACATAAAAATATTCTGTGTGGGGTAAACTGTTTGTGTGCACAAGCAGTTGGATCAATCGAATGTATAAACATGCACCAGTAATGAAAAGAATGATAGGACTAACCCAACCATTGCTATAGGAATACCAGCAATAGTCCATTTCCATTGGGAATATTGCCCACATGTTACTGTAGTCTGTGTTATACATGAACAAAAGCGCGTTCTTGTAGTTTGCGCATGAAAACCCCACACACGTCTGTGTGTAGCAACGCCCTTGGCCCTCGCCAGTGTTGGTTTTGAAGGCACTTCACACGAGGAGGCAACGTCTGGCCAAGAGAAATGACTAATGCAGCTTCACGTTGGCTCCTTCTGTCAAACAGATGTGCCCTGTTTGTAAAATAAAATGAAAGTACCCCAAACCCCTTTCTCATTCCTTTACCATCCCACTAAAAACGGCAGATACAGTATTCGCTCAATTTTTGTTAATCGGTTCCATAACCACCATTTTAAGTGAATTTCTGGGAAGTTGGAGCCATATACATTTACAATTTGACTTGTCCTCATATGGGATATTTTGATGCTGGAAGCAATGTGGGACTAGAATAGAGAAGTATGGTCCACACAAACTCTGGTTTACTTGCTAAACAGCCTCATATGTATTGGTTGATTTCCCTTGGACATTTTCGTTGTATCTTCTGTCCCAAGAGCAAAAATTCCACTGTTGTTTTTATCCATATGTATAGTGTAAGTTTCCGCTTCTGGCACACCATGTACAAGCACAACTTGTAAACAGACAAGAAGTAGTAATGGAAGCAAACAAGCACGGTACTTTGTAAAGTATTCCCTTGAGTTTAAATTTGTTAAGTGAATTAACACAAAGTAAAAACCAATTTCCTGGTATATTTTGATGCCACAAAGCACTGTGGGAATTGTAGTGCAGCTACACGCAAACTCTGGTTTATTTTCTACCTGACGGTGAAATTGCTACAGTCTATCTGCCTTTATAGTAGATGCCACAATTGTATCTATCCACTTTTAGTGTAAGTTTAAGCGTTTTGCCAGCATTACGTGTAGAGGTTGAATTGACTCTTGGCATACAAACAATTCATTTGAATTGTTGCAAAAATCCAACTTTTGGTCCCAGACAGACTATTCTGACGACCGTAAATGTAAACAAATGTCTGTAACAACTGAGATCATGTTAATTTCAAAGGTTGTGTTTTTCTCGTTTTTCTTCAAGCTGGTAGCCGAGTGAGCCAGGAACTCCACTACACCCGTGAAAAACAAGGCGAAGAGTCCATATTCACCTCACAGATGCTCATCCAGACCCCCAAAGAAGAAGGCCAAGACATCCTTACCCAGGAGGCTTTGCTTGTGCACATGGAGGCTGCCTTATCTGCTAGCAAGGTGCAGGTGTCGCTCTTTGGAAAGTAAGTTTAGTGAGCTTGTTATATAAATATTTATATACATTCGCATGTATAGAGTGGATTTCATTTGTTGATTTTCTCTCATAGGTCATGGGATCTCAACAAAATTTGCTACAAATCCGGAGTCCCCATAATTGAAAATGTCATGATTGAAAGGGTAAGATTCTGGATACATTGCAGTAGACCCACCGGATATGGCATTATTCTGTTCAGAGGTGGGGATTGTAAGGTAAAATTGTAGTGGAAACCTACTTTTACTACCTAAATTCTTATTCCTTAGCATGAGGGTAACGATGCTTCTTCGATGTATCTTCTTCGTATTTCTTTATTAGCTCGTTCTTCTTGCTTCTACCTTTGGCCTCACTGCATTTAATCGGACTGATTACTAATAAACACAGTACAAAGAATACAGTATTGCATAGCAAAATTGCAAAGTACACTATATTCTGAAGTGAATAAAGAGCCAGAATGGCATTCTGGGAGACTGTTAAGCCAATAGCATATCTGCATCTTATATGACGCCGACCAATAGCAGATGGGCATTTTAGTAATGTATGAGGGTACCAATTGGTTTATCTTCTTCATGATAATCACTAGCTTGGTTTTCATGGTTATCATTTTGTTTGCTTCTTTAGCACCACTCCAAGTCTAAGCCCCCATAGCTATAAATACTGTACAAAAATACAATATTGTATCAGAAAAAAGACATTATGGGAGGTATTTCACCCCTGTAGCATATCGGCATCTTTATGGTGTCATGACGCAGACCTATAGCAAACAGACGACTAATAGACGTACGGGGCACATCACTCGCAGTCAAACGCATGTTTTCGGGCACCAATATAATTTGTTTAGTGGGTAAAATTCCGTAAATTAAAAACATCATAGGGCAGGTAAACCATATCCCGGGGGCTACTCTTCTTTATTCTGTATTCTCTTGATGTGTATGTAATGTTTTGTTTCCATTACCAGATGATTGACAAGCTATTCCCTTGTATGATAATCACCCCTTTGGACTGTTTTTGGGAAGGCGCCAAGCTACAGGGAGGGTCGGCCTATTTACCGTAAGTACTTGAGCACACGTCATGTTTTAAATGCCGTTTTTATGGGCTCTGTTTGTAATAGACAGTTATTGCTTCAGTTTGAGGGAGAGCATCTTTTTTTTAATTTATGCATTTACGTCTGCGAGTGAGATCAGAGGCCTTAGCCGCAGTAGCTCATAACTGTTAGCTTGATGCGGTAAAGCTTGGCTAAAAAAGCTAAACAATGAGCATTTTTTGTACCGATATAATGTATACAAATGTTCTTTTATTAGTTATTTGGTGTTACAAGTTGGGAATAAAATAACGAACATCAAAAAGGATGTCTTACAATTTTATTTAGCTTGTTGTCTTAAATGCTGTCACATAAAATGTCTTGTTTAAATCACTAAGGGGCTAGCTAAGAATTTGCTAAACCGCCAAATTTAGCTCGTAGCATAGCTAACATGGAAACTGTGTTGTTTTTTTGTTGTTTACTGTCACAGCAAGCGCTTAAAAACGCTTCAATGTTTTTTCTCAAATATTGCAATATGACAGGAGACGGCAGATCTTAGCTGAACCTTATAGGCCCTGTTAGCTATTATCTATTTAGCATCACATTTTCGCTAAGAAAAACTGGTTGTTACCACTGTAAAAAGTTAACTCTACTCTCGTTATATGATATTAATTTCTACATTTTTTTTAAAGATCGGCAAACTGGGGGTTAGCTAAAAAATTGTTGTACAGCAAAAGTTAGCCCATAGTATAGCAAAATGAATTATATTTTTGTAGATCGTTTTATCCGTCATTGTTTGCAAATTCTTCAAAGTTTTTATTCTCAACTATTACTATAACTGTAGTTAGATTTAAGATTAAAATTAACGTTATCTAGCGAATGTTAATGTTAGTTCTTAACTATCTAGCCTGGATGTTTTATTTATTTATTTTTTTCATTTAAAGGGACAGTTTGTGATACTAAAATCTTTCATTCAGTAAAAAAATATAGATTTGAATATTAGGCAAAAATACATGAATTGTCATACCAATGTTAATTTTTGTGGAATCCTCCACTTTTTTCGCGGGCATGTTTGTTTGGCATCCAGACGCCACACTTTTCTCTCTGGCATTGGCCCTTGCTTGCACCAGACAACATAGTACTATCTAGTGGTCAAAATTTTACACACTGGTGCTTTAATGGTCAGTGAGAACCTGCTAGACAACCAAAGTTAGCTTGTTGCATAGCTAATGTAGCTATTTTTTTTGCTTGTTTGTTTTTCCCTCTTACAAAATCTTACAATCTGTTTTTCTCAAATATTGCAATATAATGAGATAATTTTCTTTAATACAGCCAGGCTGTCATTGGCTACTTTGACTGACAGCAGCACTCAGTAATAGAGTTCTTTTAAGGTAAGGGGGGGTCTTCCTGACAGGAAAATTTAAAAAGAGAAAGTGAGGCGGGCAAGCAAGAGATGGCGAGCCGGTGGAGAGAAAGCGGGTGGGGTGGCAGGGGCGGTCGGGGTGGTAGGGGGAACCCTTTGGGTCACACAATGGTAAGCATTCTTTCACTTTACGAGTGAGTGTCCATCAGTGCAGAGGCCCCCGGCGTAAGGGGGGGTGGCTTTGTCAGTTTGCCGGCTAACACTCACCATTCTCATGGTAATGCTCCCCGCGCTCTCCCAGCTCACCGAGTTGTCCAACAAATAAAATGGGGCGCATTCAAAGCTCTCTGGAGAGGCAAGACGGTTAACAGTGGAGTCTGGGGCGTTTTTTATTCTTCTTAAAAAAGTTCTCCAAAGCCAGAGGTGATATTTTAATTGAGAAAAGAGAGCCGGCTTTCTTTGCAAATTTGTTTACGTTCCCGACATTGTGAAGTTCTCCCACTCCACTCCAGAACTCTGAAAAGCGCCGCACTTTGCCTTCTCGGCATCTGTTGTTATTTATTCAAGAGGGTTTGTTTTGAGGATGTGGAGCGCAGAAAAAGGGGGAGTGGGACTCAAAAATGCAGTACAAAAAAAATTCGATGACACAGGAAAAGAGGAAAAATGGACGAGAGTTTATTCGGTATCTTTATTCTATTTGATGCACGCGTTATAGCAAAAAAAATAAAATACATAGTGACGGGTCAACTAAGCTCCCTTGTGAAATTGCCATCCATTTGCAAAGACCACATTTTTTAAAAGTTTTACCTTAAATAGCAAAATTTGAAAAAATAAATAAATAGTAATAAATATGTACAATAATCAATACACAATTGCCTATTTTACATAATAATGCATGTCAAGTTAATTGGCTTGTCCAAATTCTTCCTAGGTGTGAATGAGCGAGTGAGTTGTCTGTCTCTGTGTGCCCTGCGACTGGCTGGCAACCAGTTCAGGATGTCCCATGCCCACTGCCCGGAGATGGCTGGGATGGGCTCCAACCGCCCCGCGACCCTACTGAGGATAGGAGGCGTAGAAAATAAATGGATGAATGATATAATAACGTCAGGACTTCACAAGTCCTTTTCAGAATTTCAGCCACGGCCCTAACTGAACTTTTGACTTTATTCTTACCTCTTGGCATGTAAGTGAAACATATCAAGACGTTTGGGAGGCGAACGTAATTGTTATGACTGTGTGCAGGCCAGTGAGGAATGGAAGCCACCGTGCCTTCCCCCTGGGCATTGTGGTGCTGTGAAATGGGATAATAAAGGGCATTTCATCCTGTATCTAACCAGGGGAGGGGTGCGTCCAGGCAGCACTCAAATACTTTTTGATTTCTAATTCCTTAAACAGAGCGCACAGAGCGTTTGGTTTTATAAAGCATCACATGACTTTTAAGCAGCCACCATGTTTGATTACAGATGCCACTCCAGATTTATCCCAGATATGTTTTAATCTTTTTATCACCTTGCTAGTTAGCGCTTTAGCCAGCTTTCTGATTAGCCAATTAAATACTTGCACAATTTTTTTTTTGTGGTTCACTCAAAAACGACAACTTCAAGCTGTTGTTTTGAAGATAATGATTCCACTTTGACAATTATAAAATAATGGCTTTTATGCTAACTAGCTGATAACTAGTCAACAGTCTACCGGAGTTACTGGATTGCGGTTTCAGTTCGCAGCAATATGTAACCAGGGATAGTGTTTTGCATCCGTATGAATGCAGTTCACTTTTTGGTGGACAGATTGGGAAAAAATAGATTCCAAGCCCAACTAAAATGCACTCTGCTGCTCACTGCTTGCAACAATTTGCGATCAGCGATAATGGATCGTGGAATATTTTTCACTGAGGCTGCAAAGAAGTAGCAAGGAATTACATTGTAGATTTGTGCATATGATTTTTTTTATCCAATAATATACATACAGTAAAGCAGGCATATGATTTTGTTGTGGAAACTTCTTCCAGTTTTGCTTGTAATCTAATAGTATAAATGAAAGGTCACGTGATCCTCGGAATACTCTATAGTTCTTTTTGTTTGAATCAGTATTGACGTTTAGCGGTTATCCTCAGTGGGATGCCAGACATCCAGTGGATGAATCTGGACCCGGTCAAGCTCATGGAGGAACTGAGTCAGTTCACGTCGCTGGAAGGATTCAAGGAGATGTTGGACAAAGCCCAGGTGGGATTTCACTTGACTCCACTCACCATAGCGGTTTGCTAATGGTTTCTTTTTCGGTGGGTTTTCACAGGTGGGCCACGCCTACATGAACCGACCTTGTCTGGACCCGACAGATCCTGACTGTCCTCTTACAGCTCCCAACAAAGAACAATTAGAAGTAAGGAGCAAAACATCAGTCGTCTAACCTTCTCGTCTAACCCGCCTTGTTTTATTTAAAAAAAAAAACTTTTTTTTTTGTCTTTTGCAGTCTCCTGACATCGCCGGACGCCTCCAAGGCGGTTGCCACGGTTTCAGCCGGAAGTTCATGCACTGGCAGGAGGAGCTGATCCTGGGAGGCCGAGTGAAAAACTCACAAGACGTTCTCATGAGGTGAGCTTGGACTGCTGGAGTAAACAAAAATACAGAAAGGCATTGTGAGAGGGTTAGACATATGATTGGTGTTCCAGTGTAGAAATGAATACTGATTGAGAGTTGGGCACTTTTGTTCATAAAGTAGAACAGTTACAAATTAATATTTTAGGAATTGATTAACTTTTCAATACATTGGTTCTCTAAAACAGAACATTATTTCAAAACAACTTTTTAGAGTCAAAAGTTAAAGATTTAACTAAAGGTTAAAGCTTTAAAGCTCTTTACTTTTTAGTTTGAGTAATTATTGCAATTAAAGGTGAACTCATTAAAGGAGCACTTTTAACTCACTCAATAGGTTGAGTCAAGAAGCTCACTCAATAGGTATAGTAGCTTCAAAGCTTTTACTGAGTTAAAGCAGCAAACCCATGGGTTAAAGCAGCTTACCCAAGTTTAATAACTATTAACTCATTGTATAAGCAGTTTTGATGCAGTTAAAGAAAGTACCACTAACCTAAGAGTTTGGATAGCTTTACAGGCTTGACTCAAGAGTAAGAGGTGTTATAAAGCTTTAAAAAACAAATATTTACTGTTGGGTTGCTGGATTTTGGAGGGTTTGTTGAAAAAGAGTATCCAATTAATTGGTTCAGAAAATAACTAATCATTCATTTAGATTATTGGTGATCAATTTGTTTTTTTTTACAGAGGATAATAAAAATTGGCAATCATATTAATGGTTGAGTTGTTGATTTGAAAAAGGGTATCAATTAATCAATTCAGAAACTATGGCAATTCATTTTGATAGCTATTTTATTGTCTATTAAAACATTCAGTATTCTATTACAATAGTAAAGTATTATATTGAGCTAAATCAGCCAATATTTACTGCTGAGTAGCTTACTTTCTGAAGATTTGGTGAAAACTGAATCAAATCACGAAATTTAAATAATTTTTGGCATTTAATTTGGATAGTTGATTAAATATGGATGGATCGATTTAGTTTTCCATCATACAAGACAATAAAAAAGGCAAATATTTACAGTTCTGTTTAGTAAAAAAGGGTATTGAATTAATTAATTAATTACAAAAATGGCTGGTGAATTTTGCCGTTTTTGTGGATCCGTCAGGAAACACAACTCAAAAATGAAAGCGGATTACCCACCCATAAGACAAATAGTAATACACTCTCCCCGTTCGATATACGAAAATTTATTTTTAACTCTGTGACTCTGCCAAGGAAACGTGGACTGGGATGGCGGCCCAGACACAGCAGATAACACCTGCTTTTTGAGAAGCTCTTAAGGGACAGAAGACGAGTTAACTCACTTTCTTTTGTGCAGCGCCGAAGCTCTACAAAGCATGTTCCTCCTGATGAGTCCCAAGCAGCTCTACGAGCACTTCAAGGACGACTACGAGATCCACGACATCAACTGGAATGAGGAAAAGGCCACCGCTATCTTGGAATCCTGGCAACGCAAGTTTGTGGAGGTAGAGACCATTGACAAAAAATGTTTTAAAAAGTCTCTTTACTATTCTTAAGTTTTATTTTCATTTCCTTGGGGAAATTTAACAAAATATATACATTGCAATTGAAGAAGAAAACTCGACTTGAAATGAGCAATTTGTGCTACAACTTATTTTGCTATACAGGTATATTTACAATAAAATACACAAAAAAAAATTGAAATGAGTATGATAGTTTTTTTTGTTTGTTTTTTATTACTGGTACAAAGATAAAATAAAGTAAAATAATAGTTACAAATCGTTTTCCCCCTGCTTTTTCAGGTGGTCCACCAGAGCATCCCTTCTAACTCCAGCCAGTCTATCCACGCCTTCTCCACCACAACCCTCAACGACATCATGAAGTCCTTCTCCGACGTCAGCGTCCTGCGAGTGGCCGGGGGATACCTGCTCATGGTGAGCCCTGCAAAACAGTTTCCCCCTTAGATTTTTATTACAAAATCATTTTTTAAAAAATGTGTCTTTTTTGTTCCAAGCTTGCATATGCCTGCGTGACCATGCTTCGGTGGGATTGCGCCAAGTCGCAGGGTGCTGTGGGACTGGCCGGCGTTCTGCTGGTGGCTTTGTCGGTGGCTGCCGGTTTGGGCCTTTGCTCCCTGCTGGGACTTTCCTTCAATGCCGCAACCACTCAGGTAACATTCCAGATAAGAAAGAAAAGAAAGATAAAAGGGCCAGTTTTCATTGCCTTCCATTTCGTTTTTTTACTTTTTTCCCGAAGTAGAACCTTTATTATGTAATTATGGGATTGTTCCTTCCATAAAGCTAAATAAATAAACCAATAAAATCATACTAATAATAATACTGTTTAGTTTTTTTCTGTTTTTAAGCCCAAAATTTGGGTTGTAAATCTTCCATTAAGGCAAAAAAAGAAATACAAATTAAATAGTGCCGAATAAAATGAAATGAATTAATCCTAATTAATTAATAGAAATTATAAACATTGATCACACAACACTGTTTTGATTTTTTTTGAAGGCAAAAATAAAAATGTCCTAAATAAAATGTAAAAAAATAATAATTGTAGTTATAAAGAATAAAGATACTGTCAGCACAACATTTTTTTTTATTTTTGCCTCTATTTTGTAAGCCCAAAATTGGGTCACAAACCTTTGATTAAGGCATAAAACTAAAAAGTCCCATAATAAAATGAATATAAATTATATTAAATTTAGAAAATACAACCACAGCACAGATATTTTTCGGTTTTAAATTTGAACATGAAAAAGGAAAAAAAAAACGTTTTTTTAAAAAAAATCAAATCCTCTCTATTGATCGATAAATTAAGTCATGCTGTATAAAACAAATGGTTTCTTCTCTTCAAGGAAACCCCCAAAAATAGCTCATATTATTCAAAAGCCCAAAATGAGGTTGTTAACGTTCCACAAAATAATAAAGAACGTCCCGATTATAATATACATTAAAAAAAGAAAACTCAAGACACTGATAGCACACCACTGCTTGAATTTTCCCCATATTTTTCACACAGAAAATTTGCTAAAAATCATACAATTTTGAACCAACCAATCTAAATCCCACCAAATTCAAAATTCTATTTTTCCGAATAACAGCCAATTTAAATGTGCGTTGCCATGGGTTACCCGCCATAGCCCCCTGTGGCTTAGATGTGTTACAGCAGGCTCTGCTTTCCAAAGAAACTGAGCCCGACTTTGAAGTGAAGCGCCGAAACAAGCTGAAGCACATAAAATCCGATTTTTACATCTTGAAAATATGAAATATGAATTTACCATGTGTCTCTCTTCCAGGTGCTTCCCTTTTTGGCACTCGGCATCGGTGTGGACGACATGTTTCTTCTGGCTCACTCCTTCACTGAGGGCGGGAGTAATATTCCCTTTAAGGTGCCCTTCCGTTCCCATTTTCCCTCACGTCTTTCCATCTTTTTGGCTTCTTAGACTCGTTTTTCCCCTCAGGAACGTACCGGCGACTGTTTGCGGCGCACGGGCACCAGCGTGGCTCTGACTTCCATCAACAATATGATGGCCTTCTTCATGGCCGCTCTTGTGCCAATCCCGGCTCTAAGAGCCTTCTCCTTACAGGTGAAGTATTCCCTAATTTATATACTCGCCCAAAATGTGTGATCCATTGCTGCGTCCCACCTAGTTACAAGTTGTGCTCCTACGTGGCTTGCATGAAGCTTTGACTAACACTATATAAGGATTGATTCAACTGTGGCATTTTTGCTGTGGAGACAGAAATCAACCAATACGCATGAGGTTCTCTTAGCCAGTAAGACAGAGTTTGCGTCTATTGTCTTTGTACTGCACGTCCCATGGTACTATGTGTCATAAGAATATTCTGGACAGGGGAAACTGAGCCTCTTTTTGTTGTCCACATAGGATTTTTTTCATTTCATTTATAACCTAGCCAATCAGCAAAAAACGTTTGAAATTATGCCAAGATTCTGTCCAAAGACGTCTTTACAAGCAATGTGATTACAAATGCATGTTCCGTTACTGTGTCCCGCTGGTTTTTAAGTTCTGCTATTATGTGGCCTACCGGTAGCAAAGACTTACAATATATACGGACAGATACAAATGTTACATTTTTGCCATGGGGGCTGTGCACAACCAATCGAAATACTCAAATGCGTATCCATGCATGAGTAGTTGGTAAATGACCCGACTAACCCAAAATCGTGATTGGAATTATTTACAGTCGGACAAAGACCGTAATAGGATGTTTGTGTCCGTTTGCATGGCTTTACATGATCTAAATAGTTTTAATTGGTTAATTTCTATGGGACATTTCTGTTTAAATTGTTGCCTTCATGGTGAAAATACCATAGTTGTATCCATCCCGTCCACATATAGTGTAAGTAAATGCTTCCTGCAAGCTACATTCCAGCATAACTTGTAAACAGACGGAACGCAGCAGCAGAGCACACTTTTAAAGCGAAGGCAAACAAGCTCGGTACTTTGTTGATTTTGGTGAGTGACATGAATATATCATCCTTTAATTAACCTCGAAGTTAAATGTGGAAACGACGTCTATATGACGTTGCTCGTGCTTGCCCCCATCCCCCCTGCGTGCCTAAGAAAGAGAATTCAGTTCTTTGATTGGTTTGAATGTAAAGTTTAAAGTGACACCATACTTCCGCAAAGTACCTATTAACTAATTCGTAAGTAAAAAATCTACAAACGTCACACAGAGAAATAGCTTGGGAATACCGTATTTAATTTCTGTTTTTTTGTTATTTTCTCCATTCAACGAAACAAACAATTGCGCTGTCGGAGTCCTGAGGCAGCTTTGAAAACGAAAGGGATAACTTAACAGAAGTGACATTTATTCAGGCTTTGTTCTCATATTTACGGCCTCTTCACCAACAGAGCCAACTTTTTTTCTTTTTTTCCCTCTCCAATGTGGAAGAGTCCGAGCAAAGCTGTGAGCGGTCAGAGGAGCGCCGCGGTCCGTATATCACCGGGCCGGCGGAGCGCTCCACTCTGATCTGTGACTTAGCCGTGGGTGGTCCGCCACTCACAAATACACACTTTTTGGCGCTAGTGACAGGGTTCGTACGGGTGCTTGAAATCCTTAGAAATGCTTGAATTTTATGTTGTGTTTTCATTGATTG
Organism: Urocampus carinirostris; assembly: GCF_059441175.1. Classification (NCBI taxonomy): domain Eukaryota; kingdom Metazoa; phylum Chordata; class Actinopteri; order Syngnathiformes; family Syngnathidae; genus Urocampus; species Urocampus carinirostris. The sequence goes on along the minus strand of NC_142349.1, from coordinate 54,633,816 downwards.
AAAAGTGCTTGAATTGTGGGTGAAGTGCTTTTAAATGCCTGAAATTGTTGCCATGTTTCGCAACAATTCTGCCTAAAAATGACCCCGACAATGCTCTCTGGTGGCTTCGCTTTGCCATTGCATTTCTTCTTCCCTTGTGATTAACGGCTATACATTAGTTTTTTTGGCATTGTCCTATGAAGTCATCCCCCCACAGGTAGTGCCCAAGAGGACAAGTGAATGCTACACATAAACAGGGCACTGATAAATGTGTATTACTGCAAGGATTATGTATAAATTATGGACTTTTATTATAGGCTATGCAAAAAATTAAGGGAGCGTTTCCCAGTGGCACACCAGCTCCGACCTACTCCAGCTTTTCAGATGCGTGTCCTGTCGCTCGATCCATTTAATCTTATCTCATGGAATTTTAACAAGCGGTATCTTTCGGGCACAGGGTTATAAGGCACTCTTTTAAATATCCTGGCCAATTTGGGGTTTTCAGATGCACCTTACAGTGCATAAAATATGCTAATTAAAAAAAAAACTCAAACTCTTAACTTATTTGACATTCTTCATCTTCCTTCCAGGCGGCAATCGTGGTGGTATTCAACTTTGCCATGGTTTTGCTCATCTTCCCCGCCATCCTCAGCCTTGACCTACACCGGCGCGAGGACAAGCGTTTGGACGTTTTGTGTTGCCTGTACAGTCCCTGCGCCGACCGAGTGGTCAACTTGTCCCCTCACGAACTGTCGGACGGCGGCGAGCAGAGCCAAGCCCCGCCACCCCAGCCACGGCGTTATGCTACTGGCTCTACCATCACTACCAGCACGCACATCACCACCACCGTGCAAGCATTCACGCAATGCGATGCCGCCGGACAGCACATCGTCACCATACTGCCGCCCACGTCGCAGATCTCCACCAGCCCTGCATCCGTCATCGTGTGTCCTACTTCAAATTCACAAGGTGGGGAGATTGGAAATCGGATGTTGATTAGAACTAATAACCGGTGGCTCTAAATCTTTGAATCTGGTTTTCGCAAATGAGTCACTTTTATAGATGATTTCCATTTTTGGTTTGATTTAAAAAAAATGCCTAAATAGGTGTTTAATGTTTTGTAATTCAATACATTTTTGACTTGTTTTGTTTTTTTAGTCTGCTTTGGCTCTTTTGGGTAGTTGAGTTCTGAACTAGACCTTGATTTCCATGGTTAATCTATTCCATAACAACCCATATTAAGTGAATTTCCATGAAGTAGCAATAATACACTGTATAAACAGCCAACGTTAGCTTGTAGCATAGCTAAGGTATTATTTTCTGTTGTTTGGATGTTTACTTTTCTCACAGGTTGCAAAAAGATTTTATTTCTCAAATATAGCCAAACAACAAAATAATTCACTTTTTAACTGAACTTCATTGGGCAGAATTGTCAACTCTTAATTCTCAAGACTAAAGGCTTTCGTTCATTTTTTTCTATCAAATGGCCAGTAAGAAACAGTTAGGCGACAAACGTTAGCTTGTAACATAACTAACATAGCTATTTTTTCGGTTTTTGTATTTCTATCACAGGAACAGCTTGCAATTTGATTTTCCTAAAAAAGTTGCAATTTATCAAGATTTGAATTCATTCGAACCTTATTGGCCTGATAAAATTAGCTCTTATCTAGCTAGCATTGAGGTTGATTTTTTTTTTTTTTTTTTTTTTAACAGTTTTTTGTTTTTGTTTTTGTCTGTCGGGGAAATAGCTTTATTTAATGCAATATCACGAATTTAGCTGAACCTTATTGGTTTGCTAATAATAGCTCTTATCTAGCTAACCTTGACTTTTACCTTTATACTAAGACTAATGGGTTGTTGCCACAGTTAAATGGTCATTATGCTGTAATTTTATTTTTTTATTTTTTTTATTTACATGTATAATCCACTCTGGACTCATAGTTCAGAAACAAATGATACACGCTTACCTGCTAAAAAAAAAGCCTCATGCCTATTGGTTGATTTCTTTGGGACACAATCATTTTATTTTTTGCCACCACAGCAAAAAAGGCCACACTTTTCCCCTCCATCTATGGTTTTAAGTGAATGCTTTTACTAAGTCACATACGAGCACACCTTGTAAACCAATGGGATGCAAACGACAGACCAAGCACAGTCCTTATGTCAAACTGAAACACGGCGAGGGAATATCATAAATGCTAACACGTTTTTCTTTCCTATTTAGCCATCACGCCGACCCCCGGCACTCCCGTTCAGGATCCTTATGGCTCCCAACTCTTTACCCCCACCTCCAGCTCCACCAGGGACCTCCTGGCTCAAGTGGAGGACTCCAAGCTGGGCGAGAAGTGCATCCAACTCCCGTTCCTCCATTGGAACTTGGCCCACTTTGCCAGGGAGAAATACGCACCCTTCCTCCTCAAACCTCAGAGCAAAGCGGCGGTGGTGGTCCTCTTTCTGGGTCTTCTGGCACTCAGCCTGTATGGGACCACCATGGTGCACGACGGCCTCTACCTGACGGATATCGTGCCGCGTGACACTAAGGAGTATGACTTCATCGATGCCCAGTTCAGATACTTTTCCTTCTACAATATGTACCTGGTCACCACGGACGGGTTCGATTACGCTCGATCCCAAAGACTTTTGATCCAGTTGCACAACGCCTTCAACTCTGTTCAGTCCGTGGTCCGAGGCAGCGATGGGAAACTACCACGTATGTGGCTGCACTACTTCCAGGACTGGCTCAGAGGTACTGAGTTTTATATACATTCATATTCTGGGGGATATAATAGTAATAATTTCTAAGGGTTTTTAAACCACTCCGCTGAACGAATAGTATTGTATGTACAGTATTGCAAATACTTTTTGTTTTGCAATGATGACACACTTGTCCTCAGTGTTCCTTTAAGATATGTTTGATTAACTATTGTGTACATTCACATAATGTGTTATTTCTAAAATGAGTTTTTATCTTGCATTTTTTTAAATTTGCATTTTTGAATTATTTATTTATTTTATTTATCAAGATATCTATCAAACATCATGCAAAAAAATTCCTTTTCATTTTGAGTTTTTAACACATATTGTCAAATGTTATGCTTGAAAAGGAGCATAATATATTACTTAGCTTTAATAAACTTTAATTATGTGGGGTTTTATTGGTCTAACTATGGGCAATAATGGAAAAGTGATATACTTTTTATTAGCAAACAATTCCACCCTTTTTAAATGAGAGTAACAAATATTTATACTTTTATTTTTAATATAAAATATATACACAAATATTTTTAGATATTTTAAAAACCTTTTTAATACCTATTAACAATTTGCCTAAAAAGGAGCATTATACATCACTTTAATCAGCTGTAATTGCTTACATAAACTATTCAGATAAGCCTCGGAATTCATGTGCTTTTTTTCTGCCTTTTTAAAAAGCATAAAGTATATACTTAGTTTTTTTTAAAAATATTTTTACATTTTCAATGCATAGATTACAATAAGTTCATAATATTTATAACATTGCTGCAATTCTTTACGTCCCAAAAACAAGATGATGAAACACAAATAATATCTACGTATAAATGTTTGCATATTTATAAGATAATACATATTTCGTATACATTGCCAAGGTATCAGTTCGAGACGCTATACCGGCTGGTACCATAGATCATATCAATTAATAATTATTTCGCCAAATTGACCCGCCACTCAAACTTTAGCCCACCCCTGGTCTTTCGAATGTGGGAGGTGGTGAAAAGGGTGAGTGAAAGTTCACCCCTCGTGTTTATCCCCATCCACCTGGTCTCTGGGGTGGAGCAGCACAGACAGATGGGACTTGGGGTGGGAGGTTATCTTTTTCATGTGCACGTGTCCCCGGGCTAGGACATGTCAGACCTCCAGTCAGGAGGAAGTAATATCTAAAAGGCCAATCAAAGCCAGCTGCCCCAAACCAGACAGAAATGTAATATTTTTTTTCTCACGGTCTTCTTTTTTCAGGTCTTCAGGTAGCTTTCGACGCAGACTGGAAAGCGGGTCACATCACCTCGGACAGTTACAGGAACGGCACTGAGGATGGCGCCCTGGCATATAAACTGCTCATCCAGACTGGGTCCAAGAAAGATCCTTTCAATTACGGCCAAGTAAGGAGAACAAGCTTGGAGAAGTCTCAACAAGGCCCGTTTTAACCGAACATTGTTGTTTTTAGCTGACGACCCGCCGCTTGGTGGACGCGGAGGGCCTGATTCCCCCCGAGGTGTTCTACATTTACCTGACAGTTTGGGTCAGTAACGACCCACTGGGCTACGCCGCCTCCCAGGCCAATTTTTATCCGCATCCCCGGGAGTGGATCCACGACAAGTACGACACCACAGGGGAGAATCTGCGCAGTAAGTGTCTGAAAGTGTGAAGTTAGGCCCTCACCTGATCTAATTAAGCCTTTAATAGATCCATTCACACACCCTACTTGCCTATAACCAGATAATCTAGTATTTTATATGTAATATACATTTTAAAAACTTTAAATACAGTATAATGATAAATTTTCGGCCAAGTGTTTCAGTTTTAGTTTTAAGTCCCAAATGTTCTTCTTGTTGTATTCTTAATTTATATAGGTGTTGGAAAAACGTATTTTAACATAGCATCCTTTTCTGCAGTTCCAGCCGCAGAGCCCCTGGAGTTTGCCCAGTTCCCCTACTACCTGAACGGGCTCCGGCAAGCAGGCGACTTTGTGGAAGCCATCGAGAGCGTCCGGGCCGTCTGCGACGAATTTAGCCGTAAAGGAGTTTTCAACTACCCCAACGGGTACCCCTTCCTCTTCTGGGAGCAGTATGTCGGCCTTCGCCATTGGTTCCTGCTGGCCATCAGTGCTGTGCTGGCGTGCACCTTCCTGGTCTGCGCCTTGCTTCTTCTTAACCCTTGGACCGCCGGCATCATTGTGAGTTTTTTCCTGCAGTACAGCTAAATAACCTTGTTTTGATGGTGGGCAGGGGTGGCACACCCCCACCCACACGGGGGACCATTGTCATTGTAATCTAGACTGGGCCAGCCTTAGAAAAGCAAATCCAAAGGAGCGAGAGAGACCCTCAAAGCCTCTACCTCCAACTCCATCATGGCTTTTGTCGGGGGAGGGGGACAGGACGGATCTGCCCAGTCGCGACCTTGGCCCGCTCCACCCATCCATCAGAGGGGATGTTTGAGCCGGGCAGTCTTGAGTTGTTAGAAAACGTTTCACACACAAGCTGGTGGTGCCTCCCAACCCCAATGGAAAAAAAAATGCACGACAACTGTTGCAGCTTTTGCCGGAATGTGTTTTAATTGGACAGAAATCAGGGGGAGGCCCCCGCCGGGATCAAAAGCGCTCGGGAACTGCCTTCTGGGATACCGTTACATCAGTGTAGGGGGGTTACTTCGTAGTACAGTAAAACACTGTTTCGTGGGGTGAAGTGTTGTAGACTGCCCTTGCGACAATACGGCAACACCTAAAATGGCGAAACCTACAAAAATTCACTATATTTTTCTCACTTCCTGTTTAGTGCAAGAAACGTATTTGTTTCTTTTGAGGGGGATTTATAGTACAGTAAAACACTGTTTAGAAAGGGGGCCGGGTAAGGTTGTACACCCCTGCACAATATAGTACAGCAAAAGATGTCAAATCGAGAAACCAGCTGAGCTCTTAAAGCCACATGGAAGAAACAAATTAAATGTAATTCTCACTTCCTCTTTAGAATCATTAACTTTCTCTTTTGGAGAGGTTCGTAGTACCATGAAACACTGTTTAGAATGGGGGCAGGTTAGCATTGTAGACCTCAAAAATTCAGCAAAACCAATAAAACGGGAAAAAACCTACAAAGCCCCTGAAGGCAAATCAGCGGAAAAAAAAAAGGAAAATATATTTCAAATTTCTCGTTTCTTTGGGGGGAGGGGTAGTTGCAGAACAGTTATACAGTGTTTAGCAGGGGGGTAATGTTGTACACCCCATCCACAATTTGGCTAAACCTGTAAAATGTGGAAACCTGCAGAGTACTTAAAGACTAAAATTAAAAAAGATTTCTCACTTCCTTTTTAGTATGAGAAAAATTCTCAAAAGGTTCTTGTCCTAATGATAAATTATAATTATGAGCGCCATTTTTAGGTTGAAAGTAATTCTTGGATGAAATTATTAAAAACAAAACAATTGTGATAATTAATACCTTTATGTGCCAATATTTTGTTTTATTCTTATTCTTAAAACATGAGTGCAGCTATTGTCTGACTTTCTGTCAATCATAAGCACCCATACAGAAAAAAAAGCAAAAAAGCGTGGTGGGTCGGAGAAGCACTCGTCCTGGGGCGGGTAATTTGACGCCGGGCGGCCGAGACCCCGAGGTCAAAGATTGCGTGGGGTGAAAAGGCAAAAGAATTCAACCCAAGTCCTCGCGTCACCTTTCATTTTCACGCTGTCTCACTTCCATTCTTTCAAAAATGAACGTTTTTTTAATTATTTCTTAAAGGTGTTCGTCCTGGCCATGATGACGGTGGAGCTTTTCGGCGTCATGGGCTTGATCGGCATCAAACTTAGCGCTATCCCTGTCGTCATCCTCATCGCCTCGGTGGGCATCGGAGTGGAGTTCACGGTTCATATAGCGCTGGTGAGGAAAATCACACCATTCTCTGCCGTTGGCGGGTATAAACGTCAATGATCCGAGTGGTTTTTCCTACGTTTTTAATTGAGGAAATTCCATTCCGCTAACTCTAAACCTCCTCACTTCACATATAAGATACCCATATACATCACCCCCTCTAATTCAAATAAATGCAAGAATTCAAGAATTAATGCCAAGCCTCTGCGCCACAAGCACTCGTTTTGTCCGATGGGCAAGATTTCCAGCTCATTTCTCCTTTGCACCTTTTCTGCGGCAGGGTTTCCTGACAGCGGTTGGCAGCAGGAACAAGCGCTCGGCCACGGCGCTGGAGCACATGTTTGCCCCGGTGCTCGACGGCGCCATTTCCACCCTGCTGGGCGTTCTCATGCTGGCGGGCTCCGAGTTTGACTTTATTATGAGGTGAGATTTTTTTTTCTTTCTTTTTTAATTAGCTTTGGTGTAAAATTACTTGAGCTGGTACAGTGGGGTTATTGGGTGGATGCTGAGGGAAGAGAATATGGCCTGGATGGATTTTATAACTTCGACTTGCAAATATTGTCATGCCCTCAGAAGATTTACTTGCTTCATTATCTCAAGTTTCATTTCCACGGTCATCATGCTTTTGCTTCTCCCTTTAGTATCATGTACGCCCCAGGAACAATATCATAAAAAGTATAGTATAGTATTGCACTAACTTGCAAAGTGTTTACAAAGCACACTAGGTTCTGAACTTGACAAAGGGAGAGAAAGGAGTTGTGGGAGGGAGCTCAGCCAATAATATATTGTCACTTTTATGTTGCCGCGATGCAAACCAAAAACAGAGAAGCTTTGAATTTTAGTTTTAGGAACGCAAAATAATTGGTTATTGGTGTCGTTTAGTGGGGAGAATTCTGTAAATAGGGCCAGAAAAAACTTCTTTTTCCAGACCAGTGAGTGAAAAGATTTTAAGGCGGAGTCACCGTGTTTTAACTGGTATAATTCGGAAATGATTTTCAGTAAAATACTCTACTAGTTGAGATCATGCGCCTGAAAAACTTCTTGATTTACATTCTAAAAACACTGGTTTTAGGTCACAAATGGACGGATCCACTACTTGAAGAAAATAATCCAGAAAATTGGGTTGAATTTTTCATGGATCTGTCCAGAGAATTTTTATTCTTTATCATTTTTTTAATCTGTGGAACCGATCGGTCTATGCTTAACACAAATTGATTCCTGACCCTTTAACTAGCTTGCACTTTCTATCTTTTTTACTTTGCACACGACAACTAAACCTTTGGTGTCATATTCAGTAAAATGACACAATTTTTTAAAATAACCCAATAAATTGGGTCCATGGCTTGATCAATCGGTCCTCTCTCGACCCAAATTGGGTTATTTCTCACAAATTGACGATTTTTTTGTACAAAATGACCAATAACAGGTAATGGATTTGTCCATTTTTCTATGTTTTTTTTCTTCCGTATGTGTTCTTTTATTATCTTATCATTAGTCCATCTCTGACCCAAATGAGGTTATTTTTCACCTCAAATCATTTTTTCACGTTATGTTTTTTTTAAAGTCATGTTTATTTTTATAACCCATAATCACAAGATGTCTCAAAGGGCTACATGAGGGCAAGGAAAAACTAAAAACCTCAGCATGAGGAAAATGAAACCATGAGAAGGGGCTGCAAATGACCTAATCCTCTTTCCAGGTCGGCCAGGCTGTAATAGTTGTTGAAAGGGTATTATCAGACAATACAATCATCGTCAACATGAAATATAGATAATAACAGAATCTCCGGTTGACAGCTTCCTGAGGTCAACATTACTCATAAGCTATTGATCATAGTCATGTTTTAAGCCTTGATTTAAAATCTTCCACTGAGGTTGCACATCGAATCTCAGAGGATCAAATAACGCTCTCAGACCTGCGATTTTCTTCTTGGTTCTTGGGATCACTAGTAGACCAGTGTTTTTCCAGTCTCTGAGCAGGAACACTGGAGAGCCAGTTATCTGGATCCCCTGGATTGACACGAAGTGGTGGCGTACCCCCCTTTTTATGCACACATACGAAATACCCGCACCTGGTTCTGTCCCTCCTTCCGACCTCAAAACACACAACAAATGGAGAAAACATCAAGGGCGTGTAGCAGCTGCTCGTAAACATGGAAGCATTTCCCTACCCACTGGGTGGTGTCTCTCCTTCTCACTCACGCACTCGGGAATCCGGAAAACATTCTCATCCACCCTTTCGGTTGCTATCCTCAGTGCTAAATTCGAACCGGTCAGTCCTTGACTGCGTCTATGGCGGGCGGCCACCAACGTTTCGTGTGCACGCTTTTTCTAGCAACGTTTCACGGAGAGAGAAAAAAAGAAGGCAAATAGCTCGATGTTTTTCAGCTGAATGCGGTCTCGGGCCCAGAACCCGAAACCGCAACCTTGAGCTCACAGACTGCCAGCGGAGGCCCTCCAAGACATTAAAAAAAAGCGCAGTTTGTCTGCAGGAGTGAAGGAGAGTGCTCTGAGGGTGGCTTCCTTTTGTGTGGAAACAAGACGTTTTTCAAACTTTTGTACTTCAAAAGATTTTTTAGTGATTCAAGTTGAAACCACTTTAAAAAAAAGGCATTGTTGATGTTTGTGTTAGCACAGCAAAGCTAGCAACCTTTCACAATCTTCAAATTCAGGAACGATACAGACAATGAATAATACAACATAACATCATTTTCAGAGTGATACCGATTCCTATCTTTTGAATAGTCATAAAACCCAGTTCCAGATACAGATACCACAATCATATAAAATATCATCCCTCATTAAAAAACATGAAAAAAATTACCTCATAAGCCCAAAATTATATTTTTCAGGCTTGTATCAATACAGATATCAATACTAGGTCCTTTCTTACAACATTTTTGAACACAGCAAAGCCATCAATGTTTTATAATCTTCAAATTTGGGGAATCTACCAAAAAGGAGTGACACTGGATAACATTTATTTCATAGAGGTACTGAAACTCATTAGCACTAGCATGGATATTATGATTAAACAACAAAAACCAAGCCAGAAGAAACAAATAATCATATTAGCTTCATGCGAATATCACGAGAAAAAATATAGAGAAGATAAGGTAACTAGAATTAGCAGGAATGTTAAGGAAAAAAACGACAAAGAAAAAAAAACCTAAAACAAATCATTGTAAAAAAACACCATAGACAAGCTAAAAAAAAGTAGCAATAGCGTGGATAGTATGATAAATGACTACAAAAAAAAACAAAAAAACCCAAAACAAACAATCATACTAGCTTAATTAGAAAGACTACAGACCAGGTATAGATAATTAGCATTCGTTCAGATGTCATGTTAAAACAACAACAAAAAATTCAAAGCCAAAACAAACAAATAATCGTATTAGCTTCCTGTCAACATTTTGAGGAACAACATGGATGAGCTAAAAAATAGTTACCATTAGCGTGGTTATTATGATAAAACTAGAAAAAAACACAAAGCAAAAGAAAAAACAATCAAATCAGATTAACGCTAACGTAAAAAGAAACATTATAGATGAGCTAAAGATAATTAGCATTAACATAGATCATATAATACAATTTTAATTTTAAAAAAGCCAACCAAAACAAAACTATTGTACTAGCTTAATGCTAATGTAAGGAGAAACACCACATACGAGCTAAGGATAAATAGCATTTGCATGAATGTTATATTAAAACTCTAAAAGAAAGCCAATACTAGCAAACATTAGTGTTTTAGCTTTGAATTAATGTGATGAAAACACCATAGATGAGCTAAATTTAAGTAGCATTATCACAGATATCATGCTAATCCTAAACCTTCAAACAACTACTACTTTTTAAACAAAACTAACAGTTGCTCATCTCCTTAAAACATTTTTTGGTTTCTTTGTTGGGGGTCCCGAGCTTCAGCCGGACAAGCTACGCTTAAAGCTAGCAATCTGAGTAAACAAGCCGCGGTAAACATGTGCTAGCCTTGTACCACACAAAATAAACAGCACGCCTAATTCGGCTCATTCAGCGCATAGCGAATCGTCCACATACGTGCTCACATGTAAACAGCGGCTCACGACTCCCAATACCCCCACGCCAAGTGGAAAAGATTCAAGTTTGTATAAACAAAAGAATTCCGGAGAGCGGGGCGCCGTTGGAGGTCTCGATCGGGCTGACGTCGGTCTTGTGCTCTCTCTGTTTGGTCTTGTGCAGTTTTGGGAAAGGGGGGCTTTATTCGTACGAATGTGTCTCAGAAAAAGAAGTCTTCAGTTTGCTTTCATCTAGAAGTGATAAAGGAGAATTTGAGCTAACAATGCAAGGATTTTTTGTGGTGGAAAATTCCAGAAGGGTGCTTCTGGTTTTGACTGAAAGAAAAATTAGAGTTGAAAAATTGCGTCCAAGCAAAAGATGTTCTGATTACATGTCATCTAAGGTGAGGCGAGCCTTGCAAAGCTGGCCTTCACTCGGGGGCAAAAATTTGTGCTTATGGAAAGAAAGAAAATTGAGGACGCTGTCAAAACCCAAGCTCTGCTAAGCTTTTTTTCTTTTTTCCAAAAGTTCATGTTTCCCTCTGCTGCCACGTTTTTGCTAGCCGCTAGCTGAACTTTGGCTGACGTTATAGGGCTAACCTTATTACAGGTCACCCGTTTTAGTTCCTCAAAACATACTCATGCACATTCAGCTTATTTGTCCTCATAGTCCATTGACTGGTGCAGCAAAACAGGATACAATCCAGATTTTGAAGTTTATTGCTGAATCTTAGGTTCATTTAAGATGATGTAAATGTGCGTGTTAGCGCGTTAGCGTGTACATGGGAAAATTTGCACAAATTGCATGGAAATTGCATGTTTAATGCTGTCTCTCTCTGATTTCTGTTAAGTGGACTCCTCTCTAATTTTCTAGGGTCTCTTTCTTGTGGCGCCCCCTCCCTTTGTTTAGTTCTGTTGGGATGCACGCAACACTAGAAAAAAAAATGCTGAGCGCAGAGGGAAGCATTCTTGTGGCGACGGCCACCAGGGCATCAAAAGCTGTTTTGGTGGAACGAGTGGGAATTAGATTTGCCACCCTTTGCAAACTTTCCCCTTTAACATGTTTTCCCATGTGAAAAAATGTCTGAATCTTTAACGAAAAATCAATTATACAGGTAAAAGAAAAATTAAAAATTTAATTTTGAGTTACGTTTGGTCTAATGTGACATGAGCTGGTACAGGGGTGTTGACGAGTGGATGACACTGTAACTCGTTGGTCCGCTTTAATAAAGTACAATTGTAGATTGGTTTCTGTAGAAGGAAAAACAGGTCACAATCTTATTTTCCAATGAATATAGATACATAAATTATAAGTTGCCTTCCTTATAAGGCATATAAAAAGCTCTTTATCTTTGGGGGGTCCAATATGGCTGTTTCAACATTTAGGGTGGACAAACCCTGGTGTATATCCTTCTTAAATCTCTCTCACTTTTGCAGGTATTTCTTTGCGGTGTTGGCCATCCTGACCCTCCTGGGAATGCTCAACGGTTTGGTCCTCCTCCCGGTGCTCCTTTCTATGTTGGGCCCCCCTTCGGAGCCCCCCCTACCTGAAGACGGGGGCCCCCGCTCGGCCCCTTCGCCGGAGCCGCCTCTGCCCCCGCCTATGGCTCATCGCGGCTACTTCGCCGACCAGCACGACCCCCGCCGAAATTTCTCCGAATCGTCCGACTCTGAATATTACTCGGAGGCGACCAGCACGTCCGGGATCGGCGAGGAGGATTATAAATACTGCGATCGGAGCGCTTACGGCGTGACTCCGCCCACTTCGCATATTCTATTGGAAGCCAGCAAGAATCCTAGTTTCCCAAAACTCACGGTACGTATTTAGTTTACAGGATGTACTTCATTTACGAACGAGTTCCGACACAAAATGTCTGCGTAGTCTGATTTTACCATCAAAGTTTTAAGACAGAATGGCACAGCATAGAATAAGATGCTAGAATTAAGAATAGGATAAGGGTTTTTTTTTCAGCATAAAAGCAATTCTTGTTTGAAATTAAACCACGTATCTTGTCAGCATGAAAGATGCAAACTTTTAACTTGAAAAAAGATGATAAAGATCCCTCCATCCATCCATTATCTGCACCGCTTATCCTCAGTAGGGTCGCGGGGGTGCTAGAGCCTATCCCAGGCAGTGGGCAGGGGACACCCTCAACCGGTTGCCAGCCAGTTGCAGGGGGCACAGAGACAGACAACACACTTGCTCATTCACACCTAGGGACAATACGAACTGGCCAATTAACCTGACATGAAACGGGAGTACCCGGAGGAAACCCACACAAGCACGGGGAGAATATGCAAACTCCACACAGGAAGGTTCGATCTCATGACCTCAGAACTGTGCCGCACACGTGCTAACCACTGCGCTGCGGTGCTGCCCATGATGAAGATATTACCTTCAAATTGAGAAGATGCTCGTTTTTAGCTTAGCTTGGAAAAAATATGCTAGTTTCCACCTTCCAGTTTAGAAAAAAATAACACTTCTTCTTATCGGTTGTTTCAGCATAGAACTAGATGCTCATTCCAAATTAAGGAGTTAACACTTGTTTTCAGCATAGATGCTCATTATTGACTTAGAAAGAATGAGGCTTGTTTTCCGCACAAAATATTTCCGGTTTCTTACGCAGAAGAAGAAACAGAAGGTTATACTTTTGTGTGGAAGATGACACTGTACTAAAGAAGATGTTGCTTGTGTTTGGGCAAAGTAGAAGATGCTAATTTCGAATTAAGACAGAGATAAAATTTGTTTTTAGCATAGAAAATGATTGTTTTCATTTTATATGAAGATGATATTTGTTTTCAGCATGGTAGAAGATGCTGGATTTGAATTGAGATGATAATTTATGTTTTCAGCATAGAAGAAGATGCTAACTTTCATTTTGTAAGAAAAATATGCTTATTTTCAGCATAGTAGAAGATGATATAGAATTTGTAGAAGAGGGTTGCTTAGTTTTAAGAAAATGCCGGTTTCCTGTGTACAAAATACGATTCCGTTTTTTTCTTCTGTTAGGTTGTGAGGCCGTCGAGGGAGACCGGAGGACGCATAGAACCGTCTAACGACTCTTCCCACAAAGCTCGGTCGCCTTTGAACTCTCAGGTGACGTGCTGGGACGGACCCAAACGGGACCCGCACAAACCGGGACAACACAACTTTCAGGAATCCGGACGGACTCACCAGAGCGGCCCCAGGACTCAAAACAGCAGGGGCCCTCAGCCAAACAGGACTAAAGGGCCCGGCAGTTACGGAGCCCCCGTCACCATGGTGACGGCCACCGCCTCGGTGACGGTGGCCGTGCACCCCACTTTACCCGGGGCGGCCTACCAGGGTTACATGCACGAAGGCTTCGACACGGACACCGAGTCGGACTGTTTCCACAACGAAAAGACGTTCTCCTCGTATAAAAGAGACTCTCTAGAGCTCCAGCACGTGGAATGTCCGCAGGGAAACTTGACAACACAGAACAGGCAAGGTGAGGATCTTCACTTTATCTCCTTTTTTTGAGCTATGGCAGCCGTTTTAGATGTAGACCCAAAAAAATCCCTCCAGTTGGTGTGTTCCGCCTGAACTTGCCTGGTGAACAATTTGCTCTATTTGGTGACATCAAATTGGTAATTATTCATCAAAAGTGTACAGTTAGCAAGTGTCTGTGTAAAAATATACCAAATTTAATAATAAATAAACGATTTTCCAGACTATAATGCACGGCCAAAAAACAAAAATTTGCCAGGAATTAGCAAGTGCACCTTATAGACTGAAAATACAGTTTATGAACAAAATTAGATTTCCTAATAGTTATGTTGTAAGACATTTTTTTATATTCCGTTTTTAATGCAACGCTGTACACACAAACATAGTAAAATTATTTTAATAAAAAATAAAAACAAAGACTTTCCTATTTATACAATTATTTAAAATATCTACAAATAAAATTATCTGTATATTATATATATATATATATATATATATATATATATATATATATATATATATATATATATAATGTATAATATAAGAAAGGAATGAGTAAATTATTATTTACTTATTATTTACATTGTGAAACTATTTATGTATTTGTTTTCATTCAAACAATTTACATACAATAAAAGGAACATAATCATCCCAGAAAAAAATGTTTATTTATATCTAATTAATTTAAAAATAAAATTAGAACATTTTCTATTTTTTACTGGTATTTAGTTATCTCCAATTAATTATATCTAGTCGATTTTAGAAAGGAACATATGATTGCCTAGAGAGAGATGGGCGCCACCGGGCTGTACTTGCCCAAGACACACCACCGGTTCCCCTAGTGGTTAAGGGATCCAACCAACCAATCAAAATTAGATTGTGGTTTGTCCATTACTTTTTTGTTTGATTAGCCTATAGGAATAAAATAACAATTACAAAATAAATGATAAAATAATAATTTATTTTTAAATCAGCAAAAACAAAAAATTGACCATGTGTTTTTACCCACTTATGTATTTTTTAATATATATATATATATATATATATATATATATATATATTACAGTGAAGAAAATAAGTATTTGAACACCCTGGTATTTTGCTATTTCTCCCACTTATAAATCATGGAAGGGTCTGACATTTTCATCGTAGGTGCGTGTGCACTCTAAAAGAGATAAACTAAAAAGAAAAATGGAGAAAACACAATGCATGATTTTTTTTAAAAATGTATTTGTGTGATATACCTTAAAATAAGTATTTGAACACCTGCATATCATCTAGAATTCTGACCCTGAAAGTCCCCCTATTAGAAGTCCACCTGCACTCCATGTATCATCTTGAATCAGATTTGAGATCATTAACTGTATAAAGACACCTGTGCACCCCATAGAATCAATACTTATTTGCAGATATATCACTCAAATAAATTGTTAAGAAATCATGCATTGTGATTTCTGGATTTTTCTTTTTAGTTTATCTCTCACAGTGGACATGCACCTTTGATGAAAATTTCAAACCCCTCCGTGATTTCTAAGTGGGAGAAATAGCAAAATAGAAGCGTGTTCAAATACTTATTTTCTTCACTGTATATATATATATATATATAAATATATAGAGAGTTTGCTTTGGCTCCCAAAAAGCGTTTGATCAAAACATTTTTTTAAAAATCCGATTGATCTAACCCGATCTTTTTTTGTTTTGTTTTTCTAGGCGTGTCATCGTCAAGGACCCCAACGTCCAAAGAGGTCTAGACTCATCTAACGGCACGCGTACATAAACTGCCACATAGGATTTATTTGAAGGACAGTGTGTAAATCTATGAGTATATATTTTAATACTAAACAACAAAAGAGGGAAGCTATTTAAAAAGAGTACTGTATAACTTTGGGGTATACTCGAGTACAATTTCTTTGTTTGTGTACGGGCAGAGTTTGTTTTATTTCTTGTGAATAGAATAATCGAAAGAAAAAAAAAGAATTTGTAATATGTAAAAAAATGGTCCACACAGATTAAGATATGAACCTACGTGGTCAGTGTTTTTATTTCCAATTGTATTACGATGTTCGGGTTTTTTTGCTGCTACATTTGAAGTGATTTGCCTTAATACATGCAGTAGCTCCTCTTCCTCCCCTTGGACGCCGATTATATTATCGTTACTGTGAAATCAAACCGATTTCGGAAGAATGTGCCTTTGTCGCTTACGAAAACGCAGCATCAGCAGCTCAGTATTACGTCCTTTGCAGTTTTTTTTGGTCTACTTGAAGGTTTTTCTTATGTAACAACGGGAACTATAAGGGAGTTGTTTTTATTTGTTGTAACTTCGATGGAGTTGCGTATAAGCTATTTTCACATTGATTTTTTTTTAAACTCACTTTATTTCCTCTGCAGTTTTTTTGAGACGGATATTGTCTTTTACTGCCAGTATCATTTACAGGGAAGTTTTTTTCAAGTGGCAGCTATGGCGTACAGTATTCCCTCGATTTTTGCGGTTAGTACGCTCCATAACATATGTATTAAGTAAATTTCCACAAAGTGATACCCTTGTACGAGGGATCAGTATTCGAACACTGAATTGTTCGAATAATGAAACATTTTTCCCTATACAAAGTAATGGCATTTTCTTTGATACGTTCCTACCCATTCTAAAATACCCAAAATATTGATAAAACGTGTACCTAAACAACCATAAAGCCCCAAGATATTAATAAAATGTGTACCTAAACAAGTACTAATACCAAAAATTGATAAAAACGTGTATTTAAAGAGGCATAAACGCCCAAAATATGAATATGACCCTAAATGATGATATGAATTTAATTGTCTTAATAATAAACATGAATCATAATAAAGATGCAATTACTGTATATTTGACCAGCATTTTGAAAAGATGCTACAGTTGTCTCCATCCATACATAGCGTTAGTCCAGCTTTCTTGTGAGCACAACTTGTAAACACACGGGACGCAGAAATGGAAATGCCATATATGTATTCATCCGTTGAACCTATTTATAGTATAAAATCTGAACCGCGAAAACAAGGAGGGAATACCGTATTTCATTTGTATCTATAAATAAACTATTTAGTAGCTACTGTGCAGTGGGGGATCCATTTTGACCCGAGAGGGGAGGAGGTGGAGAGCTGAACAAAATGTTCATGTCATGCCATATAAATTATTTATATTGAAATTTTTATTTTTGTAGTTTGTACAGATGTGTTAGTATTTAGACCGAAGTTCTATTTTGAAAGAGTAATTTATATATATATGTGTATGTATATATATACATATATATATTATATATAATATATATTATATATATTATACAATTTATATAATATATATTATATATATAATATATATATAGATATATCTATTTGTTGCGGAGTTTGGAGTTTTTTTGCATCAAGGAAAGGGAGGAGGGGGCTTATTATTATTATTATGGGGTTTTTTTTTGTTTGTTTTGAGTGCCCCCCCCTTCCTTTATCAATGTCCATGTCTGAAACACTGTGACTTGTGAAAACTATGCTCAAGAAAGCCCGCTATGTTGTCACCTGCTATAGAAAATAACTAACAAAAATAAATTCCATGAAAAAATAATCTGTTGTGTCTGCTATTTTTTGTTGGAGTATTTTAGGTATAAACATGTATTATAACATTGAACTAATCTGTAATAAATGGCAGTTTTTTGTTGCGGTATTTAAAGTATAAATGTATAATATTAATGGTATTGCCATTTTCCATTATCAAGGCTTTTTGAAAAAGCGTCAGGGAGCCACTGCGGGGCGCCAAGATCCACATGCAGCTCCAGAGCCGCTCGTTGCTGACCCCCAAGATAACCAGAATTGCCAATTTTTTGGTTGAAATACTTAATATATAAATATGTAGTATAAATGGTAAAACAATCTGCTATTATTTGCAGTTTTTGTTGAAGTATTTAAAGTATTTCATGCAGAAGTACAACATGGTCCAGAAACTAGTTCAGAACATTGAACACATGTATACCAGTTTGGTACTGATGAATGGTACCATTGGAGCGTGGTTTTAAACCACTGTTTAGTGTGAGACAAGGCTTCATTCTCTCTCCAACATTTTTCAACATCTTCCTGAAGAGGATCATGTCCGAAGCTCTGGAGCAACATGAAGTTCAGTCAGTATTGGGGGACACAACATCACTAATCTCAGTTTTGATGATGGTAATGCCGGATAGGCAGGAGGCGAACAGGAACTCCTGGACAAAGCTGGAAAATCAGCACAGATAAAAAAAAAATGATAATGGCCAACAATCCCCAAGGTATCACCACAAACATCACCATTAACCACAGAGAGCTAGAACCTGTCACCTAAATATCTTGGAGCTGTCATATCAGAAGAGGGGTCAACACCAGAAATCATGGCCAGGATAGCTCAAACCACAGCCGGACTTGCCAGACTTAACAATGGTGAACATTCAGGGAACGGATATCGAGAAGGCGACATCCTACAAGTACCTGGGCGTTTACCTGAATGATAAACTGGACTGGACCCATGACATAACTGCTCTTTACAAAAAAGGGCAGAGAAGACTATCTGCTTAGGAGGCTGAGGTCTTTTGGAGTGCAGTGGGTACTCCTGAAGAACTTCTATGACACTGTGGTGGCATCAGCCATCTTCTACGGAGTGGTATGCCTTGGGAGCAGCATTTTGATGGCTAAAAGGAAAAGACTGGGCAGTCCGATCAGGAAGGCCAGCTCTGTCCTGGGATGCTCCCTCGACTCAGTGAAGGTGGTAGGGGAGAGGAGGATGATGGCTAAGCTGTCATCCATGACTAGGAACATCTCCCATCCCCTGCAGGACACCGTACCTGATCTGGAGAGCTCCTTCAGTGCAAGGCTGCTTTGCCCCAAGCGTGTGAAGGAGCGGTTCCGCAGGTCCTTCCTTCCTGCATCTGTCAGACCGTATAATAAGAAGTGTTCTCAATAGACTGCACACCCTCCATGACTTTGCATACTACTTTGCACATTACTGGCCACTTTACCCAATATTGCACACTCGCCATTGGAAATATGATGGTTTTTATTTTTTTAATTTTTAAATACTTGTTTATACTGTTGATATTCTTAGCTGTTATTCATTGTCTTACTGCTGTAACAAATACATTTCCCCATTGTGGGATGACTAAAGTATTATCTTATTTTATCCTAAACCCATCTGGAGGGACAAGAACATAGCAGTGAAATCAACTTCTATCTTGCTCTATGCCTGTGAGACATGGACTGTCAGAGCAAAATTAGAAAAGAAAATCCAAGCCATGAAGATGCCTTGCTTCAGGAAACTTCTCGGCATCAGCTACTTAGCCCATGTGTCAAATGAAACGGTGCGCAACACCAACAGAGGGCACGTTGGAAGAACTGATGTCAACTGTGCGTAGACGGCAGCTTCAGTGGTATGGTCACGTCACAAGATCATCAGGACTGACCAAAATCATTCTCCAGGGCACTGTACGAGGTGGCAGCAGGAGAGGAAGACCTAAAAAGAACTGCACTGACAGCATCAAGGAATGGACTGGTTCCAACTTCGCCACAACTCCAAAATAGGGCATGGACCGTCAACAGTGGATAAAGCTGTCCAGAGTTGCGTCCTCATTGCTGCCCGGACGACCTAGGCCAGGGGTGTCAAACTCATTTTAACTCGGGGGCCACACGATAGAACAAACATTCTGTCGGGGGGCCGGACTAGTCGATTAAAGAGAAAGAAAAAGAGAAATAAAGAAATAAGAGAAAGAGGGAGGGAAAAGGAGAGAGGGCAGGACAAAGAAAGAAAAAGAAAGAAAGGGAGCGTGTGAGAAACAAAAGAGATAAAAAGTCATGAGAGAGGGGGGAAAAAAGGGAGAGGAATAAAGAAATCCAAAGAGAAATAAATAGACAGAGGGAGAGAAAAGAGAAAAGAAAGAGCAATGGGTAGGAAGAGAGAAAGAGAAGAGAGAAAAGGAAAAAAGGAAGTTAGAGCAAAAGAAGTTAAAAAGACACAGAGAGAGAAAGAGACAAAGAGCAACAAAAGAAGAGAAAAAGAGACACAGAGAGCAAAAGAGACAGAGACAGAAAGTGGGAGAAAAGGGGTGGAAAAGAGAAAGAGAGAGAGAGAAATAAATACAAGTACAGTGTCTTTGTGAGAGGCACCTGACTTTGGCAACATCAAGTTGACATATTTCAAATTGCAGCTTGTTTTTCTCTTGCGCTTCTCTGAGTGTTGTCTCGCGGGCCGGATTCAATCCCTTAGCGGGCCTGATCTGGCTCGCGGGCCGCCTGTGACCTAGGCAGTTAAGGGACCCGTGAACCGTCATTTAAAGTATAAATATACAGTATAAACGATATTGCCAATTATTTGGTTAAAGTACATTAGTAAAAACTCTACTATATGCAGTATTGCCATTTTTTGGAGTTGAAGTACCGATGGTATAAATGTGTAGTATAAACGGTATTCCCATTTTTGGGGTAAAGTACTTCAAATGTAAAGGTGTATCATACACTGTACTACCATTTTTTGATAGTATTTTGGGTATAAAAAGTAAAATACTTTATACAACTTGCCATTTATGGTTTAGGTTTTTTAAGTATAAACGTGTAGTATAACCGGTATAAATAATCTGCTACAATTTGCGATTTTTTTTTGTTCAAATATCTAAAGGAAAAGCATGTAGTATAAATGCTAAAATACTATCTTGCCACAATTAGCCAAATTGTTGTTACATTTCAAATAGAAAAAGTGTAGTATAAAAAATAAAATACGATCCTGCAACAATTTGAGGATTTTTCTTTAAAGTATTTCAAGTAGCATAAACAATGAAATGATCCGTACAATCTGACACATATTTTAAAGTACAGTAAAATACTTAGCTGCCATCTTTGTGTTAGTTGAATTTGTCATCATCTGAAACGGACTTAAGCAACAGAAGTGATCGCAATCAATTCAGCGCTAAAATTATTCAATGAAACAAATGGGACCATCGTGCTATTAGCTAGCGATAAACAACACCACATTGCATCTCAACACCCATCAGCATTAGCATTCTTTCAAATTAGCCCTCGTCTGAGATTAAGCACATTAATGTCAGTTTATCGCCCTGTGTTTTTATGTTTTTTTGTTTACTTTTTTAAAACAGTGGAACCAGAATCTATTCTTGCTGTTATCAGGAAAAGTCAGACTAATGGAAACAGCAGTACCTTTCAGGACCAATAAACGCTATGATCCTTTTAAGCAAATCCTCGCCCGAATTTTTTTTCTGCTCTTTTTTCGATATTTAAAACAGTGAATGTACTGTTTACAGTGTAATTCAAGAAAGTACTCTTGCTGTTAGTGTGAAAAAGTAATTTAGCTGTTAGCCTAGCAGTAAGCCAACATCACAGTACCTCTCAAGATTAGTTAGCATTAGCATTGTTTCAAGCAAACCCTCATTTGAAATTAAGCACATAATTGGTTTATTGCCCTGTGTTTTTTAATATTTGAAACTTTGAAACTAAAATGTATTCTTGCTGTTTGCGTGAAAAAGTAAGTTAACTTTTAGCCTAGCACTCCCCCTCAGGAACTTAGCATTAACATCCTTTCAAGATAACCTTCAACCGAAATGTATTACATAAAACTCCCTTTTTTGCCCTTTTTCTATATCTAAAACAGTGAAACTAAAATTTACTTTTGCTTTTAGTGTGAAATATTAGTTAGCTGTTGGCCTAGCAGTAACAGCAACACTGCAGTACCACTCAGGACCCGTTAGCACTAGCATCTTATCATATATCATTGCTAGCTTGGAAAGAATTCTTAATCGTCAATTTTTACGCACAAGAAATCAACTTACCATCGTCACTTTTTTTGTGATAAAAATGACACACAAGCTAGCACTACGCTTGAGGCTAAATATTCATTTAGTATTTGTTTTAATTGATTAAACTTCTTGTTTTTTGACAGTTGGTTCTAGAAAGCCTTATGTCTCTTTAAACACACACAACCCACAACCCAGTTGTTTATGTGAAAACGACAGTAGGTTAGCACTATGAGTTTTTAATTGATTATCGCAAATATATGTCGTGCAACGATAGGCTTAGTTTAAAAAATTCTGATTACTCACTTATAATGCAAACAAACTCCAAACTTACCATAGTTAATCCTTTGTAAAATGAATTAGTACGTTAGAACAAGCCTGAAGGCTTATATTCATTTCAGTATTTGTATTAATTAATTTTAGCAAATATATAGCATGAAACAAGAGGCTTGGTTTTAAAAAATGCTAATTAGTCACTTATAATGCAAACAAACTCAAAGCTTACTGTAATTTATGCCCTGTGAAACATATTAGTAAGTTAGCACTAGCCAGAAGGCTTATATTAATTTCAGAACTTGTTTTAATTGATTATAGCAAATATGTACCATGAAACCAAAGGGTTGGTTCAAAAAAATGCTAATTAGTTACTTTTAACGCAAACCATCTCCAAACTTACTGTAGTTAATGCTCTGTGAAACATATTAGTAAGTTAGCATTAGCCAAATGGCTAATATTCCTTTCAATGTTTAGTTTTAATTGATTATAGCAAGTACTGTATATCGCATGAAACAAGAGGCTTAGTTTTATAACCTGCTAATTAGTCACTTTAAACGTAATTATTAATAAGCTAGCGCTAGTATCCAAGCTATCTAATACTGTGTAGTGGGTTTTACATAATTCACCCAAGGAACCATTGTTTAGTTAGCGAGTTCCTAGGGGGACTCTGAATTCGGCCGGCTCGAGCCGCTCTCTTGTTTAGTTTTGTTATTGCAAGTTTAAATGTCATTAAAGCAGCTTTCGTTGGCACCTTTGTTTGACACTCCGCCTACGACTCCCGTCTCTGCTCGCTACAACAGTATTATTTTACAATAATTTTTTTGACAATTTTGTTTCTTGCTATGTACCATAAAATGCTAATGATTCGATCCTAACAAACTACAACGGCACAATGATTTGGAAAATAATTATTGGCTTACTGTTTTAACTGCCTTATTTCTTGTGAAAGTTAGTCGGTGATAACTTGTCAAATCACGTATAGTGGTATGGCGTGCTTTCGTCCACCAGAGGGCGCCTAATTGATTTGTAATTGGGACAGGTGTGTCCAATCACCCCACACCTGTCCCTAATTAGCCCAACATTTATAAGGACATTTCAGTTAGCACCCGTTCTTGGGTCATTTTTATTTTCCACACCATTTTCCACTATCAATAGCACCATCTAGTGATGGCAAAATAAAGCCCCATATAGCAGTGAAGCCCTGCAGGAATATGCTCCACACACACACACGGGACTTCCAGATGATTCATCACCTCGACTACGCCCTCATGTGGACAGAAAAATGTATAACCGTAAATACTGTAGACTTTAAATACCAAAAAATACCACATTTTGAAGAGTGCATTAAGAAAGTAACAGAGTACGAGTTTATCATTAATTGGTCTGTGTTACTTTGTGCACAAGCACAAAATAAAATAAAGAGAGTAAAATAAAGAAGGTATTCATTTTTATCTTAAACAATAGTTTTACCAAAGTTTTTCGACACAGGCGGGCTCTTTTTTCGAGAGAATTTCAACTGCTTTCTAAATAACTCAAGTTAGAAATGAAGCATGGATGTGAGATGGCAAGTTTTTAAAGAAACTACACTCAAAGCTAGAGAATCATTTCCTGAATCAGTCACGTGGTCCCCACGTTTCGCGGAGGTTCAAACGTCACTGCATACGTCATGCGGAACTGGCTGCTGGACTTCCTCTGTGACAGACCCCAATCAGTGCGGATAGGTCAGAACAGTTCAGATGTCATCTACCTCAGCACGGGCTCCCCCCAAGGCTGCGTCCTAAGCCCCTTGCTGTTCACCTTGATGACACACGACTGCGTCCCTAGGTCCGCCACAAACCACATCGTGAAGTATGCTGACGACACAACAGTGGTGGGCCTCATCAGGGATGACAACGACCTGGCCTACAGAGAGGAGGTGGAGCAGTTGGTGGGCTGGTGCAGGGACAACAGCCTGGTCCTGAATGTCGACAAAACTAAAGAGATCATTGTCGACTTTAGGAAAAACCAGCCCAACCATGCCCCACTTTGCATCAACAACAAGGCTGTGGAGGTTGTCAGCAGTATCAAGTTCCTAGGGGTGCACATTACAAACAAACTCACCTGGTCCGTAAACACTGCATCACTGGTTAAGAGGGCACAGCAGCGCCTGTACTTCCTGCGGAGGATGAGGAGAGCCCACCTGCCCCCACCCTCCCTCATTACATTCTACAGGGGCACCATAGAGAGTATCCTGACCAGCTGTATCTCTGTGTGGTGTGGAGGCTGCAGCGCTACCGACTGGGGTAGTGTTAGGAGGGTAACGAGGACAGCAGAGAAAATAATCGGGACTACACTTCCCTCCATTCAGGACATTGGCCAGAAGCACTGCCTATCCCATGCTAAAAACATTACCGGGGACCCCTCTCACCCCCATCATGGACTGTTCACTCTGCTAGCCTCTGGGAAGAGGTACTGCAGTGTGCGGTGCAGGACCACCAGGCTCCGCAATAGTCTAGTCCCCCTGGCCATTAGACTGTTAAATGGTCAATCTAACATACAGTTAACTTAAATCTAAACGGCTGCTAATCTGACTTTTGCACTACTGGCAGTTTTTTTTATAGCTTGCCACTCCTTGCACATTGCTCTCTGCACTATTGTAATTACAGCGTTATTGTTACTGTGTACCTGACTTGTTAACCTGACTGCCCATTTTGCGCATCTGGTTAGCTACTCTTCTTGCACTATCGGAACTATGGTAAAATACTATACGTAGCCAAAATACAATACAACATTATTTATATCTGTACATTCAAGGAAACTGTGGGGGTCAGATGCATCGACATTTCGTTCTGTATACACGTGTACTAGAATGACAATAAAGTAGATCTGGAATCTGAATCAACACACACGTCGACTCGCGATTCATGAATCATTCATCTAAAATACTCGGCACACCCTTCTGAGATTCGAGCCAAGAAGCAGATCACTGCCACCATAACTTTATCCAACTTCACCCGGATTTGGGATGTTTGTTTTTTGTTTTCTGGTTTAGCCAGTTTAATTGTTGTTTTTAACCTTTTTTTTTTTTTTTTTTTTGGTTTCCTTATTAAATACCATCTTGCCTTGTTTCCTGCTTCCCGGCGTTAGGGTTCCACTGCAGTTCACAACATCATGATTCATTTGAAAAAGGTTTAAAATACTTGACCTGCTTTCTCGCAATGTGGTGCGTTTTGTGCCAAGCGTTTAAAAGTGCAAATTGACTTCTATTTGTTTGACAAGCTTTCATTTTCGCCGTTTATAAACGCATCAGGAACACACACAAACACAATCAGGCTAAATTGAAAGCATACACTCTCCTTCTCCTTCCTTTTGGTCCGTAAATATCCGTCCAAACGTCGGGCCCACCTGTGGAGATAAAAGAAGCCGTAAATTCCTGCGGCATTTTTGTTGATAGCGTCATTGAATCGGCCTTCTACTTTTCAAAATAAAACAAGACGTTTGTGCATTTAACACTGCAAAATGAGTCATTTGAGTGGTGTGATTTCCTGCAGTTATGAATGAAGTGTAAAGGAAACCCAGACAATGACTTTGGACTTTGAAATCCTTCCTTGTGTCTTCATTTTAAATTTCTACATTCCTTCCTTCCGTCTTTTTTTACTCCCTTTTCTCCATTTGGATTTGTTTTTCTTTTTGTTTGTTTTCCTGCCTTTCTTTGTTTTTCTCCTTTCCGGTTTCTTTCTTTCTTGCTTCTGTTTTTTATTTATTGTTGGTCTTCCTACCTTTCTTACGTTTGTTTGTCACCATTTGTATTCATTTCCTTTTTTACTTCTTGGTTCCTTTATTTTTTTTTGTCTCCTTCTTTTGTTTTCTTTTGCTGTTTTCTTTTTTGTTGTTGTCTTACTTTTATATGTGATGTTTTCTTTTCTTTTTATCTTCCTTGCTTGCCTTTTTTGTCCTTCATTTTTTATTTCACTTGTTTTATCTTCCTTTCTTTGTTTCATCATTCCTTTCTTTCTCATTCTTTCTTTATTTCCTGCTTATGTTTTTTTTCTTTCTTTCTTATTCCTCAATATTGATTGAGCTTTACTTCCTTCCTTCATTTCTCTGTTTTCCTTCCTTCCTTTCGTCATAGTCATGATTGCTTTTTTTTTAAATTATTATTTGTATCCAGTATTCCAGTCACTCCTTGTCAGTCCATCAGCGAACCTCTGCATACGCAAGGCAAACACTTTGACTCTGGTTCCAGTCGGTCCCACCTCCATCCGTCCTCTAGTCTGTTCCTGATTTACTGTTTGTCTCCGGCTATCGACCCGTTTTTGACCACCGACCATGTTCTGATCTCCCGCTCCGGCTATCGACCCGTTTCTGCCCCTGACCACGCTCCGATCTTCCGTCCCGGCGAATCACTTCCGCATTCCAATCACGCTCCGATCCCGTGAGCTGCTCGCTCTTCCTGTCTTGCAATCACTGGATCGTTCGCGTTTGTTTCCTTGTACAGTGGAACCTCGGTTTTCGAACGCCTCTCAGTTCGAACAAATCGGAGTCCGACCAAAAATTTAGAGAAATTCTTGCTTCGATGTTCGGTCAAAAAATCGGAGTTCGAACGCCGGTAAAGGATGCTATGCTGAGCGCCGTACGGGTGTAGATTGCTCTTCGCGTGACCAACAGCGCGTGCGGATGTGCTTCGTTTTGCTTTCGCTTTTAATATAGGTGTACAAAGTGTTTTAGCCCCTAATTATGCCTCCAAAGAAAGTCAGTGCAAGCAGCAAAGTTGCTACAGGTGAAAAAAGAAAGAAATAATAGCAAAATATGAAGGAGGTGTGCGAGCGCCTTCTGCTGACCACCACAAAGGTAAGAAATCCCATTCATAATTCTTTTCTTTATCCTTTTTTTTATTTTACATGTTCATGTTAGC
Source organism: Urocampus carinirostris (assembly GCF_059441175.1). Lineage (NCBI taxonomy): Eukaryota > Metazoa > Chordata > Actinopteri > Syngnathiformes > Syngnathidae > Urocampus > Urocampus carinirostris. Next base: position 54,606,758 of record NC_142349.1, on the reverse strand, counting down.
GTAATCTTTCGTACGGAAGATTACGATAACGCGAACGTACGATTAGCCTGGGTTAGCTTTCAATTTATGTTAAACATTCAAGTTAAACATTCAGGGTGTTGGAACGGAGCCCCCTTTCCAATGAACCGCTCACCACTTGTTGTGGAGACCCGGGTGCTAAATGACTTGTAAACGACCTGATTTTTTTAAATTTACACGTGCATGTTAGCGTAATCTTTCCTACGGAAGATTACGATAACGCGAACGTATGATTAGCCTGGGTTAGCTTTCAATTTACGTTAAACATTCAAGTTAAACATTCAGGGTGTTGGAACGGAGCCCAACATTCAGGGTGTTGGAACGGAGCCCCCTTTCCAATGAACCGCTCACCACTTGTTGTGGAGACCCGGGTGCTAAAAGACTTGTAAACGACCTGATTTTTTTAATTTTACACGTGCATGTTAGCGTAATCTTTCCTACGGAAGATTACGATAACGCGAACGTACGATTAGCCTGGGTTAGCTTTAAGTTTACGTTAAACATTCAAGGTAAACATTCAGGGTGTTGGAACGGATTAAAACAATTTACATCATTTTAATGGGAAAAAAGATTTCGGTGATCGAACAAATCGGTTTTCGAACAGGGTCCTGGAACGGATTATGGTCGAGAACCGAGGTTCCACTGTACTTGACTTCCTCAATATCCCAATAAACTTTTGTGTGAAACGTTACGCATTTGGGCCTACCATCTGTTTCGGTTATGACAGTCATTCTTTTCTGTCTCTTTCTTTCTTTCTTTCTTTTTTTTTCATTTTTTCTCTCTTTTCTTTTTATTATTCTGCGATTCTCCACATTGATTGAGCCCTCCTTCCTTCCTTTCTGTCTTCCTTCCTTCCTTCATTCCTTGTTAAATGAAAATTTTATGAATATTCTAATCTGACATTTTTCTCTGTTTGGGGATTTAATCAATATAATATGAATATTTTGTGTGATCTACGAGATTCCGCGAACCGTGGCTAAAGAAAATGCCATTTGAGAAAATAGAATGATCTAATTTAGTCTTAGATAAAAATCATATTCATTTCTGAATGGGATCGAATGGAAATACTTGAGCAAGAATCAAATCGTATTGCTTAGCAGGTATAATAGAATAGAATAGGGGTGTGAGGGTCAAACAGAGTTCCCGAATGTTTGATCTTACATTACACAGTCCAGCGTTTTTCCGAATTGCTCAGTCCAGCGTTTTTCCGAATTGCTCAGTCCACAATTAGTAGATTTGGGAGTCCACAATTGAAAGGATTTGGGAGTACAGTCAATAAACATGCTCGATTAAAGTCGCCGTCGACGATAAAGCTCCGTTGGGGTAGTGCAAGCTGATGTTTAGCAGCGGGCAGGAGATATAGCGCTATGCTAACGTTAGCATCTGGTGAAACTGTTAGCGGTGGAAAGTATACAGCAAACACAAAGACCACAGTTAACTCTCCCGGTACATAGCTAGAAACTCCATATTGAGTGAGCATTGTGTATCAATGGTTCGACTATTATTGTAGCGCGTAGTCTCCAACCCCTGTTTTTACCGGAGTTCTCGTCTCGTTCGAGCCGGTGATGTAGTGCGGCGTCGGGAAAGCCAAGACTCCGTGATGGCAAAAAAAAGTCCTCCAATTCCGGACGTTGTTGGTGGCGATCCGCAGCTCAATTCACTCATTGTGGACGGATGGATCTGGCGTTGGTTGAACATGCTTGGGAGCGCTGGTCTGTGTGGTCGCCTTCTTAGCTTAGCTCAGCCTTTGCTCCGTCGTTGTCATTGTCGGCAGGCGGCAAATCTTCCAGGGAGATCCGGTGGTCTCTGTATATCCCTCGGGATGTAGTGGATATTATTGTAAGTGCGAAGGGAGTCGAAGGGAAAATAAGAGGGATCAGGAGACACTGAAAAACAAAAGACGAACTGGAGCTCGAGCCGCAGCGTCTAGTAGACGCGCCGCCATCTTGAATATCAATGTAAAGTAAATGTATAATGTAAAGTGCCAGTTTGAAAATTTCATTTTTCTTGACTATAGGTGATAAAGAATCAACAGGTGTATCCTTTTATTTTTTATTCTTCAAATCATTTGAAAATGGCGAGTCAAACGTTTTCTGTTTCTACACCCCACGACTGTCAAAATTGCAGCTCTTCCCGTCCCTTCCCATTACGATCCAACTCAACTTTTCCGCTCTTTTTGATTTTACACCTTCTCCCACCCAATCATTAAATCCCCTGGTTTGTTTTCCCTGTCCTTGTGATTGCGCCCTTCTAATCATTGGAGGAAGACGTGAAATCAATATATACTCAAATCAACGTGGCAAATGTGTTTGCAATCTTCCCCCCGATGTATATATGTGTGGCAGTGAAGAGGAGGAAGAATGCAGCAATCACGCAGACAGGCGGCAGAGTAAACATCTTTGAAATAAACAGGAAGCTGGCGTAATGCCCTTTTAATTGATTCATTCTGCGCCGGTCTGTTTACAGAAGACAAGAATTATGAGAGGGCCTCAGTGTTTAGGATCGCTTTGTTTAGTTTGAACCATAACACTCCGAGGGCCGGACCTGACGATATATCGTCGCGTGCAGAAAAGACCCCCGCTGAGAAAGGTCATCAGGGACGAAATTCAGGATAATGGAAGACCCCCGGGATATGAGATTAATCTTTTCTGAGGTTGGGATCGGAAAGTGAACTTGTTGACTGGCATGGGATAGAAACCTATGCTAATTAGCTTAAGCGTTCCTAAGTTTAGGTACCCATGGTAAAAATATGAAAATAACAAAATAGTTTATGGTAAGTACTACGCATGCGTAATATATGTGCCTATGGTTAACTAACTTTCTAAATAGAAATACACGTAAATAGGTGGGTACATTGGGTTAAAAAAAATGGGAAAAAAGGCTGGGAGGAAAGACATGTAGTCGATGCAGCCTCAAATCCAATAACACCGCAATATATAAGGATAATGTAGGCCTGTCTCATTTTTTGTCATATATTTAAATATATTTGCAATTTTTGCATATTCCATTCAGAAAAAGCATGTGCCTACCTTGTACCTTGTTTTTTATAAGCTTGTTTCCATTGGAGCCCATCCCAGCCATCTTCAGGCAGTGGGCAGGGGACATCCTGAACTGGTTTCCAGCCAGTTGCAGGGCACACAGAGACGGGCAACTCACTTGCTCATTCACACCTAGAGACAATTTGGACCGGCCAATTAACCTGACATGCTGGTTTTTGGAATGTGGGAGGAAACTCGTGCATGCACGGGGAGAACATGCAAACTCCACACGGGAAGGTTCCATCTCATGACCTCAGAACTGTGCCGCACTCGTGCTAACCACTGCGCCGCCGTGCTGCCCCATTAATATTATTTACTATAAATATTATCATTGTATAATATTGAGAAAAAAAACTTTATTTGACAATAATAACCCATTTTTCTCTCTCATAAGCTTCTCAGCACTGTGGTGAGGTAGGGGGAAGCTATACTCCTTTTTTCAAAGCAAAATGTGTGTTGTAGTTTGAGTTTTGGGGGTGCACATGTCCCCCAGCAAACAGATGGCTCCTGTGCTGTGGTCACTCATAAAAATAAGGGAGGAAAAAATGTTATAGCCGTGCCTTTAAAGAATTAATTCAAAAAACACACTAACACGTTTAAGCTCTATATGCCGTTTAGGTTGCGGTTACAGTTCTCAAACACACCCTAAACTTTAAATAAAGGTTTGCCATAGCACTATTTTGCTTTTGGGTGAGTGGAAATTGAAATGATTTCGGCACATTTTGATTATGAACGCCCACCCAGCAAAAAAAAATGCTTGAAAAGACCTTGAAAAGACTACCTTTTTTAGGAAAACTATATTTAAAGGTTAGCCATAGCCCAATTTTGCATATTTTTATGAGTGAAAATTGACAGAAAATATTCAAAATTTGAATAAAAACACCCACCCGGCATAAACTGGTTAAAAAGACATTAATAAGGGGCGGCAGTAGCTCAGGAAGTAGAGCGATCATTTTAGGATTAAGGGATCCCAGTTCGAATCCCGGGTTGTCCGTGTTACATGTCGGAGTGTCATTGGGTAAGACATTGAACCCCCAATTACCCCCAATAAGCAGTTTAGCGCCTTACATGGCTGCACAGATCACGGCCGCTATTGGGAAATGTGAAGCATAATGTAAAGCGCTTTGGGAAGTCATTGACTTGAAAAGCGCTATATAAATGCAGATCATTTCATTTCATTTGCAAGACGATCCTTTATATAAAGTAATGCAGTTTGTATTTTTTGTGAGTGGAAATTGACTATTTTATTCTCTAATTTTGATAATGAAACCCCACACTGCAAAATTTGGTACAAAAGACGTTAAAATGAGACCAAGGTTCCGTCCAAGAGTCAACTTTTAGGAAAATGGTTATATTAAGGTTTGCTGTAGCACTATTTTGCCTTTTTTGAATGAAAATTGATGGGATTTATTCAAATTTTAATTGTAAATACCCAGCAAGCAAAAACTGGTCGAAAAGACATTGAAAAAGGTTGTATAGACGTTCCTGCTCTGTTCTTAGGTAGAAAAGTTGGCACCAGTCCATTCCTTAATGTTGTGGGCCCAGTTCTTTTTTTGCCCCTCTTGGACTGTGCCCTGAAGAATGACCTTGGCCAGTCCTGATTCTGTTGTGACCTGATCTTACCACTGAAGTTTTTGTCTGTTCAAAGTTGACAAGAGTTCTTGGTAGGGTCCAATGTGCCCTCTGATGGTGTTGCGCACCGTTTGGTTTGTTACATGGGCAAAGTCGCTCATGCCTAGAAGTTTCCTGAAGCATCGCATCTCCATGGCCTGGATTTTTTTTTCCAGTTTTTCTGTAAGAATCCATGTCTCGCAAGCGTAGAAGAGTATCTAGCGCTTGCATGAGTCTGATCTTTGATTTCACTGCTATGTTCTTGTCCCTCTAGATGGGTTTATATCTGCCAAGTCCGGCTATGGTTTGAGGTATCCTGGCCATGGTTTCTGGTTCTGACCCCTCTTCTGATATGACAGCTCCAAGATATTTAGGTGACAGGTTCTCGCTCTCTGTGATTCATTGTGATGTTTGTGGTGGAACCTTGGGGATTGTTGGTCATTATTTTCGTCTTTTTCTGTGCTGATTTACATTCCATACTGGCTTGATGCTTTGTCCAGGCGATTAATAGATCCGACAGTGCTGTTTTCAGCCAATCAAAACATGAGGCAGACGACAGCCCTGCACCTTTTGTATTACACACATTGCGTGGCATACTAGCGGCTTCACCATCTCAACGTGCATAGGATTGACAGAAACCGAAACAAAGTTATTTGTTCTACAGTAAGTGTTTTATTACACTGCTGGGTTATCACAATGCTGTTGGGTCGGTCAGTTATCTGTTGTCAGTGAGAGAAGTTTGTCCGGCCGCTTTACTTGTACTTTCTTCGAGCATATCATTGCGCCTTTGTTGGCATACCTTGCTAGCATAAGACAAAAAAAGCAAGCGAAGGTGGCATTTTGTAATTAAAGTAAAATTATTAGATCCTCTATATACCAATTTATCTCACGAATCTGAATCTATTTCTATGTGGATTTCTGACTTCCTAATAGATCACCAGCATTTTGCATCGACTCTTACAAGGTTATTAGCGTCTTTGGACACCTTGACGCCATGAATATAACTGTATGCAATACTTGAGACATTTTTCTACTGTATTTTGATATAAGTTTGCACACTAAGGAAGAAATGAAACGGCTATGCTATCAGAAATAGCGACTAAAGAGTCACTCGCTGTTGTTGCGGCTGCTCTATTTGGTCCGCGTGTGACACATGAATTCTGTAACTATAATCGGCGTGACTTAGCGTTCTCTGTTGGATTTATTAATTGACTGGATCTCCGAGTTCCTGTTTTTTCTCTGCCTATCCGGCAATATCATCAGCAAAACGGGGGTTAGTTATGCGTTGTCACCCAATGCTGGACCTTTAGCATAACTTTACTCAGATGGCTAAAGAGACTGATTGGATTGGATTTGGAACATAGTCTGAGGTTTTCTTTCTTTGGTAGAATAGTTACTATTGATTTTGTTCATGCAGATGGCCAGTGTCCTGTTTGCTAGATCTTTCTGCAAATCTTTATCAAGATGTCTGTAGTTCACTCACCACTGTATCATATGTGATCTGACGGGACATTCTCGATTCCTGGAGACTTTACGTTCTTCAGCAAGTTAATTGCGGCCTCTACTTGTTCTCGGAGGATAGGGAAGTTGTCTTTTTCCCCTGGGCCGGAATTATAAAGAACCTCAGTGTCTCCCTGTGTCGGGTGGTTGTAGAGTTTGGAGCAGTATTCTGTCCATCCTATTAATGATCTCTTCTTTTCAGTTAGCTTATTCCCTAACTTATTCTGAATGCTGCTGACTTTTGCTTGTTTTGTTTGTGTTAGGTGCGTTACAATCTGGAAGGCTTTCTTTGAATTGTTCTTGCTGAGACACTGCTCTAACTCTTTTAAGCATTGGTATTCCATCCATTTCTCCTTTGCTTCGTTCAAGCTTTTTCTAATTTTCTTGTTGGCTGCTCTATACTTGGCTGCTCCTCCAGGGTTGTTTCTTTTCTTTTTGAATTCTCGACTCGTGTCGCACTGCTGGAGAATTTGGTCTCTAAACCACGGCTTTACCTGCTTCTATTTTTTTCCTAGAATTTCTTTTGCTGCCACAGTCATCGTCTTTGAGAACTTCGTGGGAACGGTTTTGACATCTTTGTCCAAGGCGAGCAAATGAGCAAACTTCCCACCAATAAAGGCCTGGAAGCTCTCGACCACTTGTGGGTCTTCCAGTCGCTCAAGGTCAAACTCAATCTGTGGGTTCCGTGACGTCGTAATCTTCTGGAGGCGAATGTGGATGTTCATAAGGTCATGATTGCTGGATAGTTTTTTGTGTCATTGCTCGATGGAAGTTCATCTAGCTTGCTGATTAGCCAGTGAAACAACTATATTGCATAATTCTTATATTGAAAACAGCAACCACAAGTTGTATTTTTAAAGATAAGGGTTTCGCATAGACAGTTTTAATACATGGAACAGTTAATAAAAAGTTTTCCAGATATGTACTATTAAATCTTCTGCTAATTTTGGCCTGCTTTTTTTCACCTTGCTAACTGTAGTTGAATCTTAGCTAGCTCACCGATTAGTCAGTAACAAATTTGTACAATTCTTTCTTTGGTTACCTTGAAAAAAAAAAGTAAACAAAGGCTTAACGAGCAGTTATTTGTCTCCTGTTGTAAAGTTTTTTAATTAATGTCATAAATAAACAGTTTGGATGTTGAGTTATCCCTGGCGGAGGCGAGTTCACAAGCCTTGGCTGTGTTTGCCGTGCAGCTGTGTGTGCTAGCCTCACCGCACTTTTTTTTCCTAATAAATAAACAAAATGAAAGGCGAAGAAACGTATCAAATTTGCCAGCTGGGCAAACGGACGCTGAACGGGCTTCTTGTTGAAAAGTGTTATGTTTGAAGAGTACGTTTAGTCTGTGTGGCGGATTTTCTCTAATGATGCTCTTGGACGTGAAATGAACGCGTTTTAGCTTGCGCCACCAATGCTAATGTGCCCTAATGAGGGTGGGGCCTTGTTTAGTTCAGCTGCTAGGACGCACACCAAGTTGGCTCAGGCCTTAATAAATCAACAAAGATTCTCCAATGGGCAGCCTCAGACTAAAAAGGGATACTTTGAAAAGAAGGACATCTATTTTGTCAGAGTTCAGTTATTTTTCTCAACTTTACTGCTGAATTACTGCCCCCTGTTGACGATTCCCAAAATGTTTCACAACAAACGGATACAAATTAAACCGTAACATCATGCTTCTCCTGACCGATACAGATAATTGATACACTACATATTTACATTCATAAATACATAAATCTATATATTTTTGTTTGTTTATTAACTGATAACACAAATTATATCGAACATTACGTGTTTGTATTTGCCCAAAACGGTCCAAAACTGCAAAAATGCCATTTTCTTAAAGCGACTAAATGTGTTATTGAGATCCTTGGCACAGGCGTTAGGCTAGCTTGGTAGTTTTGTCAGTTAATCAAGCGACAATGTTAACACTAATGCTAGCTAATATTACAGGTTTTTATTTGTCAACAAAACGGTCCTAAAACGGCAAAAATGCTATTTTCTTGCAGCGGCTATATGTATTTTTCAGCTCCTTGGCATATGCATTAAGCTAGCTTGGTAATTTTGTCAGTCTGATGTTAACACTAATGCTAGCTCACTTTTCATGATATTCTTTGTTTTTATTAGCTGGGTTGTTTTGTCAGCTTATCGAGGGACTTTGTTACAAATAACATCAAAGCGGCGCCGCCACTGAGCGGCTGCCTTTCTAGCAGCTCTCCCTGTCCCTGTGTTTTATTGTCTGCTTCTATCTTCGCTGTTTTTCTTCCCGTTTGACAACTAAACATTTGGATTACTTTCTATCCTATGGACATGGGTTTTAGCGCACAAAAATGCAGTTATTCGAGGATTCAACTCCTTGCCCTGAAGAATTCTCGTGCCGGTGTGATGAGGGGCCTATCGTGGAAGAAGAGCTGGAGCTAGCTAAGCGGCTAGCGGCGTTATAAGTCTTCGGTACTGTCCGTAATCATGGTAAAAGTGAACTCACTACCAAATAAGACCAACGAGTGCTGGTGGAAAACATCGAAGCGCACAGGGAGCGCAGTTGCTGTGTTTTGCGGAAACGTGGCTCACGTTTAGCACCCCGGACGCTAACGTGTAGCCACCCGGAGCTACCCGGAGCTATCAGGCTTCAGCGCCGCTATACAGAGACACGAAAGCCAACGGGAATCGGAGAGGAGGCAGACTCACTAACACGAGGTGGTGTATCCCTGGATTTTTCACAAAGAAAAGATTTCCATCTGCTGCAGGGATGTCGAACTTTTGGACTGGCGTGTGACGTCATCCACTCCGCTACAAGCACCTCTAGGGCATCATGTTAATAAACAACAGGGTGGACTGCTGGAGTGTGAATTTCCCTACGGGGATGAATAAAGTATCTATCTATCTATCTATCTATCTATCTATCTATCTATCTATCTATCTATCTGTAACAGGTGTAATAATAACTGTTTTATTGAAATTCCTGCTGAAATATGTGTATAGTTTTTGGTAAATGTCCTGCAATGCTGAGTCCAACAGTGCCATCTGCTGGTATGGGGTGGGGTCTGGTTTTGGCTTCTAACATGTGACCAGGAGGCGGGGTTTGTTGTTAGTCTTACCAGAGAGAACTACAAAGGTAAGACATATCTTTTGGTGCTCCACAAAAGAAGTTAATTTTAAACATTATAACCCCAGCTGACAAATCTCTAACCATGCATGGTAATGTGATTGATATTGTCAAGCTGTTTAGGTTTATTTTCGTTTTGTTTCTGTTTTACTAAATATTAATTCCCCTTGTAGAGATCAAAGAGATCAGACCCAGCAGAAAAAGCTAATGTTGTGACTCATCCATTTGCAGAAACTGTAATAATAAAAACCTCATCATCCAGTCCAGCGTGAATGTGGATCTTTGGTGGGACACGTACACCGCGGTTACATATCTATCTATCTATCTATCTATCTATGTTTTTGTCAAAAAAAGGGCCATAAAACATCAAACAACTTACATTTTCCTGAAGCAAGTAAATGTGTTTTAAAGATTCTCCGGCCAGGCATCAAGCTAGCTGGGTGCTTTGTCAGTTTAGCAAACGACAATGTTAAGAGTAGTGCTAGCTAACGTTATGTTTTGTCGTTTGTCAACCAAATGCTCCAAAACGACAAAAATGCCATCCCTCCAAAGTGGCTAAATGTGTTTTTCAGATCGTTGGCGCAGGCATCAAGGTAGCTCTGAGATTTTGTCAATTTATCGAGCGACTATGTTAACAGTAAAGCTAGCTAATGTTATGTGACCTTATTTGTCAACAAAAGAGTCCTAAAAAGGCAAAACATGCAATTTTCCTGAAGAGGCTAAATGTGTTTTTCAGATCCTGTGCAGAGGCGTGAAGCTGGCTGGGTGGTTTTGTCGGTTTATCGAGCTCACGTAATGTACGCACGTGTGTTTATTTAACCGGCAAAGCAGAACCGAGCCTTGGCCTCGGACAATTTTCTTTACATCGAGCGGTGTGGGGGGAAAAAATTATTTTGGCAGATGGAAAAACTAACGCACTCACGTCAAACTGCTAGCGCTAACCGACACGTCGGCCCCCTCTTTTCCTATCGTGGCCATTTTTCCTCCCAGTGAGATCATCAGCGAGATTACAACTCAAATCTTGTCAGCGCGGGAAACTTCGCTAGCTTTTATGCTTATCTAAGTGTTGAAGCTAAAGAGTGGAAACAGTTGCACGATACCTCAAGAGACTATTATACCATCCTTGCTAGGCGCAAGGATCCAGTATCCAGATTATTTTTTGAACTATTGAAACATCCATCCATCCATTATCTGCACCGCTTATCCTCAGTAGGGTCGCAGGGGTGCTGAAGCCCATTCCTGCTATCTTCGGGCAGTTGGCAGGGGACAATCTGAACTGGCTGCCAGACAGTCACAGGGACTATTGAAACAATACCAATTAATTAAACATACACAAAATCTACTGTACATTTTTTAATGTACAGTAGGATTCCTTAGGAAATCATCGCTAGCATAACTTTGCTACACGTGTGCCCTTACGACAAACCTTCATAAATGGCCAAACCTTAAAATTTACCAATGTAGCTTTTGCATATTTATTTTGATATATTATAGCTACTAATGGGCACAGCAAAAACAAGGCCATTTGTTAAGAATGAGTGAGATATATTTTGGGGCCAAGCATGTATGACTTTAAGTATTGGAGTCCAGATTTTGTGTGTGGTTTAATTTTTTCATAAATATAGCACGCGGTTGAGAAAACAAAAGTTATTGTTTATTGATATAAGTCTTCAGAAGTAGGATTTTATCAGTGAAAAGTATCAGTAAGAAAAAACTTTTCTCATTTTATAATAAAAACGACAAATAAAGAAGACCTTAAATCAGATATAATTGTGTTGGGTATTTGTGCCAAAGGAAAATGTACTATTTCGAAAAAGTAGAACTATTGTTTTACTGTATTTCCAAAATAATTTAAGTTCAAAAATCATTTTAGTTAATATGAAAAAAATATCTGTAATGTTGCCTGAAAAAATGTTTTCTTTATTTTAAATAAATATTTTGAAATGTGTTCTAATATTAAATTTTGTTAAAGTTAATTCTAAAAAATTGTTTTAGTAAGTAAAAATAAATTAAATAAAACTAAGCAATGTATTGGTTATGGACGATGAAAAATAATATTGTTTATTTTGATTACATATTTTAAAATCCTTTAAAAGTTCATTTAATAGGCAGGTAGGTGCCTTGCATAGCTGCCTCTGGCTATCGGTGAGTGAGTGTGTGTATGAATGGGTGAGTGTGAAGCAAATTGTAAAGCGCTGTGCGAGGTCGTTGGTGACTTGAAAAGCGCTATATAAATGCACACCATTGACCATTTGAGTAAAGAAAAATGATAATTCATCAATATTTGAAATAAGCAATTGTATTTTGGGCTCATGGCCAGCATTCAAATAACTGGCTACATTTTTCTGCATATGCTTTTTTGGAATCAATTTCACTTATCAAGATCATAAATTTTATGCAATAAAACACTCCTGAAGTAGCCCTATTGTGTTGAGTTTTTCAATGCAAATAATTAAATTTAGTGGGTTAAAAAAAATATATTACTTTGCCGTTACTCTTAAACAGGGTTGGGTAGGGTTACTTTAACTGGATTACTTTCAATTACTTTTGGATTACTCCAATACCAAATATGCGAATAAAAGACAAAAGAAACTAAATATGAATACAATTACTAAATTTTGTGCCGGCTTGGGGAGTAACGGAATACATGGAACGGCAAAAATGATGTTGGCAAGCTGTTTGGATTTATTTTCATTTTGTTTCTGTCGCATTTTATGTTAGTTTTGCCGGAGATCAAAGAGATCAAAGCCAGGAGAGAAAGCTTACCACGTGTTGTGAGTCATCATTTTATTCATATTTAGTTTCTTTTGTCTTTTATTAGCATATTCGGTATTGGAGTAATCCAAAAGTAATTGAAAGTAATCCAGTTAAAGTAACCCTACCCAATCCTTCTCTTAAAGTATTTATTTATACATTAATATATTTGCGGGTGGCACGGCAGCGCAGTGGTTAGCATGTGCGTGGCACAATTCTGAGGTCATGGGTTCAAATCCAGCTACCAGCCTTCCTATGCGGAGTTTGCAAGTTCAACCCGTGCTTGCGTGGGTTTCCTCCTACATTCCAAAAACATGCATGTCAGGTTAAATGGTTTGTCCAAACTGTCCCTAGATGTGAATTAGCGAGTGCTTCTCTCTGTGCCTTTCTGCGACTGACTGGCAACCAGTTCAAGATGTCCCCTGCCCACTGCCCAAAGACAGCTGGGATGGGCTCCAGCACCTCCACGACCCTATTGAGGATAAGCGGTGCAGATAACGGATGGATAATATATTTGCTTGTATATTTTGTTTATTTCAAAACCAATTGGATGAAATTGCCGCTTTATTACAAATATATTTAAACTACAGTACTTTATAAATCCTGATTGCTGTGAGTGTGTTTGTATGTGACAAACAGGCTCCAAACCGATTTTCCTGAAAATTTACAGAATTCTACTTAGGGCCTCTACTGTATGTCTTTAGCTAGGTTTTCGTGTCAAGGGACCCCCAGTAAAAACCAACCAAATCCATAAACATCTGCTTTTGAGTACAAAAAATGGATTGTCTTATGTTATCTATTTTCTTCACGTATTGCCGGGCTATCAGATTTAAGACTCTCTATCGGCACATGCAAAAAATTCAATACAATATTTTTGGTTTGCCATTGTGCAAACGTTTTCAAACCAATGCAGCCTGCGGCTCAAACAGTTCTCCCAAACCTTTGCTAGAGGAAAAAAGGAGATAAAATGGAGCAAGAGCATAAGAGGAAAGAACTAGGGGTAGTGTAAATGTGTGGGGCCCCATGCCACCCACTGCGGCAGTTGTTGGGGGCTGGGTAACTCACAGGAAACAGTTGTGGCTCGGTCCTAGGCCTCACAGCGAGCAGGCCTAGGACCACCCACTCACCCACAGGACAGACCCGACAAATGGTCGCGCCTCACAGAATAGTGTTTATTTTGCTCAGGGGGAGAAGGCAAGCTGTTTAGCAAACCTTTGATAACGTCAGCGTCACTTGCGGGAAGTGAGTACACACATACAGCGGTACCTCTACTTACGATCGCCCCGTCTTACGATTATTTCGGGATCTGAAGCTGGCGTCCGACTAAAATCTTCCTCATTATACGATCAGTTTTCCAGTATTTGAAGTCAATGACGCTACCACTGAAGCAGGGGTGTCACATTCATTTGCACAGAGGGCCAAAACTCAAACCACACCTTTGGTCACGGGCCGAACAGGATATTTATTGAATACACTAAAACTTGACTTAAAAAAAAAACATATTAGTTTAAAAAAGTCAGAAATGTTATTCCAGAATAAACAAACTTAAACATTAAATACATTTAAAAAAACAGCTTTCCATAAAAATATCTCCTGTCAAAACGATCAAGTTCTAAATATGAAAAAAACGTGAATGTAAAAAAAAAAATGCTTTACACCTAGGGAATTTTGCTTTGGTGAAAACCATGCTGGGGCCTCATATACTTCTTCAACTCTTTCTGTATCTTCTGCTCTGCATTCAGGTTTTTCAGCCTACTCTGTTGTTTTGTCTTCTAGTGCCAATTCCTTAATGATGGCCACATTAGCCCCACAAGGAAGACACACGGGTTTACCGAAAATGTCATTAAACAAATATTCAGACTTTCCCCGGTTGTTAAAGGCTCTGTTTTGCAGATCCAACTTTTTGCACGGCCATTGTGAGGGTTTCGGATCCACGTCATATACAGTAACAGAAACGTCACTCTGCTTTTCTCCGTTCAGCCTTCCGTTACCAAACTTTTGCAGGCCGGCGCCCCCTTGGCTCCCCAGTGTATTACTAGCGCCCCCAACAAGTTTTGTACCGCCCTTCTTAGTGCAGGCTTGGTTTCCTTCTCGTTTGTTGACTTTGGGACTATGTTTACGGAGTCCACCATAACATTCAATGAGCTCACACGATGGCTGTAGCAGAGTGTGGTGCTTGCAAACTTTGAATCGCGTTTATTGGCTTGTGCTATTATTAAAACTTGCCTCTGATTGGTTGGCGCTTTTAAAACTCGAAAAGTAACAATTGTGGTTGGCCAAAACTCCATCACTCATAACAAAACCTTGAAAAATACTGCAGTGCTATGCGGTTTCATAACTGCACTACGTTCAAACTTCCGACTTTGACTCTGGACTGCCGCCCCCCTGCCGCCTGCCCTACCGCCTTCTTCTTCCTCATCGCCCCAGGGGGGGCGGCACCGCCCACTTTGGAAACCACTGCGTTACATCGTGAGGTATAGAACTTCGTCCTCGGGCATTACGTTTCCGCTTCCTGACAAAGACTCACTATTAACTCTTCTTATCGATCTTGTTTTTAAACAGGCCAACGTGTTGTTTTTTAGTAGATGGTTTTAAAAGTGGCTGCGCTCGTCAGGCTACAGCTAACTCGATTGATCGGGAACATTTTCGGGAAGTCTTGTGGCGGCAGCAGAAAAGCTGCATTGTGGGATCTGTAGTTTGAGGGTTTTCTGCGTTTTATAGAGCCTAGCCATTATATTAAAAAATGATTTCATGGCCGGATATAAATTGTATACTGGGCCAGATGTGGGCCGTGGGCCTTGAGTTTGGCACCTATGCACAAAAGGTTTGCGCAGGTACGCACCAACAGAGGCCTGCGTGGTTTATCAGCTAGGTGAAACCCTTGCTAGCCCCTACATTAAATTGCACAATGGTTTAGTCCGTTAATTCGTTCATTTTTGCCATTGAGCATTGTTTCCAGTACAACTTTACCTTGATATTCAATTTCCCGCCATTGGTCCTGCAAAAAGAGAAGGGAAAGAGAGAGTCAGGGCTCCCCTCACTATTGAAAAAAAAATATATATATATATTAGCCAAATATGTAAGTGGGAGTATAGTTGCCGATTTGGCACTCTGAGGAAGACAATAAGGAGCTGTTATTGACAGCAGAAATAAAGGATACCGTCGCTTTTTGGGAAAAACTGCATCCCATGAATTTTTCACTTAGGTCTTCACTCCAGTCTGAATTAGCGAACGAACAGGCTCAGGAATTACACTTTTTTTCCAGGGATTCTGTGTTGTTGACTTAAAACATTTCTGAGTATAATAAAAGGTTGAAATTGTTTTGTATTTTATATTTTGTTAAATAGTTCATGTTTCCTGTGTTTTTGATTGTGTTTTGCACAAGAAATGCAAAGTTAATTCTTGTATTACATAGTTTATTTGTTGTTGCACTGAATAGTCAAACATTCTCATTAACCTATTGTGTTTTTCAGAGATTCCGAGTGGCTTGACATTAAATTTTGAGTGTGTAATAGTTGACCACTAGATGGCACTGTTGTCTCGTGCAAACAAAAACCGATTCCACATAGCACAGGGTAGCAGCAAGAAAGCAGACAAACATGACCTCTAAGTAGAGATTCCACTATGTAAAGGAAATACAAATTTCTCAAACTATGATTTTCTTAATAAAAACAACATTGGTATAATAGTGCATGTATTTTTGCTTAGTATTCAAATCAATTAGTTTTTTTGTACCACAAAGAGGCACAAAATATCACACATTGTCCACTTAAAGTTGCTTAATATAAAAACTTTGAAGGTTTAAATGAGTTACACAACACAGCAATACTTGTGGTAGAGTGAAAAAATAAATTGTACTCTGATTTATTTGATTATCTTTTCTAAATTATTAATTCATTCTGTGCCTACTGTTACATTATTATCAGTAATATACAGATTAAAAAGACCGCCAAATGAACCAATTCGAAATCCAATGGCTGAACGAACAGTGATATCACGGCTATGCTATGTTTCAGGATGCCTGCACATAAAATATCTAAGGTATATGGTCAGATTAATAAATCCAGCAACAAGTAATCCTGAAATCTGATTGGTCGAATGCTTAGAACAATAACTCGGGGCAGAGGAAAATAACAGGTCTCTTTTTGTCGTACATACATTTACATTTAAGATACCTGCACTTTGATTGTTTGACGGTTGGGTTGGGTCCCTTAATCACGCGGGTTGTCGTGGCACCATTTCCTGTGGTGTGTCTTGGGCAGGTACAGCCTAGTGGCGCCCTTCCCTTTCCAGGCAAGCATGGACAGGCTGTAATATTTGACCACTAGATGAGGCTGTGTTGTGTTGGTCCCACGAGACAATGCTGAGAGAAGCACAAGAGAAAAAGGAGCTGCATGCGGTCAAACAATGGCCTGAAGTTGGGCACCACCAGGTTGTAATTACTTGAGACACACCACAGGGAATGGTGCCCCTACAACCCTAGTGGTTAAGGGATCCAACCAACCAACTAATTGTATGATTAGCGTTGCGCGACAGACCCTGGTCCTGCCCGACCACATCATCCAAGGCTTCCTCCTCTTCTTCCCAATGTGAGCTGTCCTACTTGGTGTTGTTAGCATCAAGTTGATAATCGGGCGAAAACTCCACCCAACAACTCACGTTCAAACGTTTCAGAAGCTGAAAAGTATTTGGTGTCAATTGCCAAAAATTTGAGAGCTTGTTCTTTGGTGAAAACGTAACAATTTTATTTGGGTGGTTGCTCAAATACCTGAAGTACCCCCGCCTTGAACACGAGGAGGACCAATCACAGTTGAGATTCAAAAACGTAACTCATTCATGGTTTGAGCCAATCTATGCACAACATCCATTTCAAATAAATACGCTCACACGCATGCTCAATGCGTAGACGACCAAAATGTAAAATAAAACCTTTTTTTTTTAATTCAAAATAACTGATTGTGTGTCTGAAGGTCTTTACCAAGAGCTTCTGACATCCAGACCAGAAATTGTTGTAAAAGTATGTATCATTTTGGAATCTAATGCAAAGGCAAAATCATTTGCGAGCCTATGGCTTAACCTAGTGGTGAAGAAGTGTAATTGTTCTCTAAAACTGGCAAAGCATGTTTGTATAAGCGTACATAAAGCAATTGATGTAGTAATTGCAGGAAATTCATTTTTGCAATTCAGGATTTCAATGCATTCAAAAATCTGAATTATGATGAGAGTCTATGCTACATAAATTGTAAATGATGTATGTTTCAGTATCAAACATATTTTCTCATTGCTGCAATACAATAGAATGGTCAGAAGGTAGCATTTTGAAATTCAGGACATTTTTGATACCCCATGGGAATTTCAGCTCTCCGGTGTTTTTTATCAAATATGTATGCTCTGTCTTTGATCGACAGTTAAAATAGTCCCAAATTACAGAAAATGTAGACAATGTAGTATGAGGGTTACAGGGTTAGTATTTTTTGCATTTTTTAATCATTTCAAATTGTATACGCTAAAAATTTTGTTCTGAAAATAAAAAGGACTGATGTGTATATAAATAAGCAACACTGAATTACAATTTGTAATAATATGTAGAGTTATTTATAATAAAATACTACAAGTTTAGAATAAACTAATAAAGATGCTGGAAGAAATGTTTTATTTGGTAAATAGAATAAACTTGTTTCTCCCCAATTTCTTTATGTGGCCCATGGGCCATTTGGTGTGCGGGATGATATTGTGAGGCCCCCACCTTAATAGAATAGAATATAATAGAATAGAATATACCTTTATTATCATTGTTACAAAATGAGTTGAAAATATTGTGACAAGGAAATTGGACGTGGCTCTCCAGTTACACAATTAACTGTAAGGATAAAAAATAAAAAAGATAAAAAGATAATTTACACAATACTTACACAAGAAAGTGTGGGCATGTAAAGGCAGAAGATAACGTAAGATTGTAAGATTTCAATATGGATGTTCCCTTTTTAGAATAGATCATCACCTCTGTTGAACTAAAGCTTAAAGGACAGGGGATGCACCTGGCATATAACTTAATGTGCCTTGTGGTAGAAGCAGTTGCGGGCCGTCAGGGCTTTCAAGGCCTTCTCTGGCTGCCCCCCCCCCCCCCCCCCCCCAAAAAAAAAAAGAAAACAATATCAGAATCATGTGATTTATTATATTTATTCCATGAATACTTATTAAATAATTTCAAATTGTCTTCCAGCTTCCTTTCATTGCCTTTACCCTGGTTGTGCTGCTTCTAGATGTGTGCTTTCATATTTAACCATTTAACCAATCACATTTCAGCCATTACTTTCCGCCAGTCTCAAAAACCTGCTCTTCTTAAACAATTTTGTCCTGTAGCATAACATGTATGTTTATAACGCTGTTGGTTTAGCCAATTGATTTCAAATTGGATAGTTGAGGGCCTTCTGGAAGGCCCCTGGAAATGTCAGCTAGGGGGGAGTGATGCACCAAAGTCTAAATTCTATTATTCTGCTGAATTATAATAGCATTTATTATTTTTCACTCTGCCGTGAACTAATTTATAACTTCAGACTTATTTATACGAAGCAACGTTTATGTCAACTACCAGTAACTAAGAATCTCTGAAAAACAAGCAATAGGGCCCCAATAATCAGCATCCACAGCAGTGCACCAATGGAGCTTTTATATTTTGACTTCTTGACCCTGGAAAAGTCAAGGGGGAAATTGAAAATGTCCTTATTGTCACGGATCATTTATCTCGCTATGCGCCAACCTACCCAACTAGGGATGAAAAAGCCAGCACGGTAGCATGAGTGCTGTGGACGAACTTCTCTCACTTTAGATTCACGTCAAATTTGCATGCGGACCAAGGCCGCAATTTTGAAAGTACTGTAGAGAGAGCTTTGCAAGTTCACTGGCATCACCAAGACTAATACAACATTTTACCAGCCTGAGGGAATATCACAACTGAAAGAGTGAAACCTAGTGGTCATTATTCAAAAGTAATTTTATGTAATCAAGTTACATTGTTTTTAATATTAATGTATTCGGATTATGTAATGTTTTAACAGGTATTTACTAACTATCGGATTACATTTTTAAAGTAATCCTCCCGCAGACCAATAAAAAGTATTTCAATTTAGGCCCCGCCCACAAGACTGGAAACTACGGTCATTTAAACGCTAACCGATTAGTAAAATATTTAGTTTCATAAAGGCAAAAATATTTATTTTTTAAAAAAGTAAAACTAAACCAAACAACTTTTGGAATATTTACTTTCACATTTAACACTCCTATTCTCCCAAAATGACGCGCCAATTTGTTAAAAACCCAGATCAAATCCCATAAATGATATTTTATTTAGCTTTAAATGTTGTGACTTTTCCAACATTGGCCACAACAGTACAAAAAGTGTTGTTATTCACACTTCCATATAAACTGCATGAAAAAGTACAAAGGTGGTCCTTAAAATGAGGACAACACAAGGGAACAGTTTACACATATTAGGAAGAAAAATGGTGGCTAAACTTGTTTATAATACAAATCCACAATCTTTGTTTTTAAAGCTTTTCAATTCTATTCTGCAACTATTTTCTGTATGTGGGATTAATAATAAAGATACATTTGTTCTCTAAAAGCACCTTTGCAGGTTTTAGTGTAAATAGTACTTAGTATATACTATTTTATGGTTAAATATCTGTTTGCAATTTACAAGTTTTCACCTTGAATAAAGGGTTTCGGAGCACATTAGTGAATTACTATAGGTTACTATGGCCTGCTATTCAACAATGTCCACTTTTAATCCCCAAAACGGATTAATGTCGTATCTTGTGGGTCTACTGTACAAATGTACCACATAATCTATAGTTAACAGAGTCATTTCCTTGGTCTCCCTGAAGTCTTGTATCATTTTGTAGAAATTTTGGTTGCGTCGGGAGGTCTCCTTGAACTTTGAAGCAAAGACAGCAGAAAGTGTAAAATCACAGTTTAGGAGTAGGAACAATAGATGGACTAACCTTGCTCTTTTTGGATTGCATTTCAAAGGGTTGGCAAACATTAGACAGTCGTTTGCTGCCGTTTTTGAGTTTCTGGGCAAACAGTGTTTTTCTCCGAGCTGAGGAAACAGAGGGAAAAAATGTACACATACCAGCACAAATGAGTGAATTTAGCACTACGAATTGCGGTTGAAAGGTGGCGTCTGTAACTTTAAAATATTTTATTTGCTGAGGCCATCTTCTGGCTCAAATCATCATTGCAGCCTTTGTAAAGCTGCTTGAATGGCGCGTGCATGAATGTCTCTTTTAGATGCGCTCAGATAAAATCTATTTACATCTTTTGGGATTTGGGTTGGCTTTTGGACTGTATTTGAAAGTCATTTTCTTACGTTTACCATTTTTATCCTTGAACAAAAACCTCAAGCTTGCACGTGAACTCACTCTTTCCCCATCCCTCCCGCCTCTTTTCTCCTTTCTTCCAACGCAATGTGCTCCGTGGCCGGAACACCGATAATGAAATAAAAATAATGAGGCAGCACGGCTGAGCAGTGGTTAGCGCGTGTGCAGCACAGTTCTGAGGTCATGAGATCGAACCTCCTGTGTGGAGTTTGCATGTTCTCCCCGTGCTTGCGTGGGTTTCCTCAGGGCATTACGATTTCCTCCCACATTTCAAAAGAATGCATGTCAGGTTAATTGGCCTGTTTAAATTGTCCCTACGTGTGAATGAGTGAGCGAATTGTCTGTCCCTGTGTGCCCTGCAACTGGCTGGCAACCAGTTCAGGTTGCCCCCTGCCCACTGCCCGAAGATAGCTGGGAAGGGCTCCAGCACCCCGGCGACCCTACTGAGGATAAGCGGTGCAGATAATGGATGGATGGATATACTAAAGGCTATTTGAACTCAAATCAGGGTCAGTTGGTGTTACACTGTGACTTTAAATTGTAAACTGTGCCCTTTATATACTGGACTGAACAGCTTGTATTCGACTATGTACGCACTAAACTGGACCTTGAGCTCATCAGTATTCAAACACTACAGAGGAAATTTGCACGGGCAGCGTTTTATCTCAGAACCATATGTTCACATGAAAAGGTTTCCATACCCTGTCCTATAAGTGACAAACACAAACATGTTTGTGTCAATGTACTTACTTGTGTAAAATACCTCCAAAATAAAAAAAATACAATTATCAGAGTGATAGTTGTCCATTCCCCAGCAAAACGGTCAACTATATCCATGCTCAGTAATATTTGACTCTGCGAGTAATGGCTATACAAATACATATGACATGACATCTGAGGTTCCTCTTTTAAGAATATTACTAGAACAAATATTTTTCATCTTCACGACATTGCAAAACTTAGCCCTATGCTACCCCAGTGTGATGCAGATATAATGGATGTGTTTGTTACCTCTCGTCTCAATTAGTGTAATGTATTACTCTCCGCTGGTACAAAATGCTGCGGCGAGGCTTTTAACCAAGACAAGTAAGTTGGATCACATTACCCTGATTTTAGCTAACCTGCATTGGCTCCCTGTTAGCTTAAGATGTGATTTTAAGGTTGTGTTGGTAGTATACAAAATCATACATGGACTTGCTCCCTCATATCTTTCAGATTTAATTTACCCCTATGTTATGGCCCGGAGCCTTCACTCTGAAAATGCTGCTAGTGATCCCAAAAGCCAAGAAGAGATCCGCAGGTCTGAGAGCGTTCTCCATTCGGGCCCCAGTACTGTGGAATGCTCTGCCATCTGAGATTTGATCTGCAACCTTATAAATCACCTATATTTCATGTTGACAATATCTACGTCTTGTTTGTTATTGCTACATCCATTGCAGCCTGGTCATCCTGGAAGGGGGATTACCTCATGTGCGGCCCCTTCTCAAGGTTTCTTCATTTTCCTCATTTTGAGGTTTTCCTTGTCCTCATGTAAGTTTTAGATGAGAGTATGGTGTGACAATAGTCTGTGCAGCCCTTTGAGACTCCTTGTGATTAAAGGCGTCACAAATAAACATTACTTGACTTGGCTTTGCAATATTTGAAATAACCTGTTTGACAAATAACATGTTAATACCAAAATAGTTAATTAATGTTTTAGTTTGATATTTTAGCATAACATGAAATGAAATGATCTGCATTTTATATAGCGCTTTTCAAGTCAATGACTTCTCAAAGCGCTTTACAATGTGCTCCACATTTCCCAATAGCGGCCTTGCAGCCATGTAAGGCGCTAACCTGCTTATTGGGGGTAGTAGGGGTTCAGTGTCTTACCCAAGGACACTTCGACATGTAACACGGAGGAGCCGGGATTCGAACTGGAATCCCTTGATCCCAAGACAAGCGCTCTACCTCCTGAGCTACTGCCGCTCCCATCTGTGTTTGTGTCAATGTAGCTGTTAGAAACATTGATACTGGATTTGGTTTTACGTGACTGATTTCTTCATATTTTTCGGGGTCATGACAACAAGAATTTTGAAATGGAATCAGAAAACAATTCCCATATGTTGCATTGCACCAAGTCAGTTTGCCGGAGCACATACACCAAATTTCACGAAGTCAAATATGATGTTTTACCTTCATTGTTAAGAATTTACTGAATATGATATAATGAAATTGTGAATGTGTTTAATTGCTGTTAAAAATGTCGACAAAAATTGTTCAAACGTCATATTGTTAGAAAATGATATAACGAAATTGTGAATATGCTTAATTGATGTTAAAAGTGTTGAGAAAATTGTTCAAACCTCACATTGTTTATTTGCTGTTAAAAGTGTCAATAAAATTGTTCCAACCAATTTACTGACGTCCTTCTTTCGTTATATTTGGGCCTCGATCCATTACACCATGACTAAGGACTTGACAACGTCGATAGACAGAATAGCGGCGACCTGCACTCACAAACAGCAGACAAAATAAAACGACATTACGACGAAAAAAAGACTTTTAAAACTCGTCGTCGGTGCGACTTATTTGCACATTTGATGCCCAAAAGTTATGAGGCGAATTTCTTGTCCATTTAGAAAAAAACTGAGAAAATGTGTATACTGTCACAATTCGTGACAGTTTAGCGACGGAGTTAGCGTTGACGTCGCTAAGTTATAAAAACGTATCTATAATAAGTAAACCCTCTATTAGTTTACTTTTATTTTCTTTAAAAAACACAGACTTATGGGTTGAGCAGCAACTCAGTCAAACATGTTCATCACTGGTTAAGATTTGAACATAATTTATTTCCTGGTGTTAAACGATCGGATTGGTCGAGTTGATGTGTGGCGCTTCTTCGTTGAGTGAATATAAAGTCACCGCGTTACTAGAGCGCCATCAAGTTGCCTATAATGGCACTTTGTAGTCCGTCTACAGCAGGGGTGTCAAACTCATTTTAACTCGGGGGCCACACGATAGAACAAACATTCTGTCGGGGGCTGGACTAGTAGATTAAAGAGAAAGAAAAAAAGAGATAAAGAAATAAGAAAAAGAGGGAGGGAAGAGGAGAGAGGGAGGGACAAAGAAAGAAAAAGAGAGAGAGGGAGAGAGCGTGAGAAACAAAACATAAAAAGTCATGAGAGAGGGGGAAAAGAAAGGGAGGGGAAGAAAGAAATTTGAAGAGAAATAGACAGACAGAAGGAGAGAAAAGAGAAAAGAAAGCGCGAAGGGTATGAAGAGAGAAAAAGAAAAGAGAAAAAGGAAAAAAGGAAGTTAGAGCAAAAGAGGTTAAAAGACACAGAGAGAGAAAGAGACAAAGAGCAACAAAGGAAGAGAAAATGAGAGACACAGAGTGAAAGAGACAGAGACAGAGAGTGGGAGAAAAGGGGTGGAAAAGAAAGAGAGAGAGAGAGAAATACAAGTACAGTGTCTTTGTTCGAGGCACCTGGCTTTGCCAACATCAAGTTGACATATTTCAACCTGCAGCTTGTTTTTCTCTTGCGCTTCTCTGGGTGTTGTCTCGCGGGCCGGATCCAATCCCTTAGCGGGCCTGTCGTGGCCCGCGGGCCGCCTGTTTGACACACGTGGTCTACGGCAATGTTTTTCAACCCCTTTTGAACCAGGTACACTTTTATTTATAAAAAAAAAGTTCCGAGGCGCACGGTCCGCCGAAAATGTTTGAAAATGAAGTTATGTCAAATATTTTACTGTACTACATCATAAGTAGGTAATTAGTGTATAATAAGAAGAAAATAATACTTAAAATAAAAAAGAACGATGTGCTTTATCATGTTTTTATTTTTTACTGTGCAATCTTAAACCGCTTTGTTGAACAAATTAAGTTATTAAATGTACTGTGCTACCTCATGAGCAGATAATTAGTATATAAAAAGTTTCTAAAAAATCTACTGCCACCTACTGATATAGATGACGATTACAGTTCCTCGTCCCAAGATAGCATAAATACTGAATGATGGCCTGATTTTTCGGAAAGATAAAATTGGGCAAATTCCAGCGGCACACCAGACAAGGTCTCACGGCACACTAGTGTGCCCCGGCACACTGGTTGAAAAACACTGGTCTACGGTAGTAGTAGTAGTAGTAGTAATAATATTTGTAATGGTAATGGTGATAATAACGATGATAATAATAAATACATTTGGCACGGCAGCTGAGTGGTTAGCTCGCGCCCCCACAGTGCAGAGGTCCAGGGTTCAAGTGCGGCTACCGCAGCCTCCTCGGTGGAGTTTGCATATTCTCCCTCATGCATTTTTTGCAGTGCTTTACTTTCATTTAAAGTTTATAATCAATTTCTAATAGCAACTCCCAAACTAGCAAGTTTAATAATGCTTTAAAAATTTTTAACTATTTGTATTAAAATGTTTTTTTGTAAAATAACCATTGAATATGAAATAAGACATTTTAATAGTGCTAACCCAGCATTTAACCTTAATGCTAATTGCTAAAATGAAAGCAGCTAGCTTAACAATGCTTAAACTGTTTTAAGGTTTTTAATTTCATATTAAATAAACTTCCTCTAAATAACCACAAAATTTAATATTCTTAAAACTTAAATCCAATTTACCGTGTGCATCCTTGACAGTTGTAGAATATTTTTGGGGATTATTATAAAGTTCTCTGTCAGTATTTTCGACGCGTGTACAACAACTACTTTATAAATCTGTGTCATCATTGCGGATTGAACGCAGCTGCGGCGGCGTAATTGGTGCCGACAGCCCGGACAGCTGATTTGTGGACACTCCTTTTTTAAACCCCCGGCTTCCTCTTGGAAGCTGTCAGATCGTTGCGAACTGTTGCCTTCTGCTCAGTTAGCCTTCTCATCCGACCCTGTTTTTGCTAAGCCTTTTCCTTCCTGATCTTTGTTACTGACCTGTTTTTGGACCTGATTACGCCCCATTCTGCCTGCCTCCTGTTACCGACCTTGATTACGAACTCGATATCGCCTTTAAAACTCCAGTCCCGGCCAACGACTTGCTATTCCCGCCTGTCTCCGTTCCTCCTCGTCCGACACGGAAGTGTCACTCTCGCCCCGCTCGCTCCTGTTATCCGTCAGCCATCGGATTGTACAAGCAAGCCTTACTCTCCCTCTTTTTACAAATAAAAACTGAGAAAAGGAGCGCTATTGAGTCCTGTGTCCGTTTCTGGTCTGTGACAATCTGATGCTGAGATTACAACAATTGGACTTCAATTTCTGAGACTATGAAAACAAAAATAAAAAAGCAAAAACTAGAATGACAAGAAAATATAGTTTATTGGAATGTTTAGAATAAATATAGATTTACTATTGTTGTTCAAAGATACAATGACCTTGCCTATCTGATGCTGTACATGGACGGTCCATCGCATTCAAAGAAAACGCTTTCATGACATCACTATTCTTTGCAAAACAGAAGTGATGTATATTAGGGAGAGAAAATGCCATCGTTTTGTGTGAATCCTTGCAAAGTTTCTCGCATCACCGCAGTTGAATGTCGAGCTTCGGCCAGGTCGGCCGTCAGCCTGCGGGCCATGCGGTCCGTAGTCCGCTTCATGCTGCGAGCGGCCTCGATGGCTCGGTCCAGAGTCCTGTTCATTTCTTCCTCCTCAGAAACAAAAGTAAAACAAAAAACTCAAGATTTTTCCTGTGACAGAAGTCCTAAAGGAATTGATGATGAGACGGCTCTATAAGCCGGCTTTTTGAAGTGATCGACGAGAGGCGGTGGTGTGGTGTGCCAAAAATTGTCCCCCTGGTTTGAAATGTCCCTCCTAAGCTAGCGCAAACGTTACTAAATCGACTTTGTATCTATTTGTTTGTATCTAATTTGCACAGGGTGGAAACATTTGTTGGCCTGGAGAGGGATGGGTGCCACCAGGCTGTAATTGCCCAAGACACACCACAGGAAATAATAATAATAATAATGATAATTTCCTTGTATTGTCATTCTGTGTAACAATGTACACAGAACGAAATGTCGATTGCACCTGACCCGTTGTAGCGAGCCGATGCAGCCGCAGCCAACAGAGGGCGCCGCCGACCACTTTTTAAGTCTTAGGAATGACTCGGCCGGGGCGCGAACCCGAACCTCCCAGTCTCAAAGCGGGCGCCTTACCATCTAGGCTACTGAGCTGGTATGGTGCCCCTACCACCCCAGTGGTCAAGGGATCCAACCACCCACCAACCATACCTTGTAGAAATCACTTTTGAGCAAGTTGCAAACATTGACTTTGGCTAAATGACGGCTTAAAGGCTAAGGCTTAGCCCTTATTCTGTTCAATCGTCTCCTGTTTTATCCATTAGAAGTTGAAGTCAAGTCAAGTTTTTTTGTATAGCCCTTAATCACAAGATGTCTCAAAGGGCTGCACAGATTATCACAAACTACAGACTATTATTACACAATACCCCGATCTAAAACCTACACGAGGGCAAGGAAAAACTTCCAAAACCTCAACATGAAGAAACCTTGAGAAGAGACCGCACATGAGGTAATGCCCCTTCCAGGATGACCAGGCTCCAACGGATGTTGCAATACACAGATATTGTCAACATGAAACAGAATTCTGTGATATTTCCATAGGAGAAATTTCTAGTGTACCTTAACTTGACTAGTATTTTTGTAGTGTTACTGTAGTTGTATTATGGAATTACTGTCGTAGTATTTTTATTGTATTTCTTTAGAAGTTCTTTTGAAGTATTTCCATCGTAATTTTGTAGTATTTCTGGAGTATTTTTGGAGAATTTCCATAGTTGTATTATTATTGTATTTCTTTAGTATTTTTGTAATGTTACACGAATTGTATGTTGTAGTAATTTGGTGTAATAGATAGTATAGTATTTCTATAGTATGTTTTTCTTTTCAGAAACCAATAACAAATGATATATTAGGTCCCCCGTTTTTATGCAATAAATTTGATATTTAGTTTTGTAGTCGATTTATAGTAATTTGGCCTTGACACACAAATGGACAATACTTTTTTATTATGAGTGCTTTATTCACTATCACAAATATTGCCATTGTTGACCATTTTGGTTTGGCCGGCCAGATTGAAAAGAATGACGGGCCACATGTGGCCCGCTGGCCTTAGTTTTCCCACCCCCTGCAAGAAATTCCACCTTGCTTCCTGGTCTCCGGAAAACGACGGGGGATGGCGTCCGTTGGAAGAAAACGTCGCTAGGCAACAGCGCCGTGTCCGATTGGGTGGAACGCTTGCGATGGTCGCTCAAGCGTAATGGCCGTTCCCTCACTTTATAGCTGAATAAAACGGGATCGTTGAGATTCGGAAGCAGAGACAGAGAGCAGAGGTTTGTTTACCTGGCGGGTAAACTGCAGGAGGAGCTGTAGCCCACCTGGAGCAACGGCTTTTGTTTGTTTCTGTCGCCATCTACAGGCATACTATCAAAATGCAGTCTCCCCTCAGAGCAGGACGTCTCATCACTTTCTGGAGAAATAACACAAGTAAAGTTATCCCCATACCTGTCAAGCTCCAGGGCTCCATTACCTTACAAACTGTCGTATTTTTCCTTACAAAATACAAAATAATCTTACATCATATTCTTTTTTTCAAACGTGTTTATTTATGTAGTTTAACATGTTATATTGTACATGTGTTTCGTTATATCATGTATATTGTTAATTAACATTTTGTTGTGAGATACTGAGTTGGTCGACATGGATGAGGTTTATTTAAAAAAAAGTTAAAAAATTAAGTAGCTTGGACGCTCACTGTAGAAGGAAAAAATACATGCAAATATAATTAGGTAGAATAATACATTTTCTTATTCAAATTAATTAATTAATTCATTATCTGCACTGCTTATCCTCATAGGGTTGCGGGGGTGCTGGAGCCCATCCCAGCTATCTTCGGGCAGTGGGCAGGGGACACCCTGAACTGGTTGCCAGCCTGTTGCAGGGCCTTATTCAAATTATTAATTCATTTTCTGCATTCAATTATTGTTGGTAATATACTGATTAAAGGGATAACCACAAACCTGTCTTTTTTCATTTTCTCCTTTTATAATTCTATTTTTTCTTAACTTCTTTATACAACTATAATGATTCATAATATAATGCATCAAAGCAAGTGAGACGTCTGAGAGCCGGGTCTCTTTAATGAGTTGAGCCGAAAAAGCCGGTTCCCTAAAAAGAGACGGACTTCCTTTCTCTACATGACTACCACATGAAATCCCCAGGCAGCAGAAGCATGCGCACAGTAGCATCAAACCGCCCGCTTCGTTTGCAACGAAAAAAAACGATACCGAGATAAAGGCTACCGCGGCGAACTCGTTTGACTTGATTAATTTGCCGTTTCGTCTTAGTCGGTGTATACCGGATGGTACCCATAATTGACAAATTTGCGCTTTTCCGTACAGATTTTCTTGTACGTCGTACACGTCTTAAAATGCATAATAAAGGCACTTTGTACGGCAAAAACGGACAGGTTGACAGGTATGTATCCCACACATATTTACTCTATCCACTAGCGTAGACTCCCAAAATACAGCGACCCAATATTTACAGAATTTCCCCTCTATACAACACCAACAACATTAGTTTAATTTAAATCAATCAAAAGTGGTTTTGAATAAATTACTCCCCATTTAAGTGCTTATTTGTATTCCTCCTTCCATTATCTGCGCCGCTTATCCTCAGTAGACCCTACTGCGGGGGTGCCCATCCCAGCTATCTTCGGGCAGTGGGCAGGGGACACCCTGAACTGGTTGTCAGCCAGTTGCAGGGCACACTGAGACAGACAACTCACTCACTCATTCACACCTAGGGACAATTTGGACCGTCCAATTAACCTGAAATGCATGTTTTTAGAATATGGGAGGAAACCGGAGTGCCCAGAGGAAACCCACGAAATCACGCAAACTACGCACAGGAAGGCTGGTAGCTGGATTTGAACCCACAACCTCCAAACTATTCCACGGACGCGCTAACTACTCCGCCCGCTTAATTTTATTATCTATAAATATAATTTTATTTATTATCACTGTATTATTATTTATTTAATTTAGTGTTTACTTTTATTCTTTTTTTAAATGTATAAATATATAGTTTTTGTTTTTTAGATTTTTATCTCATTAATGCATTTTTTTAAACTTTTTTTTTTTACATATTTTTTAAAAATCTTTTTCCAACTTTTTATATTTTGA
The DNA here is from genome assembly GCF_059441175.1 of Urocampus carinirostris. Lineage (NCBI taxonomy): Eukaryota > Metazoa > Chordata > Actinopteri > Syngnathiformes > Syngnathidae > Urocampus > Urocampus carinirostris. The sequence goes on along the minus strand of NC_142349.1, from coordinate 54,577,178 downwards.
ATTCGTCTTACGTTTCACTCCAATTTCGTCGTACTGTTGTATAATGACGATAAGGCGATTCATTCAACAAGAAATTGAGGGGAACACTTTAATCGGAATCCCTCAAGGTGGGTGTTGAATACTAAAACTGTTCCATCCTAATGTTGTTTCCGTTATGTATTATTATTATTTTATATTTTTGTATTTATTATTACTTTATTTACTTTTTAAAATTATGATTATTAATATAATTCATATTATATTTGTTATTATTTTATTTTATTGTATTTATCTTGTCAATTTTTGCTTATATTTTTATAAATTTACATTTAAAACAATTCTATATTAATAAGAATCTGGAACTTTTGCAACTAATGTGGGTTGTTTATTCTATTACACTCTTCATTCTTTATTCTTTATTTCGATTGATTTATTTACTGTTATTCTCGTTTTTTCTGTTTTTTCAAATAAGAGAACCTTGCTAACAAATAATGGAGAACCTTTGCTCTTTCTTCGGTCCTTAAGGGTCAAAATCCAGCCATTATTGTTCAGACTTTGTCTGCTGCCAGCGAACTTCTGCAAGCTAGAGTTTAAAGAACCGAAATTAGTTTGTTGTTTTTTTATTTAGAACACTGCATCGTCGTCTTCTTACTTGGATAGCCTGCAGGAGGACCCGTCTCTGAACTTGGACCGGCGGTCCCGGCGGTCTTGCCGATATTTGGAGGCAAGGGAATCCATCTTTCTTGCCAGGTGAGGCAACTGGGCCAGACTTTCTTCGAGGTCCTTCTTCAATCTGGAAACTTCCAACTGCAAGACCAGGATTGCCTCACTGGACACACACAAAGTCAAATCAAGTCGTGTTTATTTGTGTAGGCCTTAATCACAAGAAGTCTCAAAGGGCTGTACATACTACAGATTACTATTACACCACATCATCAACATAATGGGTAGGAGGGATTACTTTAAAAATGCAATCCGATGCAGTTAGTAGTAACCTGTTGAAAAATGAAAGTTGTAAAGTAATCTGAATACTATAATGATACAGTTATGTGACTTGATTACTGTCGATTACTTTTGGTTTACTTTTGTGTCATAATGAACGATGTGAATCACCTGTGCCCCCTCATTTGGCACCAACCCAGTGTTCTCGTTTGCCCACGTCCCTGTGGGGACACATTGGGTCAAATCAACGTGCGTTCCCGAGACGCAAATGTTTTGACACCAAATTGTCATTATTACCCGATTACTTTTTTTTTTTTTAACAAAGATTTACCGCACTCCAAACTTTTCGTCAGGCAGATCCGCCATTGTTGTTTTGGTCTCGCGCCAATCTTGGCAAACGAGATTTCGTTGCTTCGAGATGACGTCATTGTTTTGGTGGTTGTCGAGTGAAAGAGAAGTATGCCTCCGTAAAAAGCAGTTGGTATTCGGTGCAAATCAACAAAAAATTGGTAATTTCTTCAGTGTCGGTAATAAGTCGAAACTTAATACATAAAGTGGTAACAACGGCAATAATTCTGGCACGAAAAAACGGCGGAGAAATTCTTCAGAAGACCGCGGAGGCAAGGAAAACACGTGTTTTGAAGCAAACGATTCGACGAAAGATAAACAAAAGAATACTCCTAGCAAGAAAAGGACTTTTCTGCCAAAATGGACTCAATTATATTCCTGGTTACGCTATGAGGAGGATGATAATGGAGGCTACATGTTCTGTGATGTGTGCACCCACCGTGACAAAAAAACTGGATTGCGTTAATCATTTCGCTATACAAACTTTCAGAAAAGCACATTGGATCGGCACAACGACAATGAAAACCACAAATTAGCTATGGAAATTCCGTTGCTGCAATTGGACCTTGAGAAGGCATTACAACTGTGGCGGGAGAGCAAACCACGAAGAATATGTGAACTGAAAAATCTGAAGTGATTATAACTGCATGAATATATAGACTAATATTTCAGCAATATTATTTTGTATAATGTACAATATTTCTGTGAAGTGATAACTGCTTTGTATTACCAATTAAGTGTGATGATTAAAACGGAATAGACATAGATATATATATTTACTTATATATTTGTCGCCGATTAACAATTTCAACCTCGATAACATAGATTTTTGAGCATGCGAGTCCTTGGGACCCATCACTTTTGAGAGGTAAAATGAACACTGCCAACCACCGCGGTGGTGTCCTTCCATTTGATTTTTTTCAATTGTTTACAAAGCTGTTGATCTTCATTTCTTTGTAACCTTGTATTTAATGAACAGAGGAAAAAAATGTCAATCATGGAAAATGTGTTGTCTTTCAACAAATGGAAGGACAAAGAAAAAGGAAAAGAGAAAAGAATGAAATAAAAAGTAAATAATAAATAATAAACAAAAATAAATGTTATAATGTTTTGGCTGACCTCCACTGGCTCCCTGTCAGCTTAAGATGTGATTTTAAGGTTCTGTTGGTAGTATACAAAATCATGCATGGACTTGCTCCCTCATATCTTTCAGATTTAATTTCCCCGTATGTTCCGGTCCGGAGCCTTTGCTCTGAAAATGCTGGTCTACTAGTAATCCCAAGAGCCAAGAAGAATTTTTCAAGAATGGAATGTTCTTCCCCCTGAGATTCGATCTGCAATCTGGGTGGAAATGTTTAAATCTAAGCTTCAAACACACTTCTATTTTATAGCGTATGAATAACCTATATTTTATGTTGACAAACAATATCTCTGTACTATTTGTAATTGCAACATCCATTGCAGCCTGGTCATCCTGGAAGGGGGATTACCTCATGTCCAGTCCCTTCTCAAGGTTTCTTTTTTATCCTCATGTTGAGGTTTTTGAGTTTTTCCTTGCCCTCATGTAGGTTTTAGATCAGGGGATGGTGTAATAATAGTCTGTGGTTCGCAATAATATGTGGCCCGTGCAGCCCTTTGAGACTCTTTGTGATTAAGGGCTATACAAATAAACATGACTTGACCTGACTTGACTTGAGAGTGATTTCATGCTCGTTGCCAGGTTTTTCTTTTGTTAGTGTAGCCTAAAAATGCTACAAGTAAGAAAATGCCTGTTTCATATACAGTCCAAACGCCAACTTAAACCCCCCAAAAGAGAAAAAAAGAATAGTTTATACTTGAGGAATGACCCAACAGAGGCTGTGATCATGGCTTTAAGTCAGAGATAGTGGCAGAGAGTAGTAACATTTCAAGTTGCGACCACCACCCTTAAGTCTTAGTTTTTCTTTTTTTTCGTTTTTTCCAAATATTTTCCAGTGAAAATTTGTTTAATTAATTAACTAATTACATTATTATTCAATTATTTGCTAAAAGGAAGTTTATTTAATTGTTCATACTGACCTGTTACAAGCGCACAGTTGTTTATTTCTTTGTTCTGTTTCCATTGCAGGGCTCAGAGAAGCTTTTGAAGCCAAGAGATTGTTTGATTTAGGCGAGCAGGAGCACAAAATTCAATAAAACTCCAAAATTTAAAATGAAGGACGGACCACCAGGATGCCGCTGGGTGCCGATGTCCTTCGGATGGACAGTTGTGGGCAGATTAAGGGAGGAGCTTTTACTATCAGTAGTATGAAGTTTGTCACTTGGCAGTCTGTGAAGAAGACAATACGTAAAAAACATAATCTGTGAATTTAGAAATCAAGATTTTAGCAGTTTCAATCAATCATTTTTTACGCTTAGGTAGAAGGGCAAAATAACTCAAATAAATTCAAGTGATTTATCCATTTAGAAATCTCGATTCAAACCCTTTTTTTCCAACACTGAGCCCCAAGGGTGAAAAAAATTAGTTTTAATGGATTTCTCATTTTAGAAATAATTATTTGAGCCCTTTATTAATCACTGAGCTGAGAGATAAAACATCAAATCAATTGGATTGATTTTTTTAACAATTTTAGAAATCATGATTTGAGCATTTAAACACTGAGCTCAAAGGAGAAAAACAACTTTTTTTTCTTTTTCTCACTGGCCTCCAAGAGCATGAAAAATCAAATACATTTGATTAATTTTTAATTGTAAAAATCAGGATTTCAGCCTTTTCCCCTAACACTGAGTTCCAAGTAGAAAATTTTAAATAAATTGAATTCAATAGATTTGTCATTTTTTAAAATCATCATTTCACCTTTTTTGGTTTTATAAATGTAAATTTAAATGGTCTGCATTCATATAATGCTTTTCAAGTCAATGAAGACCTCCCAAAGCGCTTTACAATGTGCTTCACACTTTTCCCCTTTATCACTGACTTTTAAGGGAATTCAAAAAAATCAAAAGATAAAATTACTATGTAGTTTTAAAAATAGTGATTTTAGCTATTTTTTCATCATCGAGCTTCAAATAATAAAACATTTTCTAAATGACGATTTTTTTTTTTAACAATGTTCAAGGGGAAGATCAAGTGAATAGTATTACTTTCCTAATAATACCTTTCTACGGAAGGATTAAGCGTCAAATTTCCACTAAATTGATCCAAGTTGGTGCTCCCAAAACCACTATCCGTCTCCCTGCATGCAGCAGCCTGGGCAGGCAAAATCCAGGGAGGTAGATTTTCATCTTTGTCAGGTCCATCTTGGTTTTCACTGCAGTTGGAATATTATTAATACTTAAAAATGCAAATAAATTCCACTTTTGCTGAAATCAAGACTGTAATACCCCGTTTGCACAAAAATAAAAGATGAAATATTCGTCACCTGCCAACTTGAACCAAGTCATCGCTTACGAGCTCGCTACTTTCCTTTATGTCATCGGATGTTCGAATCACTTTGCCATCTTGTGCCTCGGTATTTATCTGCAAAAGTAAACCATCATAATTGTAGAACTCATTGACTTATTTTTACCCAACTGTGCACAAATTCCACGCAACCACACGTGGTGAGAAGTTTTGTTTATTTGATGAGCCCAATACCATAATTGCTTGATCATTTTAAACACGAGGCACTTTCCATAATTCGTATTAAATTGTAAATAATCCAGACCCTTGATTACCTTTAACCTTAAGTACATTTTTATTACTTCGGGAGTAACCGATTTTTAGTTAAGTTGTAGTGACTCCCCCCCAAAAAAACATTACATTACATTACAAAAACTTAAACAAACAAACAAAAAAAACAAAAAACAAAATAAAAAAAACACAGTGAAACAAAAAAAAGGTATGAAAATAAAAAATGTATAAAAACAAAAACTGCAAAACCTAAAAACAACAAAAAACAACATTAATCACCCTCCTCCAAAAAAATAACCCAAAAAAATAAAAATAAATTAAAAGAACCATAAAAAAGTTTCTTTGTAAGTTACTGAAAAAGGTGTCCAACAGCAACTGAATCGTTTTATCTATTGAGAATAATCTCTTTTGAATTAATGCAGTCAGGATTCAAGGCTAACTTCTGAGACAGCCCTAGTTAAGGTTACCAACGATCTTCTCCTGGCAATGGACTCCGGCGCTTCATCACTGTTGCTGCTGCTGGACCTCAGTGCTCCCTTCGACACCTAGTTTGTTACTAGGTTGGATGGAAAAATGGATTGGTCTCTCAGTAACTGTCCTCTCATGGTTCAGATCCTAACTCTCAGATAGGACTTGGTTTAGATATGATCTCTGAGCCCTAATTTTTCAATTTTAATTTCCCCCCCCCATGTTCCTGCGCTGAGCCTTCACCCGGAAAATACTGGTCTGCTAGTGATCCCAAAAGCCAAAAAGAGATCCACAGGTTTTGAGAGCAGTGTCCATTTGGACCCCTGTGCTGTGGAATGCTCTGCCCTCTGAGATTTGGACTGCAACCTCAGTGGAAGTCTCTAAATTTAGGCTTAAAACACACTCTTATGAATGGCTTATTTTTCGAGTTGGCTATCTCTTTATATTGCAAAAGCCATTGCAGCCTGGTCATCCTGGAAGGGATATTACCTAATGTGCAGTCCCTTCTCAAAGTTTCTCCGTTTTCCTTAGGCTGAGGTTTTGAGTTTTTCCTTGCCCCCATGTAGGTTTTCGATCAGGGGATTGTGGAATAATATTCTGTAGTCTGTAGTCTGTATAAGTCTTTGATCTGTGCAGCCCTTTGAGACTTCTTGTGATTAAGGGCGTCACAAATAACATGACTGGACTTGACAAAAATAAAAGAAAAACGCACAAAAGCAACCCCGCTGAAACACTCCAAAAAACAAAAACTCCCCCAAAACAACAACAAAACAACAACAAAAACAAAACAAAAATTAAACTACAAAAAATAACAACAAAGGGAAAAAGAAAAATAACCCCCAAAAACTATTACAAAAAAGGCACAATATTACCAGTAACCACAAACAACAACATTTAAAATATCCCCCAGTAAAAAGAAAAACGAAATCTCTCGCCCCCAAAAAACAAAAGAAATGACTACATGAACAGTAAAAAAACTAACGACAAATCAAAAACCAAACAAAACAAAAATACCCCTAAACATAGAACAAAAAACATCCTAAAAAACAAAGAAAAATGCACGCCCCCAAAATAAATTCATATAAAGATCAACAAGCAAACCAAAGCCCAAAAAAAGTAACCTTGTCAAGTGGTGCGGCCATCCCTGATAGCTTGTCTATTGTTTGTGTGATGATCTGCTCGTGCGTGTTTTTGTCGATCATCTCCTTAATATCCTCAAGTTGCATCCCCGTCCTAAAAATATCTCCTTCCACCTGCCTACAAATGGAACAATGAGTCCATCATAGCAAAACGTGCAGAACGTACTCAGGTGCATAGGGGGCGCACCTGTCAGGGTCAAATATCCCGACGTTTCTGCTCAGGCCTAAATAATTCTGCATCTGCAAAGCTCTGTGCTCTTCTTTCTTGCTCATGTAATCTCTTTCAAGTTGGTCCTGCGCTTCCATCAAGCTCCTCAGCATCTGGCGAGGAACAGGTTAGCTTAGAACACAGCGATTGTTAGCCTATTGACCACCACCCACCGTTTGTTGCTCGGTCCTGCCAACAGAATTGTCGCTAACAGTCCGTTTAAACTCAAGCACCTTGATAGAATTGGTTTTAGTAAGAGTCGGTCATAAATTGGATTTATTTTTCTTTTTTTTTTACAACTGACCGTCTTCATGAAGTGGCAAATGACAGCTGTTAGCTCAGCCGTCATTTTGCCAGCCTCGCTGGTGCTGTGTTGATCAAATGTGTCGGTGTGTATCTCCTCCTGCTCGGCTGTTTTCGCATTTTTGACAATCTTCTCTGAAGCATAAAAAAATACATATGTCTTAAAGTGACAGTGTGTAAAAATTGACCACTAGAGGTGTCTGTAGTTTAAAATGGAGGTGAAGCATATGCATAGGAAGCAGATGCACTTCAAAAGTCCTTACTTCGATATATTTTTCCTCCACTGATAGGAAAGCTGGTGTTAATCTCCCCCGAGAGCTAGTGGAGCGACTAGTGGGAGTATCTAAAAAGGCCGGGAAAATATTGCAAGAGCAGGCCCATTTACATGAAACTAACAAGCAAACATTTACAATAAGGGTTATCAGGAAGTCAGAGTCTTAGGTGAAAGGGCTGACATGAGTGGCTAGGGAAGGAAACAGTGGAAAAGCGGAAGATGCCTCGATCATTAATGCAATATTAATGTAACGAACGTGACAAAGAACTTTCACAACACTCATCTGTCGAAAGCAAGTGACAGTGACTTATTTACCCTGAGAAGCCAAGAACATTAGCGGCTAGCGGCAAGCTATACCTTGCAGCCCGGTGGTTAACTTGAGAGGCCAGAGAAGGAAACAGTGGGAAAAGTGGAAATTGACAAAACTCTGTCTAAGCTGTGGACGTTAAGTTGTCATTAAAAGCTCCACTGGGACAAGCTAGCTTCGCAAAATGGTTATTCTGAGGTCTTTAGAAATAAGCTAACTGCCGCACACATCAGCTTTTTCAATGATCTGAACTTAAAACCATGTTTATGAGGTAGTGCATAGTTTTTTGATTATTATTTAAATCAATAAGGATATATTGAAGTAATGAAGTATTTTCACACCATTCGGGGCCGCTATATAAAACCTTCCGGGGCTTTAAAAATGTGTAATGTGGAGTCTTTTACTTTTTACTCATGATTGCCACCTCTGACGAAACGAGGAATTGCAGGCTCTGTATCAAACATATGAAATGCAACAATATACCTTCAAAAAAAGGACTTGATAATGAACATTTAAAAGGAAAAATAACTCAAAATATGATTGGGATTCTAAATGATGTTAGAGTTATACAACAGTGGGTGACTTTAGTGTAATTTAAGCGGTCCCGAGAAGATGTTTGTGTAAAATGAAACTTGTCACTTGACCCCTGTGTGTCTCCATGGAAACAAGCGGTCTACTTTCCGGCGTGTTTGCAGCCTCACTAGAGGTTCTTGGGACAGCCAGCGTGAAGATGTCAGAACCCTGCTGAAAAAGACATCATATGGCAAACAACATAATAGTTAAAAAAAAAAACATCAAATCATGATATGAATTATGGTGGCTTCAGATTTTAAATTTTCATCTACTTCATGAGATTGTCACTGGCATATTTGGACAAGAATTTATCTTATTCAGCATAATAACATGAGGAATGAAAGCAGGTAATTGAAATAATAGGGATTGTAGTTTCTCAAAGATGACAACGGTTTGTGCTAAAGGATAACAGTGTTTTTAAACACAAAGCACATAACAATTAATATAGATGCAGCCAGAGCCTTCAGCCAAGTGGCTAAAGGGAGTGGCTAGAGAAGAAAACATTGGGAAAAACCGCAGAGCGGAATTAAAGAACTCAGGAGCTTTGCTTGCATGGAACAGCATACATTCACAATAGCGGCTAACGGAGAGGCATTGCCTGCAGGAGAGGGTTAGGGTTAGGGTTAGGGGTTAGGGGTTAGGGGTTAGGGGTTAGGGGTTAGGGGTTAGGGTTAGGGGTTAGGGTTAGGGTTAGGGTTAGGGGTTAGGGGTTAGGGGTTAGGGGTTAGGGGTTAGGGTCAGGGTTAGGGTTAGGGTTAGGGTTAGAGAACGCGAGTTGCTAGAGAACGTGAGTTGCTAGAGAAGGAAACATTGCGGAAAATTGGGTCAGCCTTTATGCAGATGTCTAAGGATGACTCGAAAAAGACATTATGTGAATGTTTATTAATGTATTATGGTTGCATGGATTTTGAATTATAATTCCACTTAATTAGATTTTCACTAATTGCATAAAATAGGATAAAAAGTAAAATACCAAAGTTTTTTTTTTTATTCTTTGATCAAGTGACCTAATTTGAGCTTCACTGTTTTCCTTTGATCATTGTTTCACTATTTTTGTCAGAATTTATTTGACACTCCATACATGAAAAGATTTACACAAGTGTATGGTATTAATTTGCATGAATTTGTGGAATTTGCCATATTGAAACAGGTGATATTGATTTTTTTCTTTGAACAAAATTCTTTGAATTATTTGGGTAGTGTGTGTAAAAAAAAAAAAATTCAATGTCCATATTCATTTCCTGTGGGTCCATTGGAGTCAACTATACCTGTCCTAAGACAGACCTCTCCTGGTCTTCTGTGTCTTTGAGGACTTGATGTCCAGAATCTTCCAGGACCCTGCTGACCAGCTGCAACATCCCCGGGGAGGACTGTGTTCGGATCAGGGGATTTGGACCTTGGGAGACAGGCCTGACCGGACCACTGGTCCCTTTTGGGATTTTTATCTTGGGGGCCACCTTGGAGAAGTCCGGGAGGGGGTAGTGGACCTGACCTTGGCCGTATTTGATTTCGCCGATGGAACTTCTACTTATATGTGACACTTTCATGATGTCAACTTGAGGTACTTCAGATTTTTGTGTTGACTCCTCACTCTCTGATTGGTTGTCCTCCAAATGTTCCTCTCTGGAGGCTGAAAGTTCTTCAGAAACACAGCTCGTGGTCGCGTCTTTGGCAGAGATGCTCTCGTGGATGTCGTCCGAGCTCTCCAGCAGCGAGACATCCGGAAGGGTCTCGGCTTCAATCAGCCTTCCGGTCTGCAGCAGCTCCTCTCTGGTGAAATGTCGCAGCAGCATCTTCTCGATGTCCACTGGAGGGCTGGTGAACATCCGGTGTCCCTCCTCGTCCTCTAATGCTTTTTCTGTCTCTACGTGAGTATGTGTAGAGCGATCTTCCGTCCCAGCAGAAGACAGGTTGCACTGGCAATCCTCCATGTTGTCGATATAAAGACTCCTGATGTTGCCGTCGTAAGGGAGGTCCTCCTGGTCCTCGTCACTGGTGTTTTGTCCAAGGTCGTCTTCAACTGCCTGGCTGAGAATTTTGTTCTTCTGCAAGTCGCTACCGTGCTTCGTTAGCTCACTTGTTTTAATGATACTGTCAGAAGCTGAGGCATCTGGAAATGAAGAAACTGTCACTTTCCCCTTCATTGTTTTTTTTTTTGTTTTTCAAAATTCATTCATGAAGTCCACATATCTGCTGCAAAGCGTTTTAAACAAGGCTGCGGCATTTGATTATTTTTAATATCGGATTAATAAGTTGATTATTTTATCAGTTAAATATTTTATCATTTAATAAAATATAAGTCAGATAATCAAAAAAGTAAAAAATTTTTTATTTTAATTCATTTATTAAATTATTTTTATTTTAATTAAATTACTTCAATTTCCTTTAATTATCTTAATTTCTTCTTTTTTATTTTATTTTAAATAATTAATTTATTTTGAACAGTAAAAACAGTTTTGAACTGTAACATTTTTTAGTATTTAGTATTTTGTTGTGGGACGTAGACATGTAATCATTTAAATAGAAAACAAATCTGCAGATTATCTTATCAATTATTAAGGAATTTAATGGATGATTTTATACTGACATTTTTTAAAGATTAATTAATTCATTTTATCATTTTTTATCATTAACAATGTAAAATTAAATTAACAATTTACTTTAATATAAATATTTTTAATTAATTAATTCATATTAATTTATAGTGTGTGATTTATTTTAGACCAACAGTGGAAATTATTTCCAACTGAAGTTTTTTCAGTATTAAGTATTTTTTAGTACGGCTGAGGCAAATGACAAAAAAAAATATTCCGAATTTAAAAAAATTAATCAATTACTTTAATTATTAAGCATTTAAACTTTTCTTGGTATTTTAAGTGGGACTTCAGCATGCAATTGCATTAATATCTGATACATCTTTTCAGCATTTTCTCAAAAAAACATTGTTAAAATAGTTTAAATATGTATTTTATAATTTAAACATTTTATTGTACTTCGATGTCATTATTCATTCTTGAAATTGTAAATCAGAAATTGATTGAAACAAGGAAACAAACTATTTGCAAAACTATAGCTGTAGTACAATAGTTAAACATGTGCCCAACGGGAGTAGGCTTAAGCCGAAGCTTTTAAGTGCCTATCCCTGTTTAATTATTATAAACAGGAATAGTAGCATAAACATAAAGCATTTTAGGAGTGCTGAGGCATGCAATAATTCAAAATCAGACAAATCTGTTGATTATTTCACAAAATACTGTAATTAAAAATGAGTGGGGAAAAATATTGTAAAATTATTTACCACTGAAACAAATACTGTCTTCAGACTTGGCTGAAGTAGAATCTTGCAATCGGCTGGGGCACAGGCTTTCATCTTCACTGAGATCCACCACAATTCTCTTTTGGATGCTTTTTTCCCACAACAAAGTCGTCTTGCCTTCTTGCTGAATATCAGGATCGTCTCGATCGCCATCCATGACCCACAAGCCGTTTTTGTGAGAAAGACTTCTGAATTCTGATGTAAAAATATTGAACAAATCCTTTACAGTTTGATCTGCATTTCTAAAATAACAAATTATTACTGTTTTATTACCAGGTTTTACTTATAAGTAAGGTTGAAAAGGCACTATCAACTACTGAAACATCTGCTTGTACAAGGCCAACGAGTGATCACAAGGGTTTATCTGCACCGCATATCCTCAGTAGGGTCGCGGGGGTGCTCGGGCCATCCAAGCTATCTTCGGGCATTGGGCAGGGGACACCCTGAACTGTTGGCCAGCCAGTCTCAGGGCATTCAGAGACAGACAACTCGATTGCTCATTCACACCTTGGGACAATTTGGACCAGTTAATTAACCTGACTTGCATGTTTTTGGAAGTTGAGAGAGAATCAGAGGGGGCGGAGGAAACCCATGCAAGCACGGGGAGAACATGCAAACTCAGCACAGGGAGGCTTGTAGCTGGATTTGATCCCATGACCTCAGAACTGTGCCACGCATGTGCTAACCACTCAGCTGCTGTGCCGCCTAGGTTTTAGATCATCAAACCAATTTTAATATCACACAAAGACAATCCAAAAAGCAATTTTGAAATGTTGATTCCATTTATTAAGGCACAGAATATGAAAACCTATCTTATGTGAAAAAGTAATTGCCGCCTGAACCTAATAGTGAGCAGGGCCACGTTTAAAAGCGATAACAGAAATAAAATATTTACGATAATTGTTCATTTGTCTTTCACAACGCAGTGGAGGAAAAAAAAGTTATCTTTCTTCTTCCTATCCTTTTTCTCTTTAGTCTTCTTCTTTCATTTTTTCCTTATCCCTATTTCTTTTAAGTTCATTTTATTTCTTCGTACTTCTTTGTTTTTGTTATTCCTTCCTGATTTAAATGATGCAGTGAATTACAATTAGCTATAAATTGTTTTCTATTGGTTGGGAAGATTGTGAATGATTTAAATGATCTAAATCATGAATAGACATCATACAGTATATGCCACTAAAATATGAATTGAACACAAGAATGCGAAACCAAAAAAATCCCTTATTTCATCCTTTAATCCATTGTTACTCAAGTAATAGGAATGCTCCTGGAAAATAAATAAAAGAATAAGAAAACATACATCCCAAATGTATACAGCATATATGGTACTAAATTATAAAATGAAGACAAGAAGATTCAACACAAAAATAAATCCACACTACTTTTCTAAATTCGAATAGTTTAAAAAAAGGTACTCAAGAAATAGGCATGTCCCTAAAAAGTAAATATAGAATATAAGAAAATCCAGGTATAGGCAGAATATGTTGGGCTAAATTATAAAATGAAAACAAGAATACTACACACACAAAAAAATCCCAATTATTTTCTACATTTAGATACTTAAAATAATACACTTATTCAGGTAGTAGTGACGTACTTACCCAAGGTAATGAGGATGTTCCTAAAAAGTCAATTAAAAGAATATAAGTACATTCTGCCTGGCAGAATATGTTGGGCTAAATTATAAAATGAAAACAAGTATACTACACAAAAAAAAATCCAAATTATTTTCTGCATTTAAATACTAAAAAAAATACACTTATTCAGGTAGTAGTGACGTACTTACCCAAGGTAATGAGGACATTCCCAAAAAGTCAATTAAAAAAATATAAAAACATTCTGCCTGGGATAAATAGTCAACGAATGGCGTTAGATTGTAAGTAAATCCCAAGCGTGTCTTGACTTGGGTTTAGTTTCTGCACTGTAATTAATATTGCAAGTGTTTGTGGTGTCCAGCTGGGATTCGTTGCCTAGCAACGGCAAGTGGAAAATACTCCAGGGTTTCATTTTATTTAGGAGGAGTGGGGACAGAATATTTTGACACCGTTGCCTTGAACAAGCATACACGACACACCGCACATGAGGTAATTCCCAGTCCAGGATGACAAGGCTGCAAAGGATGTTGCAAAAACGATTATTACACAGATATCGTCAAAATGAAATATAGGTCATTCATATGCTATAGAATATGACTGTGTTTTAAGCCTAGATTTAAACAGTTACACTGAGGTTGCAGATCAAATTTTAGGGGGCAGAGCATTCACAACATCAGGGCCTGAATGGAGAACACTTCCGAACCTGTGGTTCTCTTCTTGGCTCTGGGGATCACTAGTAGACCAGCATTTTCAGGAAAGTAAAAGAAATCTTGAGAAAGGAATGCACATGAGGTAATCCCCCTTCCAAGATGACCATGCTGCAACGGATGTTGCAAAAACAAATAATACACAGATATTTTCACCGTGTATTATAGGTCATTCATCAGCTATTGAAAATATATAGCACTTGTGTCATCAGGGACAGGACACTGTAGAACTGGGTGTCATCAGCGTAACTATGAAATATCGCCTATCCATCATAATTTCCTTTTTTTTTTATTTTGTTTTTTATTTTAAGGTGTTTATTACATATGTATCATGGAGTGCCTCGTTTATTTCGATATAGACATCGCTGTTATTAATGAAAATAATAGCAATTTTACTCTATTCCGTTATGAAAATTGATATTTAAAGACATTTTAATTCGTTTTTATTGGGAAAAAAACGTTTCCCACGCCATCGTGTTTTAATTATAATTATGGTCTGCTCAATGACAGGAGATTTACAATACGTCATGCCTTCCCTCTTTTCAAATCTTTTCGACCAATAAGAAGAGGCCTAGGCGCGGCTCCCTTTGAATGCCGTCCTCGGATTGGACACTTGCACGAAAACACACTTCAGCCACAATGGAGTAAAAAAAAAAAAGAAAAAAAGAAACTGTTAACTACCCGAAGTGTAACCCGATTAACGCAACTAATGGCTGCCAAATAATAAGATTTCATCAGTAATGTGTAAGCCTTTACCACGTTTGAAGGAGTAACCAAGCGAAACAAGGAAAAGGAACACGCGAACTGTTCGAACTGGATCGACTCACGTAAGTTTCGGCTCATCTGCTAACCAGCTAACCGCTAACGTTGTTACTAGACAGTAATTAACACTTGTTACTTTTATGATGAAACAAAACCGCTCTAAATGGTTGTATTAAGGTTTGTTTCACTCTCAGATAATAGTAGAAATTTAAAAAAGTTTGTGAAAAGTTTTACGGTTTTGAAACATTTGAGCATTGGTTGAAAAGACGTCAAATAGACGTCCAGGTAATTCACACATTATTCCTAATTGTTGATTTAAAAACAACTTTTCTTAATTGAGCCATTCGTGTTCGTTTCACTCTCAGGCAGTTGGGGAAATTTAATGAATTTATAAGATTAAAAAATGTATATGTGAGAAGTCTTACGGTTTACAAACATGGTCACCTGGGCATCTCGCATAAAGTGCTTGAAAAGCCGTTAGATAGACGTCCAGGTAATAGTCATGTTTTTTTTTCTTTGTTTATTATATAAATACAAGTTATCTCTGTTTAATGTTTGTTTCACTCTCATCTCATTGTATGAATTTGATATATAAATGAAATTAAATATATAGAGGGTATTACAGTTTTTTTTTTTTAAAGGTTGAAAATACGTTGGGCAAAGCGCAGTGGGTAGTGCGTGTGCAGCACAGTTCTGAGGTCATGGGATCAAACACACCTGTGTGGAGTTTGCATGTTCTCCCCATGCTTGCGCAGGTTTCCTCCGGGCACTCCAGTTTCCTCCCACGTTCCAAAAATATGCATGTTAGGTTAATTGGCCGGTCCAAATTGTCCCTAGGTGTGAATGAGCGAGTGAGTTGTCTGTCTCTGTGTGCCCTGCGGCTGGCTGGCAACTAGTTCAAGGTGTCACCTGCCCAATGCCTGAAGATAGCTGGGATGGGCTCCAGTACCCCTGCGACCGATAAGTGGTGCAGATAATAGAAGGATGGATGAAAATACGTTATATATACGTCTTTATCTCGTTGAAAAATGAAAGTAGAAAAACACTTATTTTCAAGACTTGTGGGTGTAAATCCGGTGATAAGGGTAGGAGAATGACTGTCTCTAAATTTGGTCCACATTACCTGTCGATGCAGTAAACACAGCGACGACCATTTTATCATTGTTATTATTTTTACAGTATGTGAAAGGTCTTAATTACAGCTCTCACCATGCAAAAACTGTTTGGAAAGAGGTTAGAAAGATGACAAAATAATTCACACTTGTTCATTTTGTTGAATAACTAACACTTGTGTTGTTTGTTGAATTCATGTTTGTTTCATTCTCAGTCAAATTTAAAAAGTATGCTAAGAGTTTTGATTTCAATTTTGAAAAACTGTCTGAAAAGACGTTAAAAAGACGTTTTATTTTTGATTGTAGGTCCAAAAGTGCCTTTTTATGATGTGTGTGTGCTTTTAAATCATTATTAATTTTGACTCAATGCTACAATGAACAAACAACAAAAAGACCCAATATTTTACTATATTCATACAATTGTTTTGTGTTTTATAAATATAGTCACATTATATATTTTAAATGATACATTTAACACATTTTAATTGTCTGTTGTCGCAGCATCACATTGAGCAAAGAAACAGTTTAATAGAGATTGCAATACCGGGGGGGGGGTCAGAGTGAAATGAAATGATCTGCATTTATATAGCGCTTTTCAAGTCAAGACTTCCCAAAGCGCTTTACAGTGTGCTTCAAATTTCTCTTGATCCCAAGACGAGCGCTCTACCTCCTGAGCCACAGCCAGTGGGAAAATGATCCTTGATGGACTCACCTTAATTATATTTATGGCTCCAAAACATTGCATTGCCCATCACTGGCAGAAGATCTGAATCAGTCCCTTAAAGCTTAGCACTTTCTCTTCCGAAATGCCAATATTCAGTCGAGACTAATATTTTTGTTTCTGTTATACACATTTTGTGTTCAATGGTTAGAGGTTAATAATGTAAATGGTTAAATGTTATTTTATTAAAAATATTTTTTGTAGCACTCATGGGTTTGTGGTTGGATCCCTTAACCACTAGATTCATAGGGGTACCATTTCCTATGGTGTGTCTTGGGCAAGTACATCCAGTGGGCGCCCATTTCTACAGGCCAACAAATGTTTTTGCCTGTAACTGATTTTTCAAATTTTTATTTCGTCATAAAGTTTTTTAGGGATTCTGTGTTGCTTGACTTTAAAGTTGCTTGTATAAAATAGTTTAAATGAGTTAAAAGCTCACTGTAGAGTGAAAACATAAAGGCTAGTATAAAATAGCAGTATACAACGTTTTTTATTCATTCATTTCATGCATAATGACACATTGTTATTGGTAGAACAGAGCCGTTCGGGAGTTGAGCTGAAAAAGCCGGTTCTTTAAAAAGAACCGGAATTCCCTTCACTAGCGCGTTGCGCTTTACAATAACATACCTGTCAACTTGTACCTTTTCCCCTATATTTGATACATGTTTTGATCATTTCAGATTGCGAACGCCGTATAAACATTTTAGTATGTGAAAAAATACCCAAAGACCAATTTTTTAATGCCATGTGGGTGGCACGCCCCTAAACACACCCTCGGACCCTAGACTGTCCACCCACCGGGGTCTCAAAAACTTCTGTGGGAGACAGTATTTTTAATTGATGCCAATATTTGTTTCCTCCATTTACTTTATAAATTAAAAATAACATAATTGGAGGACACCCTATTGCAGGCGTCACCAATGTGACACCAGTTTGACAGAGCTTGTTTTAACGCTAATAATAATTACTACTTGGTAATAATATAGTAACACTAGTTTATATTTTGATATCGCACATCAAACTGGTAGCGCTACGTGCTAATCAGTTAACAAAAAAGTAGCTAGTAGTATGTATGTGACCCCTGTCCTATTGCTTCTGATGACAAATATGAAGCAAAATCTAAAAAACATATTTTTGCTATTTCTCTTCAGGCTTTCAAGATTTCCTGCCCCGGTGAGAAGAAGCTACCGGTGAGTCCTTGTGGTGTCTGGGATGATCATTGCTTTCATAAATCCTCATCAGGATTTTGCTTGGAGTCTTGAGTTGCAGACAATTTATAAAACACACTCTCATGATGCAATGAGATCTAATGCCATGCTTAACTTTGCTTTCATCTTACTGTTCAGTTCTAGTTATATTTCCCTTCTTTTGTAGTTTGATCAGGAAAGTAAAGTGGTCAGATTCTAGTGCAATACAGGTGCATTTGGTGCTTGGTCTATTGAGTGTGTTGTTTTTCCTCACACAACCACACACAGCTTTTCATGTCAACAAAAGACATTGAGTACCATTCATTTAGAGGCTCACCCATTTGGCAGACAATAGCGGAAAAGGTGCACCCTGCCACTCCTTATTTATTTTGTAGTCCAGGATGCTATTAAACCACACAAATGTGCTGTAGAAAATACTGTCCCATACAGTTCCTGGAAGGATACAGTACCGTATTTTAACGACGATAAGGCGCACATGAAAGTGTTAGATTTTCTCCTGGTGCGATGTGTGTGTGTGTGTGTTGTTGTAAGGAGGACACAGTGGAGGGCTTTGATGGTTTTCATTAATATTTGAAAAAATGTTACCACACTATTTTTGTGCTTGTTTTATTTGTGTGTTTTACCCGGCCCACACTTATTGATGATGCATGAATAAAAAATAGTACTTTGTCATTGAAACTTAAGTAAAGTACAACCAAACTCAGTCCTGCTCCCACTCTATTTATAGTGACTATGAAAAATTTGTATTTATTTGACATAACATGAGCCACACCTTGATAGAGCTGACATCATTTGCCGCCGTCTTGCTTGGGTGCGTCACAAAATAAAAACCTTGCAAACGACTGGGCAAAATAATAGGAATGGTGCGATTTTAGTAGCTTTGTGTTTTCGTACTTTGTGTTCTACCTTGTGCTTTTAGCAAATTGTTTTCAGTTGCACTACACAATACAGCGACAGACATCCATACATCCATTATCTGCACCGCTTATCCTCAGTAGGGTTGCAAGGGCGCTGAGCCCATCCCAGCTATCTTCGGGCAGTGGGCAGGTGATACCCTCAACTGGTTGCCAGCCACTCATTCACACCTAGGGACAATTTGAACCACCCAATTAACCTGACATGCATATTTTCGGAATGTGGGAGAAAACCAAAGTGCCCGAAGGAAATCCACGCAAGCACGGGGGTAACATTCAAACTCTGCAAAGGAAGGCTGGGAGCTGGATTTGAACCCAAGACCTCAGAACTGGTCCGCAGACGCGCTGACCACACAGCTGTCGTTGTTGTTAAGTCACTCAAGGCGCCTAAGGATAGTCCTTAGTAGCGCTAGACTCGCTTGTGGGAGGCTCCGTAGTTCTCCGAAGGAGAATCCCAGCTGGCGGTGGTATCGGGCAGACTGTAGTGCAGGGCACCGTAGCCAGAGATGCTCGGCCGATTCTTCGTCCTCACTGCAGAGACGGCACCGATCGTCTTCGCATTTCCCCGCAGCTGTCGTGCCTTTCACAGCGACAGTTAGTGGTCAAATAATACACACTTTCCCTTTAAATACGCGCACTTGTATGCTTGTGTTGTTGTTGTGAGCTAGGGTCACCCCGCTAGGCACCCCCGCTGGCCCAAGTAGGCCTATAATAAGCGGAATGTAGTAGAGGACACCATGATAACGTTATAACGTTAAAGCTTAAGTTCAGGCCGTGCGGATTATATATAAAGCCTGTGCCTTATTTTCATGTGCACCTTTCGTGTGTGTTAAAAACAGCAACGTAACTGAGACTGCTCTAATTAGAACAGTGCGTCTAATGGTTGCAAAAGTACGGTTTTGACAAAGACACGATAACACAATACTCCAAGACAAAAAAACCGCCTATTTGTACGACGTCAATCATTGTCCAACCGCTTATCCTCATGATTTTGACCCAACTTTTGGGGTTAGATTTGTAATCCCAAAGGTTACGTGTTCTCATTTTTACTGTGCAAAATGCAAATAGATTTAATGCATGTCTATTTGGTGTCTTGGTTGGAAGAAAATAATGAAATGGAAGCAACAGCACCTCGACCATCAGAGGAAAAGAAGTTGGGGCTAGTGGGCAACCGTTAGTGGAGATACATCGCCGTGACCTCTTTAGGAAAATGTCGGCTCTGGTCGCTTATCTTGAGCTTCTTCCGGCATGTTTTTTTTCTTCTTCTGGGGGATGTTCTGGACTTTTTCAGAGCTTTGCAAAGCTTTTCCATCCTTAACGCCGGACCAGTGTCATTGATTGACAGCTAGTCCCTCTCTTCCCACCGCGCTCGGCCAATCGGTGGGTGTTGCCATGACGCCGCGAAGCCTCACGCGGTGCATCTTGTATTCTCTCTGCAGAGGGCCGAAGAGGGGGAGGCCTATTGAGCGGCAGTTCACACGTTGACTCTCTTCTTCTTTGGACTTTCAATTTTGACTTTTTGTTGCTTTTCTTTTGGACGCAACCATTTGGTCTGGATCCAGATTAGGATTTTCCCTCATATTATGCACCTCGATGGATACCAAGGGCTCGATGAATAAAACGAGTGCCGAGGAGCAGTCCTTCCATGTCCGATACAGGTAGGAGCCTAATACACCTTTGCAAGCCCCCGCCCCCCCAAAAAATTCGTAATTTGTTTGCTTTGACAAACACAAGAGGATTTATTTCGTCTTCAGATGTAAAAGTATGGGAATTATTATCTTTTGTTCTACAGTGTGTCATCTGGGATCGCCCTTGAACTGGAATTACCGGTAGTTGCACTTGTTATTGAAATGATGTCATAAGTAAGGGGGGCTGGAAATCGGGGGCAAGTAGGGGCTTAAAGAGCTTGGAGTCCCGAGACTTTATTGTACTAACAATCAACCCTAAGCGTTAATCGTTATTTTGATAATATTTAGCTTCAAAAAATATATATATATTGAAATAAAGTTATATATTAATATATATATACAAATATAAGAATAGATATAAAATAATTGAATAAATATTTGTTAATTTATATATACAATAACAGTAAAACTTTAGGTTTTTAAAATGTATAAGATAAAAAAAAATAAAAAAATAAAAATATATATATATATATATATATATATATATAAGTGCATATAGATACATACACATTTACATTAGACAAAAGTAACAAAATGCATTTTATTAATTTATAAAATTAAAACAAAACATTTTTTTAGGTTTACATCTAAGATAAAAATAAAAATATATTATTTCATTTATACCATAAAATAAATGTTTTAAATTTCTCTATAAATATATACATTTAAAATATGAATGAATTATTAATCACGACATAAATATTCATATAAATCCTATCTATGTAAATACCAAAGCCATATCCCCTTAATGAAAGGTGGCTAGAATCTAGAACACACATTCACCAAAGATTCATCCTACTTGCTCTTCCCAACCTGACACCAAACATCAAGGAGTGAGTTGCTTCATCAGCAGAGGCCCGACAGCATACACTGGTTTACCCTCTCCGCATTATATCCATTCCACCATATATATCAATGTACTTTAAGACACTGGATCACATCAAGGTTTTCTAATGCCAGTGAGAAATCAAATTTCCTAAAAAAATCAAAATCACTGTTTAGCTATTGTCATAACTGGTCCCTGGGCTACTGTTTTACAGGGGCTACCTGGTGACTCCTGTTCTATATCATATCCTGTCAGTTTGGAGTCAAGTTTATTCTGCCAGATGACATTTTAGTTACCTTCCCTATTGAACCTGTCCCTGCTCCTATTCAAACCGCCGTCAATATTTAACAACCTGTAAAATATTTATCCCAGGCTTTGTGCTCCTGTCCGTCAACCATATTGCCCCCTCTACTAATTTGGTGACTCATCAGACCGCAAGCGGCACATGTCCGGCGTGCAAGTACTCAGGCGACGATTCGTAATCTGTGTCACTGTAATCTGCAGCATGAGCTGAGAAAACGCAGACTCTGCTCTTTTACACATTGAAGCTTAACACGGTCCCTAACGCCTGTCTCATTGATGTCATTCGAAGTTTTTTTTTTCTTGGAGGAAAAAAAACGTAGTCGTACATCCTGGATGGGCCGAATACTTCAATAGATGCTTCAGAGATGCGTCATGTGCAGCTGTTGTTGTTGTTGTAAGTCGAGAAAAAGCTGCAGGTAGGTAGGTGTGTGGGCCACGTCAACTTCATTTAATCGTCGTCTTAATCATGAACACGCTAAGAGGATGCCTCGTTCCTTGACAAGTCGTTTGGGTTCGCATGTGCCGACTTGCAAGGGTTTCAACATACAAGATATTCTTTACCCCGGGATGTGACATTAATCTGTTCTGAGTTCGGCATAGGAAAGTGAAATTGCCGTATAGCGAGAGATAGAAACCTGTTGTAATGCATAATGTGTTCCCAACCCCCATTACCCCAGATAAAAACATTCAAATAGTACATAGTACTACTTTTGTTCAATATATTTGTTGGCCCATATGATGAAATAGCACTATCACGAAGATACATGCAAAGGAAAAATTCAATTTGATTTACCTTTTGGGTAATGTGATATGACCTGGTCAAGTGGAGTAGCAGGTGGATGCAAGAGATGGAGAAGATGGCAACAGTTTACAGGAGACGCTGATGGCACATGTTACAAATTTTAAAACTTCCGCTTGCAATGGTTGTCATGCCTTTGGAAGACTTTGTTACTTTAATCGCTTCTTTATTCTTAAGAATTATTATTTCCTTTATTCTTTGTTTTTTTACATTATGAGCCTCCTGTTTTATCTGTATTGTTTGGTAATCTATCTTTAATCTGTTTGTTTAATGTCCTGATGCTTTTTAATGATTAATTAAAAAAAAAAATCATACTTTTTTGGTGTTGAGAACAGATTGGCACATATACATTTAAAAGGCGTCTCTACTTACAAATGGTTAAGGTTACAAAGTTACTCCCAGAGCGGATTGAATTTGTAAGTATAGTCACCAAGTCAAGTCATGTTTATTTGTACAGCCCTTATTCACAAGGAGTCTCAAAGGGCTGAACAGACCACAGACTTTTCTCAAAGATACCCACGTTTTGTAGATAAAACATTTGGGGTGTCTTTGTTTGGGCAAAAATAGTACATGATTATTTAGCAATGCCAAAACAATGATGAAAGTAATGCAGGTCAAGCTTAATTTACTGCTGTAATATATATCATTTTTCAAATTAGACACTCTGCTCTGGTTAGGTGTACTTGGTAAAAAAGATATCTCCCAATCATATAAAATCCAAAAAGGGTAAGAACCTCTGCTCCAGAGGATATAGTGTACCATGACAAGCAAGGGCGTAATCGTCCACGCTGCTCCGTCCCAAGCCATTGTTCCAAGTAAATGGAAGGAAGCAGTGAAAACAACATGAACATCCTCTGCTGAAAGTTTCACTGCACCAGACGTTTTTGTGTATTCTGGTGATCTCGCGGTCGTGCTTCTGCTCACTGTGGTCCATTTTTGTTCTTTTTGTGGTCCAGGATGGAGGTGTCCTGCCTGGAGCTGGCGCTGGAGGGAGAGCGCCTCTGCAAGGTTGGCGACTACAATGCCGGCGTGTCCTTCTTCGAAGCCGCTATCCAGGTGGGCACGGAAGATCTGCAGGTCCTGAGCGCTATCTACAGCCAGCTGGGAAACGCCTACTTTCACCTGCACGACTACGGAAAGGCGCTGGAGTTCCATGGGCATGACCTCACTTTGACCAGGTACCTAATGGCAATCTCTTGGAACACCAAGATCTGGTTTTAAACTCGTCTATGATCCTCAGGACCGTGGGGGACCTGCCCGGGGAAGCCAAAGCCAGCGGAAATCTAGGAAACACGTTGAAGGTGCTAGGGAGGTTCGATGAGGCAGTGCTGTGCTGCCAGAGGCATTTGGACATTGCCAAGGACACCAGCGACAAGGTAACCTCTATTGAAAATTTCCTCTTTAAAATGCAGTCCAAGATTTTTGTTAGACTTAAAAACAGTTACGATATAATACAATAAAAAAGGTATCTTCTCTGGTTGAATGGACACAATCCTACTTAATGGGGTCTGATGGAACCTAGTGGCAGAGACAATTGTCACAGCTTATTGATTGTCTTTGCAGAGGAAAAAGAATACGCCTGCAAGTATTATTTTATTTAAGAATGAATATTACATATATACTGTATGTCACACCACCAGAAGAGAAGTATGATTTCCTTTTTTTCGGTTTGTTTTCATAACTTTTTTGGGTGATTTTTTTAGAATTGTATTGTAATTGAATATTAAGAGAAAATAAGTTTTGAAAATTATGATATATTTTTTTAGTTTAATTGAAAATGTTTCTGAAGTAGATCTTTCGAATATATATATATATATATATATATATATATATATATATATATCTTTTAAAACTTGGGGCATTGCTCCCAAAAACAAGTTTACCGTATGAACTTGGGTATATGGGTATTCTTTTTTAGTAATGCATACATTTGTCATGATTACCCAAGTGGAGTAACCTGGGGTAATCATGTGGCGCGCTGGAATGTGCTTCCTAATTGGTCAATGCTCCCCTTTTAAACGCGTTACGCGGAGAACTCCTGGTCGGAGGATTAATCCTGTAATTCTGTACATCTGTACCCCGTATGACGCTCCCGATTACCTGTGCCTTGTTTACCTGATTCTCTCTGCCTGCCTCCGATCCGACCTGCTTCCGTCCCAAGCTACGATCATCTCTTCAGTCCCGGTAAACTCAACCTGCTTCCGTCCCACGCTACGATTGGCTACGTCGTCCGAAGTTTCCCGCTAACCCTTGTGCTTCCCCAAATAAAAGTATTGTACGAACGCTCTGGGGTCTCCTGCTCTGTTCTGGTAATCCTCGTGACAGAATCCTCCGACCAGAATGGACCCCGCGTTCGTACATTTGCCCCCTGACCACTATCAAAGCCTGAATCAGCAGCGCAATTCCCCTTCAGAATGCGCAGTTCGGCAAGTCCTTTCCGACATGGCGAAATTGGCTGAGGCACCTCCGGCCGTATGACTGCGCAATGACTCCCATGCCTGCCTGTTCGACTCCCATGCCTGCCTGTTCGACTCCCATGCCTGCCTGTTCGACTCCCAAGCCTGCCTGTTCGACTCCCAAGCCTGCCTGTTCGACTCCCAAGCCTGCCTGTTCGACTCCCATGCCTGCCTGTTCGACTCCCATGCCTGCCTGTTCGACTCCCATGCCTGTCTGTTCGACTCCCATGCCTGCCCTGAGTCTGCCTGTACTGATTTTGTCCCGTCTTTCCTCTCCTGTCTTGTCTGTTCTCTTTCCGCTCCCCGGAGTCCGACTCTTCTGAATCTGACCCCCCCTGAGTCTGGACTCTTCTGAATCTGACCCCCCCTGAGTCTGGACTCTTCTGAATCTGACCCCCCCTAAGTCTGGACTCTTCTGAATCTGACCCCCCCTGAGTCTGGACTCTTCTGATTCTGCCTGTCCTGTCTGATTCTGCCTGTCCTGATCTGCCTGTGTTTCCCTGTGACATGTCTTGGGTTAAATTTATTTTTATTTTTTTTCCTGGGGAACTTCTGGAGCCGTTCCTTGAGGGGGGGGTTCTGTCATGATTACCCAAGTGGAGTCACCTGGGGTAATCATGTGGCGCGCTGGAATGTGCTTCCTGATTGGTCAATGCTCCCCTTTTAGACGCGTTACGCGGAGAACTCCTGGTCGGAGGATTAATCCTGTAATTCTGTACATCTGTACCCCGTATGACGCTCCCGAGTACCTGTGCCTTGTTTACCTGATTCTCTCTGCCTGCCTCCGATCCGACCTGCTTCCGTCCCAAGCTACGATCATCTCTTCAGTCCCGGTAAACTCAACCTGCTTCCGTCCCACGCTACGATTGGCTACGTCGTCCGAAGTTTCCCGCTAACCCTTGTGCTTCCCCAAATAAAAGTATTGTATGAACGCTCTGGGGTCTCCTGCTCTGTTCTGGTAATCCTCGTGACAACATTGTTTTGTTTTTATACTTTAAAAATTGTATCTATTTATTATTTCAGTTTGTGTGAACAGAAGGTAGGCTGCAAGGTTACAATGATAATTAACTAATTAATTGTACCATGTTTTTTTTTACCTGAAAGCCTTTAACTTTGTCAAAACTCATGGAGATAATGGTTTTATTTATGCTTTTCATGCTGTATACTAGAAAAATGATACTTAAAATGAGTAATATCAGCCAATAAGACATTTCTTTTTACATTACATCTTCATATGTTTTTCCACTAAAATAATGATTAAAAAACACCGTCAACTGGTAAAAGCAAAACTACCAATCCTATGCCAGATTTTTATAAAAATATCCATCTGTTGCCATGTTGCTGCAAGCACGGGTGTTAGGTTTAAGTCCCCAACATTTATGATAAAACGCTCTGAAATAAAAAGACAATAGAGAATCTGATAAGTTTTTAGATATCAAGGAGAGCGATCGAAGATTGTATACCGCTCCCAAATCACTCTGAAGAAATCTTCGATCTCTTTCCTCTTTTTATTAGGGTTCGCCCTATCGTACATAAATCTCAACTTGTCTAAAGGGAGGGGTTCTATCTAACTGGTTGAGACCGCATTCTAACTGTTGCTACGCAGAGTTAATTAATCTTCTTTCGCACGCCTTGCTTTCCGCCCGATGATCACAGCTGGTTTCTGTTTGGACACCTCCTTTCTTCTTTCAAGGCTTTCGGTGAAAAACAACTTGAGTTATTGCATGCATAAAAGGAAAATTATTACACAGATTATTCCAGGGCAAGTTGCACCCATGGGTATGTGAGATAAAGGGACAGACTGTACAAAAAACCACTCATGGCCTTGAAGAACAGCTTACGTGCTGAAAACTCTACAAAAAGGGCTGAGAACACTTATAACATATTAATGTCAACTGTAGGATAAATATATGTATATAATTCCAACAACGGGCTAGCAGAGCGCATTTTTGTCAGGCCTGGCAGCGTTTTTGCCGTTCTGTCCAGCAAAAAGATTTTGGCATTATGCCGCCGGTTCTGGCCCCCAATAACTGCGGTAAACGAGGGATTACAGTATAAATGTAGGTATACGTATGTACTCGTAATCTAAAATATAATGTTGGTTTCAGGTGGGCCAAGCCCGAGCTTATTACAACTTTGGCAACGTGTACCATGCTAAAGGGAAAAGTATTTGCTGGAGCGGAGCCGAGCCAGGAGAATTCCCAGAAGACGTTATGACGGCCCTCGGGAAGGCTTCGGAATATTACCAGTACGTCACATTCTCTTCTCTATATGTGTTCGCCATGCAATCCATTTTTACATTTCTTCACGTACTCTCAGGGCCAACTTGGAACTGGTGCAGGAACTCGGAGACAGGGCGGCCCAGGGCCGAACTTTCGGCAACCTCGGGAACACTCACTACTTGCTGGGGAACTTCCGGAATGCCGTGGCGTCTCACGAGCAGGTAAGGGTCCGGCCGGACCCAAAAAAGAGAAGAGCACGTCGTGTACGATATAAATCCCAAAGGTTTTCAATCTGTTCTCAGCGTCTGCTCATCGCAAAGGAATTTGGCGACCGCTCGGCAGAGAGACGCGCTTACTGCAACCTGGGCAACGCTTACGTCTTCCTGGGAGAGTTTGAAGTGGCGGCAGAGCATTACAAGTGAGGATTTCTAGATTATTAAATATATTTTGTTTAAAATTTAAAACTATATTGTTTCATGGTTTAATCTACATGCATTATTTTTCAAAGGAGTCACTATAAAATATGTATTTTGGGGCTGGCAACTGTTCTGTCCTTTTCTGCCAGAATCCACAGTTGCTTAATTTTCAAAAATGAAATGCTCTTAATTTGATGATAAATTGTCCAACATGAAACATTTATGACATTAGGTTAGGAAAAAAATGACCTCAACACAAATGTATGACTTGACTTTTTCATAGTCTAATTAGAAATGTATTGTATCATTTCAGCTATTAATAAATCCCCTGTTATATGCAAAAATCATTCCCCCCCCTTATTTTTAACAAATTCTGTGCTGGCACCGGCTAGCCGCCACAGGTGGGTCACAGCTGCACAGGTGCAGTTCATTTTAGGTAGAAATAATGGAAAAAGAGCAACAGCACATGACACTCTCTTGGCCCTTGCAATAGTCAACTGGGGATAGTGGATCATGGCCACAAGGTACAGTTCATTTTATGCAGGCTATATTGGTAGGCTTAAGTGGCCTGAATCTAAAAAAAAAAAAAGCTCTCTGCTGACCCTTGCTCTCAGCAATAGTCAACCGGGGATGTTGGATTGCGGCCACAGGGTGCAGTTCATTTTAGGCACCCAACATTGCCACGCTTCAGTGACCCAAACCAAAAAGAAATGGGCTCTGCCAGCCCCTTGCTCTCAGCAATAGTCAACCCGGGGTAATGGATTGCAGCCACGCGAATGCAGTTCATTTTAGGCTGAAATAATGGAAAAAAAGAGCCACCAGGCCCGAAAAAAAAATGTGCTCTGCAGGTCCCTGCTCACAGCAATATGCGATCGGGGATAACAGAATGCGTAATATTTTTCAACCTGTGTTGCGATGATGAGACCATGAAGCGTGAAGAAGCAAGGGATTATAGCAGTTCAAAGAATACGTAAAAAAGTACAGATCATGACACCAGCTACAATATATTGAGAGAATGCAGTCACTGTCACTTTTAAACGTGGCAATTGGTTGTCGTTTCAGGAAGACGCTTCAACTGGCGAGGCAACTAAAAGACCGAGCGGTGGAGGCTCAGGCGTGTTATAGCCTCGGAAACACGTACACGCTCCTGCAAGACTACGAGCGCGCCATCGACTACCACCTCAAGCACCTCATCATTGCCCAAGACCTCAACGACCGGTAGGTTCCTCTGCAAATTGGCGCTACGTCGCTTCTTTTGACCGAAGACTCGCACCACGTGACAGGATCGGCGAGGGCCGAGCATGCTGGAGTCTGGGAAACGCTCACACTGCGCTTGGGAACCACGACCAGGCCATGCACTTTGCCGAGAAGCATTTGGAAATCTGCAGAGAGGTACGTAAAATAAGAAGAAAGAAGAAATTCTTGCTAAATTTTAAACACTAAGGCTTTAAATACAGTGTGGTGTGTTTGTTTTTTCCCTGTGGCGAGACAGAGGAGAATGCAAACTGCTCTTTTCCAAAACGCATGCGCTCTAAATACAAAACACCGCAGCGACATCTCGAAACATTTGCACTGACCTTTTAGGAAAATGAGTGTTTTTACCAGCATTGGCTCAGGAGGTAAAGCGCTCGTCTTGGGATCAGGAGGTCGCAAGTTCGCTTCCCGGCTCCTTCATGTTATATGTCGAAGGTTCTTTGGGCAATACACTGTATCCCTAATGCCTGTGTTAGCAGGTAGTTGCCTTGCATGGCTTACGCTGCTATTGATTAGTTAGAGTGTGAAAAGGAAAAGTGTGAAACACATTGTAAAGCGCTTTGGGAGGTCTTGACTTGAAAAGCTATTTAGGGATTCACTTGGATGCTTTGGGAGGACAAGAACCGACTAATTACTTTTAATTGATTTAAAGAAAGAAAAAAATGCTTGGTACAGGAGCAATTCGGGCGGCAAGCACGATCCTGGAATAAATTAAACTCATACGAAGAGCTACCACTTCATTTATATTTTTCCTGTGCTCACTTGAACAAGTTCCTGGGCTGAAACTTCAGCCTATCGGTTTCTGATCAAAATCACTGAATTTCCCCGACTTAGACGGGCGACCGGAGCGGCGAGCTGACGGCACGTATGAACGTGACGGACTTGCAGACCGTCTTAGGTCTGAGCTACGGCGCCGATAGCTCTGCTCTGTCCCAGGCACAAGGCGAGACAGCGGCCAGGGCTCGCTTGAGCCGCAGGCACAGCATGGAGAACCTGGAGCTGGTCAAACTCACGCCGGACAAGAACAATGTAAGATTCGAGGAATTTTGGCTTCTTCCCGATTCAGTTCCTGAGTGTTGTTCATGTAAAGGGTCCTAAGTGGAGCAGCGACATCCTGACCAAACCCAGCAAGGCCAACCTGGCCAAAACCTCCTCCAAGTTATTCTTTGTCAACCGTCTTCGAGGGAAGAAGTTCAAAGGCAGCTCCAAATCTGGCAAAGTCCTCCAGGACACCAGCAACACCATGGAGGCCGGTCGAGCTCCTTCGCAAAAGGTGAGACCCCACCTGCTTTGGTATTCCTATTGTCTTAAACAAGCAAAATGTGAGGAAATATAAGATGATTTTTCATAAAAACTATACTTATTTCATCGATATATTCCATTTATTTTCCAAAAATGCATTCGAAGACAGCATGTTTCGTCTTTGTCACCTGAGCTTTGACATCATCAGAGGAATTTTTATTAGTCGAATAGGTTACAAATGTTTTAAGCCGAGTTTTGATAGTTTTTGTGGAGAATGCCTGGCTGTTGTACAGGTGAATGCAGTAATGGTACAACCGAAAAGGGGCTAACTAGCAAAAATACACATGGAGAGCCATGATCAATGAAAGCCAGCCCAAACTTGGTGGAAAAATGCTGGGCTGGCTGACCAGAATACACACCGTAAGGAACCAGGCTAACAGCTATGGACATAAACGTGAAACAGGCCGTAATCAAATAAATCAAGGGACACAGCAACACCAACACTATCGGCAGGCTAACTGATCAATAAACATGTGTTGAACAGCCAGGCTAACCAACTCCGAAAAGCAGCAACGGCTACGGCGAGAAACATGAAGCTGGCCAGGAACCGGGAACACGGCAAATACCGCGATCACACCAGGCTACCTGAACAAACAACGCATGTGGGCAGCCAACCAGCAGAAATGAGCTCTATGCAATATCTATTTCCACAAGCGCTGCCTCACATGTTGTGTGAATGGGATTCACTATTTTGAAAGTGTTGTACACACATTCCTCGGTTTTCACAGTTAATTGGTGCCAGAACCACCCGGGAAAAGTGAAAATCTGCGTAGTAGATGTGCACCTTCATAAAAGCTTCCAAAGGGTTAAACTTACCTCGAGATGCTGACTTGTAGTATATGGAGTATACACACACAACAATTACTTGCAGTTGAATGGATGGTTTCATTGCATTATACAAAAGTACCAAAGAATTGGAGGGTTTCTCCTTTCAGTGTAAGAAAGAAATTCTTGTTTTCATGTGGCAAAAAAGTGTTGTCAGACTTTCCAGGGAGAAAATGACGCAGGATAAACCTCAAAATATGATTTAAGGTTCCCAGATTTTTTTTCAAAGCCGGCTAGACAACATCAACCAAGAGGATTTCTCAGTTAAGTTTGATGGAGATTAAAGTGATGGCGAGTAAACGACTTGGTAAGAGTTCTTGTGTTGAAAATAAAACAATAATAAAGGAAAAGGAATACAGTACATATATACCCAATGTAACATGTTGGTGTCCTCGATCTGAGCCAAGTCTCAATGATGACTACAAGAGTCTCAAATGTAGCGCTTTAGGGCCCGGTCACACAGCCGTTTGCGTCTGTATCGCGGGTAAAATTTTGGGTTGTTTTTTTTTGCCCGTGGTTGCCCGCGATGGAACATGCGCAAAATTGGCCAACCCGCTGTTCATCGGTGGTATGCCCGCAAAACAGACGCCGGCGACTGTTCCGCTTCCTCATCGCGTCATTTCCGCGTCATTTTCTCGTGTGGACCACGGGTATAAAAGCTCCCGAGCCGGTGTTGTGCCCAAAATCCGACTCTTACACAAAATCCCCCCCTTGCGTGAACGCGCATTCTGCTGCGATCGCTTTTGTTGGAAGCGTGCATTGACGTTGGTGACTTTTTTATCCGCGTTAACAAACGCATTTTGTAGAATACGATCGCACATTATTGTTTAAATAAACGCGTTATATAGACTAGGATCTCCCAATTGTTATAATTAGCTCGCTTTATTGTTTTAATAAGCGTTTTATATAGAATACGATCGCTTTTGTTGGAAGCGCAGCAGAATGCGCGTTCACGCGAGGGGGGGAGGATTTTATATACGGTGTGCATTACCGTTCGATTACGTTCACAACAAAAACAAAGACGGAATGGTTTAAGTTGTATTACATTCCCAACAAATGCAAGACGAAATGGTTTTGGTTATATGTTCGCCATTACATTCCCTAAAAGTGATATAAAAGTGAGATAAAACGAGGTAAAAGTGGTTGTAGTAGCGAGGGGATGCAAATCTCGGCAGGGATGCATTTCTTGGCATAACACCGGGCTGTAGAAATCATAACCGCTCAAGACAGAGTCCCGTGAAGATCAAGATTTCAAGCTATGGCACCGAAGAAGCCAATATGTTATTATTGTAATAGTTTTTCATTTTGATTTTATGATCTTGTTATGAAATGAAAAGAAATGTCAAGAAATAAAAATGGATTAAGACGAGGTCACTACGGTGACGGGGATCCATGTCCACCCCTTGACGTCTCGAGCACAACTGACGTGTGCTCGGCAAATCGCGCTGTATATACGCGGAGAAAGGCGTTTGACCGTCACACGCGTAACACGCTAATTTCACGTAATAACACCGCGATACAGGCGCAGAACACGCTATTACCGTGCTCCACCCACGATTACCCGCTGAAATTTCCCGTCCTACCCATGTGTAACCACGCCCTGGCCGCGGCCAGAGCACGTCGTTCCGCGTCATTTCCGCGTCATTACCCCGTGTGCCGCCCGCGGTTAACACGTGCTCAAAGTTTTGAGCAGCTCAAAACTTTTTCGCGCGGCCAACCGCGTGTGAATTTCCGACCGCGAGTAAAGCACTGCTGTATCCCGTCTATATGGCGGTCTCAATGCGTCCAACAGCGCCCAACAGCGTCTGCTTCACGGCCAGAAATTTCTGGCCGTGATTCAGCCTCGACACGCCCGTGAAAGGCTGTGTACCCGAGCTCTAAAGTATTGAGCAGCGCAAAACTTTATCGCGCTGCCAACCGCGCGTGAATTTCCGACCGCGTGTCAAGCACTGCTGTATCTCGTCTGTATGGCGATCTCAAAGCGTCCAATAGCGTCCGCCTCACAGGCAGAAATTTCTGGCCGTGATTCAGCCGTAAACGGCTGTGTGACCGGGCCCTTACCTTGAAATGATCTGAAATGAAATGATCTGCATTTATATAGCGCTTTTCAAGTCAATGACTTCCCAAAGCGCTTTACATTGTGCTTCACATTTCCCAATAGCGGCCATGATCTGTGCAGCCATGTAAGGCGCTAACCTGCTTATTGGGGGTAATTGGGGGTTCAATGTCTTACCCAGGACACTTCAACATGTAACACGGACAAGCCGGGATTCGAACTGGGATCCCTTAATCCTAAAACGATCGCTCTACCTCCTGAGCTACTGCCGCCCCAACCTTGATTTGTTGCTCCAAGTCATCTGTTTTATGGCTAGTGGTCCTGGAAATTGGCAAGATACAAAGAGTTGTTAGCCAAGCGGTTTGCAGTAGGCCAGACCAGCAGCACCGCTCTTGCCTTCTGCCGGACGTCGCCCAGGTCGCTTTTGGAACCTGATAAAAATATATGGAGCACACGGTGCTGATCAGACGTTTCTTTGCGCTCTTCTGACATTCCTTAGAGTCTGATTTAATTGATAAATTTGTTTTCAATAAGACAAGCCTCCAAAAGCTAGCTGTGCACAGTTTGTTTTGATTCTGACACAAAGACTGCCCATGCCCACCCCGGCTGTTTGACTGACAGCATACACGAGCCTATCAGAGTTGTGCACGCAAACAGTCACGCCCACCCAATCGGCCCCGCGCAGAACTTAATCTGTGCTCTCTTTGACCACTATAAATGACACGTTGACAGGGTTGGGTAGGGTTACTTTAACTGGATTACTTTCAATTACTTTTAGATTACTCAAATACCAAATATGCTAATAAAAGACAAAAGAAACTAAATATGAATAAAATTACTAAATTTTGTGCAGGCTTGGGTTGTAACGGAATAAATGGAACGGCAAAAATGATGTTGGCAAGCTGTTTGGATTTATTTTCATTTTGTTTCTGTCACATTTTATGTTAGTTTTGCCGAAGATCAAAGAAATCAAAGCCAGGAGAGAAAGCTGACCACGTGTTGTGAGTCATAAATTCATTTATATTTAGTTTCTTTTTTCTTTTATTAGCCTATTTGGTATTGGAGTAATCCAAAAGTAATTGAAAGTAATCCAGTTAAAGTTACCCTACCCAACCCTGCACGTTGATATCAATGACAGTAAAGACAATTGAATTCAACCTGGGCGCGCAGGAGCGAGGGGTCTCTGTGTACCTTCAATGATGTCGCAGCTCTAGAGAAAACAAGCCAGATGGGTAGACTTTGAGACTAAATTTCTCGACGACTCGACACGTGGAATTTTTTGCAACATTTCTGTATAATTGTGGGAAGTAGCAAAATGCGCTCTCTGCCTGATTGAAGAAAAAATCAGTTTGGGAATATCTTTAACCGATTGCCACTTTCTATAGCGATCCAGTCCCGACGCGCTCGGGGACGAGGGCTTCTTCGACCTGCTCACTCGTTTCCAGAGCAACCGCATGGACGACCAAAGATGCTCCGTCCGGGATCAAAACGGCGGCAGCAGGTTGTCGCTCGCCGCCGGGTCGCGCTCGCCGCCCAGGATCATCAGGAAAGGTGAGGTCAACGAAAGGACACGAAAAAGCCTCGCACCTTCGCTAAAACCTGCGTCCCGGCAGCCGTGTCCGAGTCGGCCAACGTGTCGGACGCTCGCCTTGAGGACTCGTCGGTGGTCGGGGGCAGCCTGCCGGGCCTGAGGTTGGACGCGAGCGGCAGCCGAGCGGTGCTCAACCACCTGCTGGCCAACGCGGACAACGCCGAGCCCGACGAACACTTCTTCGACATGTTGCTCAAGTGCCAGGTCGGGAATCTTGTACTCGTTTTCAAAAAAGCTTCTGCTGACTCTGATAGAATAAGCCTAAATGGTAAATGGTTTGCATTTATATGGCGCTTTTCAAGTCAATGTGCTTTAGACTTACCCATTCACACACACACTCACACACCAATAGGGAGTCAGCCATGCAAAGTGCTTACCTGCTTATCGGGGGCAATAGGGATTCGGTGTCTTGCCCAAAGACACTTCGACAAAAAACACGGAGGAGCCTGAAATCAAACCTGCGACCTCTTGATCCCAGGACGAGTGCTCTACCTCCTGAGCTAATGCCGCCCTAGCATGTAATCTTTGACCACCAGATGAAAATGTATTGTCTTATGCAATGTAAACCAATGCAACGAGCTCGGCGTAGCAGCAAGATGACAAACAAACATGGTGGCGACCCCTAGGTAGGGATTCCACTATGTAAAAGATTTTTTTTTAATTAACATTAGTATGACAGTTAATGTATTTTGCCTGGTTTTCAAATCAATGTTTTTTTATTGAATGAAAGTTTTTTTTACCACTAGGAGGCACTAAATATTACACACTGTCCTTTTATAAAAAAAACTAATGGATAAAAAAATGTTTCCGTCCAATTTCAAGTATTTTCCCCGACGAAAACATGGGGCTAATAGTCAAAATGACATGGAAAAAAACGTTTTGTTCAGTTTTTCCCTCCATAAACTATATTCAACGGATAAAATCCCTACAATAAAGGCTTCGTTCAGAATGATGTAATGAGATAGACAAATGCGCTGAAAGAAAATGAAGGCCGAGTCGAGAAGAGATGTGAGCCACGATTGCTGTTGACATCGTGTGGCTCGCATCTCTCAGAAGTGAACAAAGGTGCCTGGCTCTCTACCAATGAACAGCAGGTTCTCTCAGAGACGCCTTTTTTTCTCTTGATTGGTCAAAATGCTTTTTTGGGGGATTCTGTGTTGCGCGTAATACAGTTAAAATTGTTTTGTTTTAGCGCTTTGGGAAGTTTTCATTGACTTGAAAAGCGCTATATAAATGCAGACCATTTATCATATCTGTTTTTGGGTAGATTTATAAAGATTTGAATTTTATATATATGTATATATATATATATATATATATATATACATTTTTTTTGTTATTGTATTTTTTTGTTGTTTCTTTTTTCCCATTTTAGCCTTTTTCCCCCTCCCCTTTTATGTCATCCCATTATGTTACATAATCATTGGTAATGTAGGGAAAAAAGCAACAAAAAAAAACCTAAAGAGCCGTTTGGGCCCCGTGACCAGAGCCGGTTCTCCAAAAAATAGTCGCAATTCCCATCTCCTTGAGTAAACTCAAAGACGTCGCCACAGTGTTTCCTATTAGCTCAGAATAATTCAAATTCTTTGATGTGCAAATTCTTTCTAAAGTAGTAGTAATAGTTACTTTCCCTGGTAACTACTTACTTTTACAATAGAGTAATTCAGTTACAACCCCGGTTACTTTTTGGAAAAATTAGTGAGTAACTATGAAGAATTACTTTTTTGAAGTAAAGTACCCAAAACTGCAAAAAACTATGATGATGGCATACTTAAGGTCCAAGTGCCGGTACGATGGCTCAAAATCAAGTCATGTTTATTTGTGACGCCCTTAATCACAAAGAGTCTCGAAGGGCTGCACAGACCACAGATTATTAGAAAAACTCCAGACTATTATGACACCATCCCCTGATCTAAAACCTACATGAGGGCAAGGAAAAACTCAAAAACCTCAACATGTGGAAATTGAAGAAACCTTGAGAAGGGACCGCACATGAGGATTTGGAAGGGCATCAATAAACAATACCCAGATATTGTCAACATAAAATATACAGTAAATTCCGGACTATGGAGCGCACCTGATTATAAGCCGCACCCACCTCATTTCGGGAGGAAAACCGATTTTGTACTTACACAAGCCGCACCTGTATATTAGCCGCATGCGCCCACACTGAAAAAACGCAATACAAACACGAAATTGGGGTTTTGGGGTTTTTAAGGGTTATTGATCTATCTTCGTTATTCATTATCCATTATCCGTTATCAGTCAGTTCATAATACGCTACAAAGCCTAGGAGCCGGGACACTTACTCTCAGCCAAAAGGCCAAGCTAAGGTCCTAGCCCTAAAGCCTTGCTACGATCATTGCGAATGCACCGTTCCCGGAGGTACTGCAATACCGGGCCGATGCGTGGAGTGGACAGAGCAAGCTACTCAGTTCAACAAAAAACACAGTCAGCAAAATGAACGGAAAATGATACCGGTACTTAAGATTGAATGCAGACCTGCAGAGTCCGGGTGCCCGTTGAAAGTAATCCAAGGAAAAAAGTGTATATTTCCAAAGGTAAGGGTAGGAAAAATATATATCCACTATTGTCGGCCGCGTCCACAAACACGTCTCACCTTTACTCCACCCTCCGTCAGCCCGCGTTTGCCCCGCCCCTTCTCTCTCATTTGCTCGTACAAAACATATCAGAAAAAGTTTCTAAAACAAATACATTACAAAAATATACAGTTGCAAATACATATTAGACATGGTTACACATATTTACAAAGAAAGACGGTACACCGAGAGAGTTTTCAAAGCTTTAATAATAATATTCTAACCTTCATCTCAAACCGTGGCTGTGAAGGGTAGCAAAATGCTACTGGCAACACGCTCGCAACACAGTTAACAGCTCTGTTAAAAAAACATACCGTACTTTTAATGAACACGGTAAAACGTCCTCATTTTCCTCCTTATAACTGACGTCATCATAGTCGTCTTCCTTCAGTATGGGAAAGAGACTTTGTCATATAGACGTCGTCCCACGCTCCCTTATTCCAAAACATGCTAGCAACACGCTCGCAAAGTAAAGTTTACGCGGGGTAGCTGTTTCCTTCTTTATCGGACTGCTCGATTGCGTTTAGCTTGAAAGTTGATCATCTGCCTTTCTTTTTGAAATTTGCATGATCAGGATATGTCTACGCTAATTTAATTTGTGCACAAGCTAAGAAGTTGCAGTCTAAATCTTACCTCTTGTACTAGAGCGCCGCCGGCGGCCGTTAGAAAAATGACATAAATTGGCAGCATCACTGAATAAGCCGCAGGGTTGAACGTTTGGGAAAAAAGTAGCGACTTATAGTCCGGAATTTACGGTAGGTCATTCATAGGCTATAGAATAAAATGCATGCACTGTGCAACAGCCAGTCTCACTCTTCCCCCTCAGGGACAAATTAGACTCATTTGCAATACTCAAGGTAATAAAAGGTTCTTCTTTTTCCCCCTCAGGGTTCTCGCCTGGACGACCAGCGCTGCGCCCCCCCACCTCCGCCTGCCCGGGGTCCCACGGTGCCGGACGAGGACTTCTTTAGCCTGATCATGCGCTCGCAAGCTAAGCGGATGGATGAGCAACGCGTCACTTTGCCCCCCTCCCACCACAGCACTTAAAGTCACCAGCAGGTGGCGCTCACCATCACTCACTCATTTCAGCTTGCAACAAGCGCTCGCAGGGACAACCATCTGGCCTCGTTATTTCATACCAGGAAATTTCCTTTTCTATGTACTTTTGTCTATGAACTGTCGTCCTGTTTGTTTTTTCTCGCAGCTCTTTCGGAATTATACTTTTGCGCAGCTTGGCAACATTATTTTGGTAATGCCTATTTTTAGTAAAAAAAACAACAACTTTTGTACTTAATTATGAGAATGATGTGGAAGCGATTAAAGGACACGGTGTGTATTATATAACAACCCCTAGTGGTGTGAACATTCTACATTTGAATAAAACACCATTGATTCAATTAATCATCAATCAGACGTGTTCTATCTCATAAACAAGAAAGAAATTCGTGATACTCCACAACTTGATGAAGCTGCCGTCTTGTTACTACGGAAGCCCGTGGTGTTCTTAGCATGCAACAGCAACTTACCACACAAAGCTGAGTCCCAAATGTGAGGGTTACGGAGTTCTGTCATTGGGATTTTTTTTGTTTCCTTCTTTAGCCACTCATGTCTTGGCTGCAGGCGATGGCTCGCTGTTGTTATTGTTAGCTGCTCCTGCTTTTTCATTTGGTGTCACCCGCCTTTCACAGCCGGTCACATATGTGAGCAGTGGCCAGTTCCATGAGTCAGCCATATTCAAGGTTTTCTTTCAGTGTTTCCTTCATTAGCCATTCATGTCTTGGCTGCAGGCAATGGCTCGCTGTTGTTATTGTTAGCTGCTCCTGGTTTTTCATTTGGTCTCACTCGCCTTTCATAGCTGGTCACATATGCGAACAGCGGCCAGTTGCATGAGTCAGCCATATTCAAGGTTTTCTTTCAGTTTTTCCTTCTTTAGCCACTCATGCTGCAGGTGATGGCTCGCTCTTGTTATTGTTAGCTGCTCCTGCTTTTTCTATGGTGTCACTCTCCTTTCACAGCTGGTCACATATGCAAACAGCGGCCATTTCCACGAGTCAGGCATATTCAAGGTTTTCCCCCACTGTTTCCTTCTTTAGCCACATGTTAGC
Source organism: Urocampus carinirostris (assembly GCF_059441175.1). Taxonomy (NCBI): domain Eukaryota; kingdom Metazoa; phylum Chordata; class Actinopteri; order Syngnathiformes; family Syngnathidae; genus Urocampus; species Urocampus carinirostris. Next base: position 54,538,207 of record NC_142349.1, on the reverse strand, counting down.
CATTTGCAGCCTGTGATTGAGGTGTTTCATAAATTCCGCTTTGCTCTTGCAAACTTTCACTAGCTTCTCCCACTTGCTGCTAAAGTTAGCCACCTACACCAGCTCTGACCAACTCCAGCTATTAGCTCTTTTCAACTGCTCTGGGTGTATCCAGCTTGCTCAGTCTTTAGTGGGGATTAACAGCAGCTGGTCCTAAAAGTCATCCTGGTTTCTCCTCCTGGACAGGGTTTAATTTGAATAGTAATATTCTTTGTAAAATATGCATAATTAACAGCTAGCATTAATAGATAGATAGATAGATAGATAGATAGATAGATAGATAGATAGATAGATAGATAGATAGATAGATAGATAGATAGATAGATAGATAGATAGATAGATAGATAGATAGATAGATAGATAGATAGATAGATAGATAGATAGATAGATAGATAGATAGATAGATACTTTGTTCATCCCCGAAGGGAAATTCACATTTCCAGCAGCATCCCTGAGCTGAGAAAATGCAAAGACACGAGCATTAGGAGCTATTTACCATGTGCAAAACTCTAGCATTAGATGCTAGATCATTTAGCATTAATTACTTAAGTGAAACTTGCTACCAAAGTGGTACTATTAACTAAGGTTGCTCGTAGTAGCATTACCAGAAATATCAGCTAAATCTTGGGCTGCGATTTCTTTAAGAATTAATGATCAAAGGAAAGCAAGCCACCAAAGTGATACTTTTCACTAATGCTGCCAAAAGTTGCTTTAGCAAAAATATCTGTTGAATCTGGAATAAGGGGACTGCTGGGGAATAATGGAGATATTGCTAGCATTACATTCTAACTAATAAAGTCATAACTTTAGTGAAGCTGGCAACCAAAGTGATACCATTCACTAATACTGCTAATAGTTGCCTTAGCGCAAACCCTGGCCAAGGACTGGCGGAACACAGTAGAGAAAATGCTAGCATTAGCTGCTAATAAAACAGTATTCCAAAATCATTAAAAGACACTTTATTGAAGAATCTGTTAGCTTGCATTAAATGACATCCCTTAAAAAATAAAAACAAGACCGTCTCAGTTCCTCAAATCTTTTAAATGTACATGACAGAAATAAATACATGTTAGTTTGCTGCGAATGAAATACATTTCAAAATAAAACAAGAGCATAGAACACAACAAAGTGCTTGACTTTTCTAAGAACATATTTCCCAAAATACTGGCTTCAAATAAATATCACTATTCGTACTATCTGTGCATTAGTCAGACTCCCCTAGTGTTGTGACCTGTGTACAGCAGCATTTAAAAAAACAAAAATGATGCTAAATTACAAATTTAGGCTTGTAATGAATTCCTTTTTGGTCACTGGCATGTTCAAAATTGTTCCTTGCTCATTGCGGCCACTTAAAAAAAAAAACAATACTGAAAGCGAAGACTATAAAAACTGCCTCAAAATTCCCATTTGACATCGACTGTTCACAGTTTTACACCCCAAAAATATCCACAAAATTATACAGTAGACCCCCGGGATACAGCAACCCCGCCACACAACATTTTCACTTTACCGTGTGAAATGCTATGTTTTTCGGCGTTTCTTTAAGCGTCTCTTAAACGGCTGTCTGCTATTGGACGACATAAAATGCTAGTCTGCTATTAGTTTGCATCACAGCATCATCAGTATGTCGATATGCTATTGGCTGGATTCTCTACCACAATTTCTCTCTCTCCATTTGGCTCAGAATCACGTGTAGCAAAATTGAATTTGTTGAGCTTCGGGTCCCGAGACTTACAGCGATGCTAAAGGGAGAAGCAAGAAAATGATAACCATGGAAACAAAGCTGGCCATGATTAAAAATAAGAAGAAGGCACACGCATCGTTATTTGAATAATGTCGTATCTTAGGGATCTACTGTATTAATAAAACTACAACTACAGAAATGCAAATGCCAAAAAATAAAAATTAACCTAGCTGTGGTCTCATGGCAAACTCAAGGCACCATCATAAAAATGTGCACGTGCAAGCATTCGCTAAAATTTGAAATTAACAGGTATAGATGTTAAACCTCCATTTTCAATTTTGTTAAACAACAATAGCAAGTTGGACTAAACTGACATAAGTAGTGGGATAGTCAATTTTTTTATCCATTTTGGGTTGGGTCAAATGGTGGACATGTCCATTTTTGATCCATTTTGGGTCATTTTTGTCAACCAAGTGTTTCTAGTGTGCTAGTGGGGTGCTTAAGCTGGAATATCAAAGGATGAAAAACAAGTGACACGTCACAAAAACTAAAAATCCCCATTAAGATGACAGGATGTCATTGACTTGGGTCAAATTTGGATCAATTTTGGGCGATTTGGAAAAAAAATATTTGACAGTGTGCTGTGATATTCTGTGCTGCTAGCTTATGATCCTTTTGATTCTGCTAAATGTTAGCGTGTGTGTTAGCATGCGTTACGGGTTGTGAGTCCAGAGCGTGACGGTGCGGTCGGCGGACGAACTGAGGAAGGAAAGGTCCTGGGTATGCCAACGACATTGGATGACCTTGTCGCCGTGCTCGCCAACCAAGGTCACAGGAAGCTGCTTGGTCAGGTCGCCTACAAAATAAAAGAAATAATGAATCCAAATCTTTGTAGACTGTTTCACATCCTATGTCAGGCAAAACAAGAAACCGCGCTGGTCAAAAGATTGAGGAAACCGAACTGTCGTTTCTGCAGGTTGGGTGTTAAAACGTCGTCATGTTGTGTGCCAGAATCGGAGAGAAAAACACGTTAGTGATCGTAAATGGAAGTTTACAGGATCCCGGCGGACATTTCTTGATTAAAGAAAAAGAAGAGAGGTGTGGTTAAATGCACTAAAGCTTAAAGATTGGACCGAGGCAATCATCAAAAAATGTTGGGGTTAGCAGTCCACACTTCATAACAGGTAAGAGGAATGAAACGTTTATGATTGTTTCCTTCAAGTTCAAATTGTTTATTATATCGGAAAAATATCTTGTTATTTCCTTAGCCTTGGCTAACGTTTAGCGTGTAGCCTATATGCCGACGGTAACCTTGTAAACCCTGCGTGCGACTGCTCAAAAATAAAAACAGTCACGCATTGCAAACAATCAAAGTCATTTATTAGATACATTTAATTATTCATGTATTGTTTATTTTTTAAGGATAAGCATTTATCAATGACATTTAGGCTACACGCTAACAATTAGCTGAAGTTAAATAAACAACAACATATTTTGCAGATATAATACATAATATGGACTCAAGGGCAACATTGAATGAATTAAATGTTGAATTTCCCTTACCTGATATGAAGTTTGCGCTGCAAACCCGATAAATTTTTTTGATGATTGCCTCGGTCCAAACTTTTTGCTTTATAGCATTAAACCACAACGCTCCTCTTTTTCTGAGATCAGGAGTGTTTTCTGGGATTATGTAAAACTTCAATTAACGATCACTTAAGTTTTGTCTCTAATTCTGGCACACAAACACACAACGGGACGACATATAGGAGCAACGACAGCTTTCTTTTCCTCAGTCTTCTGACCAGCGCAAGCGTGTATTTGCCTCCAGCTTTGGCGATGATGTCACAAGCGACATAGGTTGTAACCGTAATGTCAAAGCTATCCATGATACAAAGCTAAACTTTTAGCGCGTACGCTAGTTGACGTATTGTCTCGTAGCTTTTTGCCTCCAGGCCAAGCACCGCCCATTAAATACTTTACAATGTTTACAAACTTGACTTGACAAACAAAGTAAATAGTCTATAAAAAGCAGTTCAACTAACATATATTTGTCTGGAAGTGGAGTAGCGTTGTCTGACCTTGCAGATTGGTGACCATGACCTTGGCGTCGTATGACCCAGTGAGCAGGTATCTTGCGCCAGGCGAGAAACGAACAGAGCGCACATCGCTAGCGTGGGGGCGATACACTTGCACGATGCGCCCCCCGCGCACGTCATAAAGCATAACAGCGCTGTCTTCCTGACCGGTCGCCAGCAAACGCCCACTCGGGTCCACCGCCACCGACGCCACCGGACTGCCTGAAAGAGACAAAAGATTGGATTTTTAAATCATTTACCAATCGAATAATTCAATCCATAAAAGGTAAATTTCAAAATTGAATTCAAATAACTTGATACTTTGCGACCTGCATCGCAGAATGAAAAACATTCCACACATTTTCGTCAAGCCTGGCAGCTCTTTTTTGCCATTCTGTCCACTGAAAAGTGAACCGCACTCGTGCTGCCGCGATCTATTGTCCCCAATCGCAAATTGCTGCAAACCGGGACAAGCAGAGCACACCTTTGCCGGTATTTCCAACGAACAGCACTCGTGCAACTGAGATTGATTATCCCAATCCCATAATGTTGTAAGAGAGAACCAGCAAGGGCAATTCTGTCAGAAGGCGTAAGATTCTGGCCCGCGTAAAATGAGATGCATCGTTATGGCCGCAATCCATTACCCCCAATTGCATATTGCTGTGAGCAGGGGCTGTAAGAGTGCACATTTGTCAGGCCTGGCAGTCAATTTTCCACATAATTATGCAATTTTTTTCAATCCACTGTTGTTACGAGCAAGGGCTAGCAGAGCGCATGTTAAAAACGGGGTAAGGGAGGGTGTTTACTTTCAGAGAATACAGCCTTCTTTTATAATTTTCTTTTCCAAATATTTGTTTTATTTATAGTAAATATTTTCCACATAAGGGTAGAAATAACCTAAAATTATCAGGTAAGATTATAACTTAAATAAAAATATTTTGTAATATAATACTAATTTAATAATTACACATTACTTTGTTTATTTTAAAGGGAGGTTTGACATATAAGGTATTGTATATACCGTAGCCATATCCCCCAAGTGGGAGGTAGCTAGAGTTAGGAACACACCAATTCTTGAAACTCCCTGAGAGATCGATACAGAGGAGGGGATTCCTGGCCTCCTCGTCCAACCCAACCCAACTGATGTGTCACAACCCCTGTCGTTGGGAGTCATTAGGTGACAAAACCCCCAACCCCTAATGCCGGGTGCCAAGCATGGAGGCAACGGGTACAACAGGGCGGGGACGCTACCCACAAGAACACCGAAGTGGTTAATATATAACGTAATAAACAAAATAATTTGATTTTAATCATTTTCAAATCAAAATTATCCATCCATCCATTATCTGTACCACTTATCCTCAGTAGGGTCTCGGGGGTGCTGGAGCCCATCCCAGCTATCTTCAGGCAGTGGGCAGGGGACGACCTGAACTGGTTGCCAGCCAGTTGCAGGGCACACAGGGACAGACAATTCACTCGCTCATTCACCCCGGCCAATTAACCCGACATGCATGTTTTTAGAATGTGGGAGGAAACCGAAATGCCCCGGAGGAAATCCACGCAAGCACGGGGAGAACATGCAAACTCCGCACAGGAGGTTCGATCTCACGACCTCAGAACTGTTCCGCATACACGCTAACCACTGCACCGCCGTGCTGCCATAAATCAAAATGTTTTTTTATTAAAATAACAATAGGAGAGGTATGTTGGTGGGGCCTCAGTATAAGGATTATTTTTCCCTTCTTTTTTTAACTTTTTGTTTTCTTTGTTCTGTCCCCCTTTTTTCCATCTTGTTTCTTAAAAAAACAGACAAATTTATAGGGGAGCAATATAACCAAATACAAAAGGAACAATGAATATATTTATTTACCTGATCCATGGAAGGCGGTGCCCACCACCCTGACGCATGTGGGCACCCTCAGGTCCCAGAATCTCACGGTCTTGTCCTGTGATCCCGAGGCGATCATCCATCCCCCCCAGGTGTAAAGGGACAGGATGTGTCCCGTGTGGCCGCTGAGGGCGTGTAGGCCTTGTCCGCGTTGGCAGTCGGTTGTGTAAATGTTGCAGTCGCCTGCTCCGGCACTGATCAGGGTGGCTCCTCCGCTCTCAGGACCCTCCATGAAGGCCAGGTCGCGGATCGTTCCGTCGTGCATGCTGAACTCCAAGTCAGGCCCTTGACGGAAAAAAGACGCAAACCAACATTGATGCCATTGTGTATTACATAGCCATCCCCAGTAATGTGGAGGTACTATAAATTCTGGAATACAGAGTGCACCTGATTTAAAGGCGCGTGCGCAAATTTGAGGACTAATATCACCCAGAGTGAGTCAGTCAAAAATTTAGGAGTCATATTTGACCCCGATCTGTCCTTCCAAACACACGTTAAGAATATTTCTAGAACAGCTTTCTTTTATCTTTGCAAAATTGCTAAAATTCGCTCTATGCTGTTTCAGTCGGATGGGGAGATTATAATTCACGCATTTGTTACCTCCCTTCTCGATTACTGTAATGCACTACTTTCCGGTCTCCCGAAGTCCAAAATCAAGGGCCTTCAGCTGGTACAAAATGCTGCAGCGAGGCTTTTAACTAAGAAAGTTTGATCAGATTACCCCAATTTTAGCTAACCTGCATTGGCTCTGTGTTAGCTAAAGATGTGATTTTAAGGTTCTGTTGGTAGTATACAAAATCAAGCATGGACTCCCTCACACCTTTCAGATTTAATTTCCCCCTATGTTCCGGTCCGGAGCCTTTGCTCTGAAAATGCTGGTCTACTAGTGAACTCAAGAGCAAAGAAGAGATCGGCAGGTTTGAGAGCGTTCTCCCTTCGGGCCCCGGTGCTGTGGAATGCTCTTCCCCCTGAGATTTGATCTGCAACCTTAGTGGAAATGTTTAAAACACGCTTCATTCTATAGCATATAAATAACCTATATTTTATGCTGAAAATATTTGTGCATTATTTCCCCTCGTGTAGGTTTTAGATCAGGGGATGGTGTCATAATAGTCTGTGGTTTGCAATCATCTGTGGTCTGTGCAGCCCCTTTGAGACTCTTTTTGATTAAGGGCTATACAAATAAACATGACTTGACTAGACTTAATTGGTTAGCTTCTCCCGCTAGCCAACGAAGTAGGCCATTTACACCAGCTCTGACCAACTCTACCTTTTGGCTCTTTTAAGCCGCTGCTAGATCACTCTGTATTTTGTCATTTATGGGGAATTAACACGCAAAGCAGTATGGAAGTGAGCTCCAGAATTGTTCCCTGTGCTGTAATAAGAGTTTACGTAGAGTCTACATTTCTGCCAATGGGATAAGATATTTTGTCTGCTGAATGTTTTTGTTATGTTCCATGTAAACGCTGCTGTTTTTTGTTTTAAGTTTTTTCGGAGAAAGTACAACTGAAAGTAAATCAGTTTTGGTCAAGAAAGTCAATTCCAAGAGGGAAAAATTGGCCTGAGCAATGGCGGCACACGCTGACCTGTGGCGTTGCAGGTCTCTGCACTGAACGGGAGAACTTTGACGTATTTGTCGTTGGAGCCGGTGGCCAGCAGCTGCCCGCAATGGCTCCACGCTACGCAGTAAATGGAACCCTTGTGGTGCTTGTTCCTCTTGAAACACACGAGCGGCTGCTTGGCCGGGCTGGAGCCGCTGAACAGAAAACATAAACGAGGTGAGCCGACGGATTTCAAAACGAAGGAAACAATTTGCCGGGCTCACTTGAGATCGCGTGCCTCCGGGTAAGCGCAGACGCGCAGCGTTTTGGAATTGGAGCCCACGGCATAAAAGGCGCCGGACGGGTGGAAGGAAACAGCACGCACGGCCTGAGTGTCTTCCAGAGTGTGCACGGCCACAAACAGGCTTTTTTCTTTGTCCTCGCCCTGGGAAGTAAAAGAATATACACTTGAAAATAAATACGGTCTTTTAACCACATTTCGGCTCATGGCAAAATGACGAGGTTTCAACTACTGCATGAGCATGTCTTTTTTTGGAGAGCGTGACTTGATAAAAACCAAGAAAGAGGGAAAGAAGGAAAAAAAAACAGCAAAAGAGAAAAAAAAAGACGGAAACAGACACTAGATAAGAGAAAGAGACAGGGGGAAAGAAAAGACAGAGAGAGACAGAGGGAGAGTTAAACAATGAAAGAGAAAGAGGAAAAAAAGACACCAAGTAAGACAGAAATAAAAGAGAGACCGGGGGAAAGAGAGAAAAGAAAAAGAACAGAAGGAAAGGCCAGAACAAAGAGAAAGTTAGACAGAAACAATGTAAGTAAAAAAAAGATACAAATTAATCGGAAAGATAGAAATGAAAATAATGATACAGAAAGAAACACCAGGAAAAAGAAACGAAAAGAAAGAGGGAAAGAGAAAAAAGAGGACAGAATTAAAGACCTCAAAAAAGAAAGTAATAAAGAAAGAATAAAGTGAAAAAACAAAGAAAAAAAGAGAGAAGAAAGAGACACTTTAACACAAATCTAAGCATTTTCCTGACCTTGAAAACACAACATTAAAATTCAAGCATTTTCCCAGTTTTCAAGCACCTGTACAAACTCTGTATTATATGTACTTTTCTGATATTAAAAATTTCTCCAATTGATAGGTGCAGTTAAAGTGACTTTTCCAAAGTTAATGGCTGAAAATATCATTTATTATGCTCCTTGACAAATGTTATTATATTATGAAAAATAATGCCAATTTATAAAATTGACAACATTAAAAAAGAAAATGCATTACAAAGGTTTCACATCAACCTACCTCTTTACTGCGGCTTAACGCCCCCGAATCGCCATGTGGACCCACTTTGTGATTCAGCCCGCTGCTAACACAGAAAAAACTCATAATAAGTGTCTTTCATCTCACCGGACAGTCGGTGGTGAGACGGAACCGACCTCTGTGAGTAAACGGGCGATTCGTTGGGGGGCGATACCGGGCGACCTCCCGCTTTGTGCTGCGGCGTGCTGCTGAGGCCCCCCGCCCCTTGGCTGCTCTTGCGCTCGGGGCTGGAGGAGTTGTTGTTGTGCTCCGAGGCATCTCCGTTGCACTGCTGCGATAAAGATTTCACCTCATCTTCTAAATTCTCCATCCCCACGTTGAGCTCCTCCAACTTTTGGATGGACCTGACGACCACATCAACTTTAGCACAAATTATTTTTCACGATATTAACCTTGTTGGCATACAATTGACAGTACTGAAGTGAAAAATCTTGGGAAATGCATGGGATTACACAAGATTTGTGATATATCAAAGATAAATGTGAATTTCCCTTAGGGGATGAATAAAGTATCTATCTATCTATCTATCTATCTAAAGAATTATAATGGATGTCTATACATCCAAATAATGTACATAACATGTTTTGTGTATAGTATGTGGTTGGTTCCCAAATGCAATAACATATAAATCACAGCACAATCACATTTTGAAAAATCAACATGTTTTCACAACCAGGGGAAATTTGAGCTTCCAAGGTGTTAAGTTTTTAATGTTCTGTGATTGAAATACAAAAAAAACATAAAAATGTACATAATATGTACCTGCATGCCACCAGAGTTAAAGTGCTATCCCGCAGTTCACTTTTCATTGTTTCACAACTCGAGCATTGTGTTCTGCATTCTGGGTTGGCTAAAACATCTCTCGGCTTCTTTTCTACCAATACCGTTGCAAGTATAAACGTAAAACAGATTGCCGATTGTATGTTATGTAAATGCAAATCCCAGTATTTTGACTAAAAATTCTGCACTGACAAAAGGATTTCATTGCATAATACAGTAGATATCCCCACCTGACGACATTTTCACTGTATGGTGTGGTATACAATTTTCTTTCAACCCCCTATTTTAGCTGTAAGGTATTAACTTTTCTTACATATAGTTTTCCCCGCTATACAACATGTGTCTGCTACTGGTCGACACATATAAACTGCTAGTTTGCTATTGGTTTGAAAATCCTGATATGCTATGGGCTGAACTCATCCCACAATGCCTTTCTCTTGCTTCATTCAGTTCAGAATCTTGTGTTTTGTGAAAACTGTGATTTAGTGCAATACAGTATTTTTTTAACCAGGATTTTTTTCGCTATGTGTCGCAAGGCTTGCAGGGATTCTGAAGAGAGAAGCAAAACATGGTAACCATGAAAACAAAGTTTGGGATTATTAAGAAGTACAAAAAAGGCACACATATCACGACAATTAATAAGAATAAGGAGGCAATAAAATCAAGAGACTAAGCCCATGGGACAAACGAAAATGTGGGCAACACCATCAGAGTGCACATTGGAGCCTACGAAGAACTGTTGTCAACTGTGCGCAGACGAAAACTTTAGTGGAATGGTCACGTCACAAGATCAACAGGACTGACCAAGATAATTCTACAGGGGACAGTCCAAGGGGGCAGGAGGAGAGGAAGACCGAAAAAGAACTGGGCCGACAATATTAAGGAATGGACTGGTGCCAACTTTGCAACAACCGAAAAACAGGCCAGGAACCATCAACAGTGGAGAAAGCTGTCCAGAGTTGCGTCTTCATTGTTTCCCCGACAACCCAGGTGCAAGGGATCCAAGAACCATGACAAAATATTTGGTTATTTGCACAATTGTTTTCTTAAAATAATAATTTAGTTGGTATAAGCATGACATTTAGATTGTTTTTTTAATTTTAAAATATATTCTCCCCTGAAAAAATGGTTGCCTTGCCACCCAACTGTTTCAGGTGAAGACCTACAAGACGAATTTCCATTCTGTGACCTTGACGAATCTCTAAATGAAGCATCTAATAAAACCTTTGTTATAATTTGGCATGATATAAATGAAATTGAATTGAGTAAAGCAGCTGCCATAATAAATAATGCAGACACTGTAGTTACTCCCGGGAGGGATGTTAGAATAAAAAGAAAGAATGTTGGTCAGGACAGATGGTGTATTGTGTTATATTGGGGGGGCAGCCCCTCCCCAAAGCCGACAAGCCGCCTCGGTGGTGGCTTTTACCTATTGAGGAACTTCTCGGTGAGGTTGGGCTGCAAGTTAGCAGGCGGCGGCTCCTGCTGTACGCCACCTTCCAGCAGCATCTGCTTGTACATCTGCCTCTGCTGCTGCTTCTGCTCCAGGTGCTGCTGCACGCGAAGACGCTGACGGTAATACTCCTCGTACTTCTCGGCAGAGTCAAAGGACTGGAAGTTGAGGAACAACCCACAGTGCTTATGAAAGATTTGTGACGTAAATTGTATGTGAAAACACATCACAGGCAACTTTGAATAAGAATAAGTCAAGCTCTACTCTCGGTCTTGAATACAATGTACAGACACTCCCCTACTTACAAACATTCGCCTTATGCAAAACGATAGATACGAACATTTTTTTCAGGATGTCGAAAAAAATCTGGACATTGCTGTAATTTAGATTTTGTATTGTGTACACCTTTTACCGAGCGTGGTGCTGTGAGAGGTCACTCATTATCCACCCCGAAGAACGAATCCGGCTTCTACTTCCTAGTTCGTGTGTATACACACTGTACTGTATCTCTAGCACGCTAAGAACTTTTTTATTGTTTAATATCTCGTGCATCCATTTAATATGGTTGGTGTAAAGTGTAAAGAAGAGGCGACCCGTTTATTTTGAAATGAAAGTGGAATAAGAAAGCTTGATGCGGTTGAGAAAATGGTTCGATCGTTTTTTTTCGTCCACTTTTTACCACGGAAGAGGAAGTCACCTAACTCTTCCAAAAGTAAGTAAAACTTAACTTTATTTATCTTTATAGTCAATTCATGTTTATTTGTATAACCTTTAATCACAAGGAGTCTCGAAGGGCTTCACAGAACATCAACGCCTAATGTGTAGCTTTGTTTTTCAGTACTATGCTTTATTATTCAGCCTGCTTGGTAACTTTATAGAGCATACTATTTAATTAAACGTTTATTTTTCAGTTTTAAAACAATACAGGTTACTTATACAAGCCTTAAACATACTTATATAAACCTTAAACATACATTCCATAGAAAATATAGCACCGAAGCAACTTACAAACAAATTCAACTTACGAACGATCGGACGGAACCTTTCTCGTTCGTAAATAGGGCAGCGTCTGTACACCCGGATTACTATGTCCTAACTGATGATGTTTTACGTTACAATGTGGAATACTATTTTATTTTCCCCATTTGTTTTGAAATTTCCCTTATCATATGACATTTACAACAGATTCTTTTGCATGCATAAAACATACAAAATTAATACTTTGCAGTGTTGATGTATATGACAAGTGACGATTCTAAGATGCCTGTCTGTTATTGGTTGATTAAAGATGGTGATATGCAATTGGCAGAGCTCCCTTCCTCACTTCATTCTATTCAGAATCTCGTGTAACAAATGCAAATTTGTTTAGCTATGGGGGTCTCAAATGATGCAAAAGAGAAAAGCAAAAACATGATAACCATGGAAACAAAGATAACAGAATTATTACATTCGAATATAAGGAAAACCCATTTAAAAATTATATGCCAAAAATGTTTCCAAGTGATGCTAAAATTGGATTGAGCTCATGCAACTGACAAACATCATACATCCCCATCCCATATTTTATATCTAAAAGCAACATTTTTCAACTTTTTAAAATAAGTGTAAAAGTAATGGTTTAACCTGCAAATCAACTAGGCCAAATTCTATTTGCAAAGACCTTTTATGCAAAGTGGCCACAAGGAAGCAGAAAATATGATCAAATCCAAATGGATTATTCCTATTTTTCAAGGAAAATCATTCACATAAAATTTTCTAAGTGTATAACTAGCGTACTTACATATTTAATTACACGCATAGAAAAAAATTAAAGCAGACAGTATGAGACACACTGCGTCACTAGTGACAAGACTTCTGCAAAAATTAACAATGTATGTACATCTCTAAAGAAACAGCCATGACATCATCAAGTTGTCTCTTAAAGGCACAGCTCGTTTAAAAGCAGGGGAATCTGCACAGACGTAAATGTTGAACCCAAAGAATATTCACATAACTTTGATGACTTTTGATAAATTAAAAAAAATTCTTTAGCTGCATGTGTCAGTCGACCTTGCAAAGAGTTGATGCGTCACAATGTGATTAAGTGTAGTCTATTTATAGACACTCAGTACAGGTGACACGCAGAGAGGAAAGACAACCGAAGTAATGGATCACGCACAACCAGGACTAAAATGATCGCCACCATATTTTTGGTTCACTATTCACAAAGTGCAGGGATGATTAGTATCAAGGAAGTCAATCAAAGTGAGGCATCTTTACTCAGATAACAAGCTTTGGAGAACATGGAGAACTAAAATAGGGAATTACCTCATTTTTTTCAGTAGAGCCAGGCAGCGGTGCATCCTCTCCTGGGGCTGAGGCGGGACGGGAATTCTGACCTCCACTTGAAGCCAACATTTTGTCCACGGGCGTGTCAGTCCGCGATCTAAAACGTACACACACCAGATCTCACAAAAGGTCTTCTTTCCTTAAAGTAACGTGATTATACAACAGTGGTTCACAACTTTTTGGGTGGCATAACCCCCTTGAAATATTTCTTGACAGCAAAAAACATTTGGAGGGGATGAAATCCCTCTATTGGATTTACAGTGGACCCCTGGATACGGCGATCTCGCCTTAAGGTTTTTCTAATGCGTGGAATAAAATGTTTTTTTTGGCACCTCTTTATAACATTTACCCCACATGACATCAAAAACATTTTGTTTTGAGGGACCAAAAAAAAATTATAATGATCAATATTCATGGTGTTCGTGCATATGACAAGTTACATCGCTATTTTATATAAAAGTTAACATTGGTATGATAGGTCAGGTATTTTACCTAGTATTCAAACCAATGTAATTTTTTAATGATTTTTTTTGTACCACTGGGAGGCAATAAATATCACACACTGTCCCTTTAAATCTGTTCAGTGTGTAAAAACCGAAAATTGTTTTTTATTTTGAAATTTAGTTTTTGTAGATTACATTACAAAATATAGAAATCATTGCCAAAATTCAATAAAATTGGAGTAAAAAACAAAACAAAACAACTGACTTCAGGATCCACGGTCCCACCCAAATTGCAAGCTGCAACGCAAATCAAGAAAAAAAAAAATCCCACTTCTCAAATGTATAAAATAATAAAATGTTCAGTTTAAACTAGAGATGGTGAGATATTTTCAGTTTTTTTGGACAAAATGACCAGCAAAAAATCTTTGTGATTAAGGGCTATACAAATAAAAATGACTTGACTTGACTCATTCTCAAATATGAAACATGAGTTATTAACATGTCATTTTTTTTAATGCTTTTTAATCATATACACACATAAGTGGTACTTTATATATTTTTGTAATTTTAATGATTCTACCATGCTATACGGCAAATTCCCTTTGTGATCCAACCTCAGAACAGATGTATGTTGTATCCAGGGAAATCTACCATACAGTCCTTTTAGTGCACTTTTCTTTTTATAATCAGTTAGACTTACGTTTCTGGTGACTCCTCGAAAATGCTGTGGCAGTCGGTGCTGTCCATCATGAGGCTCCTGTTAAGGTTCTGCCCCCCCGGTCCCGGGTAGTGGAAGTTGGCAAAGGAGTGTGACATGGGAGAAACGCCTTTACCCGGTACTGGCTCCACACCGCCCGCTCTCTTGTCCTGGTTGGACAATCCGTAAGCCAAACCATCTAGGGCGGGGTTGAGGGAGCGCGACATGTACGTGTCGGCCGACTGGGGCCGCCGTAGGGGCGAGGACGGGTAAGGGGATAATTTGCTAATGAGTGGGGTGAGGAGGTCGGCATAGCCGGTCTTGGCGGGTTTGACCAGGCGGTCCACGTGGATGTTGAGCTGCTTCTGCTCAAAAGCGCAGGAGAAGACGCTGTGGGCAAGGTTCTGCATCCAAGACAGTAGAGACAAATCCACATCGTCGCAGCCGTTGCCGCACAGCATATCCACGCCCAGGAGGACCTCGCTCTCTGTGATTTCTTCGCCTGTCGCTTTGCTCTGAAAGAAAAAAAAAATCCCGAAATTATCAAAATTTTGACTAAATATGGAAACATTGTAGGTAAGGAGGAAGTATGTTAAAGTATACTAAGGCAATGTGCCTCAGGAAATTATCCCCCCCAAAAAATTAAATATTTAAAAAATAGATATATTAGCCTAAAAAAGGGGAGGGGGCAGGGTAATAAATAAATAGTATTCCACTGGAAAATATTTTTGACCATTCAAATTATTACTTTCCTAAACAATGCGAGAAAAATAGATGCAATTTAAGATCTGAACAATATCGAAATTATTTTACTTATGAATTAAGGACTTTAAACATAATCAGATTTACTTAATTGAAAACAAAAACAATTTTGGAAATTATTTGTTGCATTACAATCTCGCAAAATCATCTGCGTTTTTACCTAATACATAGGTAACTCATTTTGATTGAAATAAAATTAATAATAACAATAATAATCTAAAGAAATATTTATCCACTCGAAAATAATTTTGCTCATTTTAAGTATTGCTATATTTACACGACCGTAGGGCGTTAGCATCCATGAGTACTTCCGCAAATTGTGTGTGATGTCACGTGTCCTCTTCTGCACAAGCGGGACACAGGAGATGTAAAGAATTCACAGGAGAATGCATACAAGTAGCATTTAGCTGAAACTGTGAATGACCTTACAAACGTATGGGATTTCACCCACATTTGAAGAAAATGTCAGACTTTTATGTGTGCTTATAGTGGTGAAAATACGGTATATTCGGTATTTTACACAAATATAAAGGTAAGAACAGTATTTTTCAACCCTTTTTTCCATTGAGGCTGAATCTACCTGCTATTTAAATCATAAAAAAGTATACTTTACATAATTTTAGGGTGCATGAATAGAGTGTGTAATAGTAAATTTGATTAAACATATATCTGCTATACTTGCCAAATCATTTTAAAGTATTTTCCATTTTTTATTTGTTTTATAGGGCAGCATGCATGGGAGCGCAGTGGTTAGCGCGTTTGCGGCACAGTTCTGAGGTCATGAGATCGAACCTCCTGTTTTGGAGTGTGCATGTTCTTCCCCCATGCTAGCATGGGTTTGCTCCGGGCACTCCTGTTTCCTCCCATATTCCAAAAACATGTATGTCAGGTTAATTGACCTGTCCAAATTGTCCATAGGTGTGAATAAACGAGTGAGTTGTCTGTCTCTCTGTGCCCTGCGACTGGCTGGCAACCAGTTCAGGGTGTCCCCTGCCCACTGCTTGAAGATAGCTGGGATGGGCTCCAGCACCCCCGTGACCCTGCTGAGGATAAGTGGTGCAGACAATGTATGAATAATTATTTGTTTTGTATTCTTAACTTAGGCTGTCATGAGAATAAAATGTTGCAAAACTAAACAAACTAATAACTTGTAATCATGAATTGAAATGTGACAATTTTAATTTCATCTAAAAAACGAAAAACATAAACATTTTCTACAGGCAGTGTGCCTCAATATATACATCCAAGTGTGCATTGGCTCCCGAAAATTAGAGGGGTAGCTAAGTTTGTTTTGGGTTGTTACTGGAATCATATCAATTATTACTAATAAACACTAAAATTCTGTTAATAGTTAGAATTGTATTTAAGAAATATTTGTCCAGTCAGCCACACTTGATGTTTTTAAAAATAATTTGTGACCACCATGTAATGAAATGATGTTGACACCCCAAGTTTAAAATATGAATATGGGAAATCCTTAAAAGATCACATCAATTATTATACCTATCGTTCAAAAACAGATAGTTTTCATTTCCTATTTCCTACCTGGCAGAACTCCACACAGCACTCATAGAGGACACCTTTGAGGAGCAGCTGGAAGAGGCGATCGCCGCTGGCCTTGAAGCCGGCCTCGCTAAGTTTCCTATCGGCCGGGATGAACTCGGCCACCATGACGCAGGCCTCCTCGAAACACTGCACGCGGGCTGTGCTCGGATTCCAGTCCTGATTGAACGAGGGCCACCGGTTCACGAGATGCTCAATCGCTTACCGGATCAAAAAATAAGAAATGCCATACCTTGAATTCAGCATGGTTTGTGAGACGAGGCAAGGTGAGGAGGAGACAGAGTTTGCTGTAGTCGTCTTTGGAGGGGCAGAACTCCTCAAGGGTGTGGAGACACTTGACCGCCTCTTGCATTGTAAATTCCAACTGCAAAAAACAAATGAATAAGTAAATAAACCAAAAATGTGCTATAACGGGGGTGTCGAACAAGTTTGACACAAAGAGCCGAAATTTTTAACTTTTAGAGTCAAAGAGCCAAGACACGCACTGACCTGCCATGACAGACAGACACACACAAAATATTATTTCCCATAACACACTCCTCTCCTTACAAAACAACAAGTATTGTTCTTGTGTTGATTTCAAGGAATGTGTCCACCTTCAATACACACAAAAAAAACTAAACATGAGACAAGGCAAAGAGCCACAGTATATAGAAAATATGATGAGTCCTTTGAGACATTTTTGTGATTAAGGGCTATATAAATAAATTTGACTTGACTTGAATTTTTTGACTTGACATGAGGCAAAGAGCCACTTTCTTATTGGCCAAGAGCTGCATGCGGCTCTAGAGCCACGTGTTCGCCACCCCTGTGCTATAAGAAATCGACAACCATGTTTTTCGGACAAGGCTAACCAGAATATAAAGCACACTTTTTAATATGTTCATATATAAGACGCACCTGATTATAGAAGACGTAAAATTAAAGGTACTGTAAGACCTAAGCTTTGAAAAAATTAAAAATAAAAACCTTACAGAATATAAAAACTACATCTCATAGAACATAAACTAACATTATACAATCTGCTTTAAACTGATTCATGAAGATATGATGACGGGAAATATGCAATTATGTACTTCCAATTTCAGCCACAGTATTTTCAAGAATGCAAGGCGCACTTTCGAATTTCTGGTAAAATTTTTGTCCTTAGGTGTGCCTCATCATCATGGCGAAGAAAATACAGTGATTTATAAAACATACCAAGAAATCCCCATTTTTTAAAAAAATGTAAAGAATAAAACATTTTTAAAAAATCTTGAAATTGTAAGGAAAAAAATAAAAATACCTGAACTAGGAGTTTATATTTCAATTCATGTATTTACAGTAGCTTTCGATATTTTCAAATTATGATGAGGATACAACACAGTATTTACCCACGTTAAGACATCAATAACAAATTATTTTGTGTTGCCAAAAACTTAACAAGTTCAAACTTTGCGATGTTGGCGATATTGACATGTTATTTGCTGACAATATGAAATGAAATGTTCTGCATTTATATAGCGCTTTTCAAGTCAATGACTTCCCAAAGCGCTTTACAATGTGCTCCACATTTCCCAATAGCGGCCTTGCAGCCATGTAAGGCGCTAACCTGCTTATTGGGGGTATTAGGGGTTCAGTGTCTTACCCAAGGACACTTCGACATGTAACACGGACGAGCCGGGATTCGAACTGGGATCCCTTGATCCCAAGACGAGCGCTCTACCTCCTGAGCTACTGCCGCCCCATTACAATACACAAAGCCCTCTCTGCTCAGTTCAGAATTTCATGCAACAAACATGAATTCCTTTAGCTATGGGTTCCAAGCTTTATAGGTATGCTAAATAGAAAAGCAAAAACTTGATAACCATGGAAACAAAGCTTAACATACGAGGTAATCAGGAAATGTGATGAAAGATAACGCATCGTTACCCTAGCTAGGGAAAATACCCGCAACCAATTGGCGACCGGGAAGGGTATCAAAAATAAAGATGTGATTTAAGAAACAGTCTTCGAACGCCAAGATAATGTAATTTGAATATGCAGTCTCCGTCCCCCTTTGCATCCACCTACTAACTCCACTGTACCTGCTCAAATAATGATTGAGCAGAATTAAACTTTCTGAGGTTTATCAAGGTCCTGTTAGTGAATTTGGGAATTTAATATTCTTAAATATACATTGCAAGTAAGAGATGACTCTGAAATCATTGCCTAGAAATTGACAGTCTAGTTTTACAGCAACACAATCAGCAATCCATTTTCAATTGTTTCCTTTGCTTTTACTCACATGCTGTGGCTCGTCCTCAGCAGACATGGCATTATTGACACACAGAGCTTCCAGAAACTTCTGCTTTAGGACGATATAACGGAACCTGGAATAAAAAATGAGTCACTGTGAGTACTGTATTACAAACCCGTGCCCACACCGACTGATCATGTACCTCTTTTTGTCAAACTTCTCCATACACTCCAAAGGCTGAATGAACTGAAGCACCTCATCCCATTGGCCGTCCAGCACCAGTTGCCTAAAATAATCACAATAACCACACAACAACTGAAATAAACACTTATTTCTGACTGACTTGCTAAAATTACAGAGTATAATGGTAAAAAAAACTGTCATGTGTATTACTAGATGCTACTTTTGAGTGTTTTATGTATTAAATAATCATAAAACAACAACAAAAATGCATCCAAGGGCTTAAAACTATAGTGAGCTATGTAGTGTTAGCATGTAAACAATAGCCAAAGTCCAGCTATCAGCAGAGAAGCAGAGAGACGCACAAACTTTTGAGAAAGTTTCTTGTTGGCGCACACAATTTGAAACAGCCCGGCTGTAGCTAACTGGCTGTTAAAAGGATTGCAAAAGACCTTTTTTTCACAGAAAGTGTAGTGTTCCTCCCCACAATCATGCAGATATGTTCCAAAATATTCCACGCGGTATGAATCGAGAGAAATTAATTTTCAAAGTTGACAGTTTGCACCCTAGAGCTGTGACATCATTGGATGACAAGTACGGTCAAAACATAGGCCGGTCAGATAACGATAACGATTGTAGTAATCAGTGAATGCATGGCGCTCATTTCCGCTTTGAGTAATTGGAACTTTGCTAACTGTGTCGCTGCGGGACTTCTGACTGTTTTGTCCAAGTTGCGCGCTATTATGATCAAAAGCTGCATGAGATAAGTTTACCTGCCGTCCTGGACAGTGTGTGCTCCTTTATTGCCTTCGCCTCCTTTTAGGTATGTGATTGTGACCTGTCCTTTTGTGTTTTTTTGTCGCATGTCTAGCAATAATATATTATTGTCCAAACAGTTCCCTTTTAGCGCCCAGGCTGCCAAAGGCTTCCAGTTTTGTTGGGTCTCGGTTAGACCCGTTGGCAGTCTGCTAGCTGGCCAGCTTGCCATGCACTTTGTTTTTCCCCAGGCTGGGGATTTTTACTAAAAATTCAAACAAATTTAGATTTAAAAATGCACCATTAACTTGATAAATGTTAACAAACACTATTGTGTGTTTTATATTGCAGGATTTTTGCAAAAAATGTATAATAATCGACAATGATAACGATTACCATGGAAGATCATGGCCGGGCCTACCTGAGGAAGAGCATGTCGTCCGAGTAGAGTCCGTTGATGACGCCGCTCTCCTTCTCCAAGGCTAGCATGCTAATGTGCAACTTCCTGGAGTGGAGGAAGTCCAAGATCACCTTGATGATTTCCACCTCCTTCACGTTGATGGTTTCTTCTTCCGTCATGGTGGCCTCTGGCTGGGAATTAAAACGCATGGTGACGTGAAAAAGGCGGTGAAGTCGAACACACATGTGGCAACTTAAAAGAAAACACTTGAGTTGTAAGACAAAAATGTGAAATGGACCAAGTAAAAGCTTGGAAATGAATAAATTGATATGTTGTACAGAAGGACTGTTATCGCACAAAGTTCAGTGCACAGAATCTGTATTTACTCAACTATGTTTTGGTTCTCTACTAAGCCAACATTCAGATCTGGTTTATTTTCATTTTAGTCTATGAAAAATGTCCATCTTTGTAGTTTAAACATTCCTTACAAATCTACTTGGATTAAAAAGACAGGTTTCTGGAATTATATGCAAAACATTCAACATAATAGCCTCTCCAGTAAAATTTTTCAAAACAAATATATTCAAGAAAAGTTCTCTCTTCACCAATAATTGGTCATAAACATTCAAGAAAAAATGCCGTCTCTTTCTTAAAGACGGCTTTTGGACAGCAACCCTGTCGTCTTTTAAACATCTTTTCGCCCATTTTTAAATGAGAGTGTTACGATTGAGAACCAATTTGAGCAGCAATCCAACTGCTTTTGAAGGAGGACCTCTTGAAGCGAATCTTCCAAAATTGGTTAAACTTAACTTTATTTTTCTATATAGAGCATATTATTTTATAAATGTTTATTTTTTTAGTACAATACAGGTTACTTATACAAGCCTTAAACATACTTACATAAACCTTAAACAAACAAAATATAGCACTGAAGCAAACGAACAAATTCAAGTTACAAACGATCATCCGTAACCGATCTCGATCGTAAGTAGGGCAGCATTTGTACTTGACAAGACCGGAATAATATTTTCACCTTTCAGTCTTTAACAATATACTGTAAAGATGCCAGCAACTCTGTCATCATTGAGACATCTTTTCCCCCAGTTTTGGCTAAGTGAGAACCATTATGGTCGGCAATTAAATTGCTTGTGAAATTTCCCAATTTCTTTTAAACGCCTTTTTAAAGCCTTTTTTTTCAACCACATAAAGGCTTCTTTTGGATAGCATCTTTTTACCCAGTTTTGGATTGGTGGGTTCGTGTTACTAATAATAATAACAAACTAAAAGCGACACGTTTTCATTCAAATGTTGATTTGGAAAGACCGAAAGACACCGTTACACATTTCACTCTTCAACCACATAAAAACATGTTTTGGACAGCAACCCTGTGATATTTTAGACATAATTTGCACACATTTTAAACACCTTTTCACCCAGCTTCCTAGCATCTTTTAAACACTTTTTTAAACATCTTTTTTTTCCCAACCGAATGACTTATTTTTGTCGCTACCCATTCAGCTTTTGTACCTATTTTAACCCAGTTTTGGAGGAACGGGGATCTGCAACCTCAGTGGAAATGTTTAAATCTAACCTTAAAACACACTTCAACTCTATAGCATATGAATAACCTATACTTTTCGTGGACAATATCTCTGTATTATTTGTGATTGCAACATCCTTTGCTGTCTGGTAATCCTGAAAGGGGGATGCCACATGTGCGGTCCCTTTTCAAGGTTTCTTCATTTTCCTCATGTTGAGGTTTTTGAGTTTTTTCCTTGCCCTCATGTTGGTTCCAGATCAGGGGATGGTGTAATAATAATCTGAAAAATAGTCTGTGTAATAACCTGTGCAGCCCTTTGAGATTCTTTGTGATTAAGGGCTATACAAATAAAAATGACTTGACTTGACTTAAACCAATATCAAAGACACATTATAAGTTATACATATATTTGACAAGACCAAAAGACGTCTTTTCACATTTCACTGTTCAACCACATGAAGACGTCTTGTCAACGGCAACTTTGTCGTTTTATGGACATGTTTTAGACATATTTCCAACCAGTTTGTGCTAGGTGAGTTCTTATTACTAATAACAAATAACACGTTGTGATTTAAACGTAAATTTAAAGAACACGCATCAATAAAGGGGAAACGAACGTTCGGAATCATTTTGGATACGGTATTATAACTTTGAAAGTTGTAATTTAACAAAAAAAAAATAATATTAATGAATGTACTAGCTAGGTTAGCATGCAAAGTTAGCAACAAAAAAGACATAAGGGGATTAAGCTAATTGTTAGCATTACAAGCAGATTAGAGTCGGATTAAAGAACACAAAAAAACGAAAATATTTTAAGCATTAGCATTTCGAAGCAAAATGGCTAATTTGGAAGCTAATTTAGGCCGAGGACAAAACGAAGGAAGGTGGCATCATCCTCCGCTGGAACGGGGCGGGGTGCTTGTGTTCCCCAGAAACAAGTCGACGGCATAAGAACTCACCGCTCAGGAGAAAAACATGCGCCGAAAGCAAGCGGAATGTCTAGATCGGTGACGGGTTCGTTGTCGTCGAACCGGAGAGGTTCTGTTTGGCTTCGTCTGGCCGCCGTCACGTCCTCCTATTCCGGCTCACTGTGACCCTCGTGCAGGTCCGGCCAAGCCCAGCTTGGTGCTCCCTCAAAACTAATGAAAATAAAAATAAATTTAAAAATAATTTCAGAAAATATCTAAATAACAACGAGTTAAGTATTAATAAATTTTGATACATTTTGAGAAAAATACGGTTGTCATGGTAACAGTGACACGCCAAAAAGTGACGTCGCTGACGAGTCGTTCTCAATAATTATATACAGGGTTGGGCAGGGTTACTTTAACTTGATTACTTTCAATTACTTTTGGATTACTCCAATACTAAATATGCTAATAAAAGACAAAAGAAACTAAATATGAATAAAATTACTCAATTTTGTGCAGGCTTGGGGAGTAACGGAATACACGGAGCGGCAAAAATGATGTTGGCAAGCTGTTTGGATTTATTTTCATTTTGTTTCTGTCGCATTTTATGTTAGTTTTGCCGGAGATCAAAGAGATCAAAGCCAGGAGAGAAAGCTTACCACGTGTTGTGAGTCATCATTTTATTCATATTTAGTTTCTTTTGTCTTTTATTAGCGTATTTGGTATTGGAGTAATCCAAAAGTAAATGAAAGTAATCAAGTTAAAGTAAGCCTACCCAACCCTGATTTTATATATATATCTCATCTCATCTCATCAGCCGTACCGCTCATCCTCATTAGGGTCGCGGGGGGGCTGGAGCCCATCCCAGCCATCTCCGGGCAGTGGGCAGGGGACAGACAACTCATTCGCTCATTCACACCTAGGGACAATTTGGACCAGCCAATTCACCTGAAATGCATGTTTTTGGAAGGTGGGAGGAAACCGGAGTGCCCGGAGGAAACCCACACAAGCACGGGGAGAACATACAAACTCCGCACAGGAAGTCTGGAGCTGGATTTGAACCCACGACAGGTTCCCATGACATGAACTGTGCCGCACAAGCGCTAACCACTGCGCCGCCATATATATATGGTTGTATGTATATAATATAGTTCTTGTAAAAACATTTTTTTTCAGCGAAGAACAGTTTAAAGCTAAATTATTTGCTGTTAGTTATATTTAAATAAAACAAGAACATAAACACAGGAAACACTTTGCCACCTAAATTAAAACTAAAATTATAAAAAAAACAACGTGAATGCAGATAATAAGATTGTTAATCATAATACCAGCTCAGTAGCCTAGATGGTAAGGCGCCCGCTTTGAGACTGGGAGGTCGGTGGTTCGCGCCCCGGCCGAGTCATTCCTAAGACTTAAAAAGTGGTCGGCGGCGCCCTCTGTTGGCTGCGGCTGCATCGGCTCGCTACAACGGGTCAAGTGCAATCGACATTTCGTTCTGTGTACATTGTTACACAGAATGACAATACAAGGAAATTATTATTATTATAATTGAGAAAATAAAGAATACGGTTGTCATGGTAACAATGAAACGTTGAACACTTACGTCATCGGCGAGTCATTCTCCGTGCTGCCGCAAAAACATAATTTTAGAAAATTATAAAAAACGTGTGTGGACAACAATAAGATTACAAATGGTAATAAGTATTACATATAATTAACATATCAACATAATATTTTAGAGATTATGTTTAGATAATGTAATGGCCCTCAATGGCCCAATTTAATTTCACACAAGAGCTACTGTTGGTCTAACAAAGACCATTTACATGGACACCAGACTGACTTCTAAGCTCACTAATTCAAGGCACAAACCTTCCGCATATGTCGTCTCCCCCTTTTTTCGCCACAGGTCCTTTCTTAAATGGACCATGTGTTGACACAAACAACAGCAACAAAAGTAACAGACATTACAATTATATTTCTTGTAAAATCTAAAATATTATAATAAATAAAATATGAATTTAATGCTCAATCTCGCTGGAATAAACACATTGATTAAACATTAATTAGTGAATTCATTTTAGGGCAATTGAATAGTATACAAAATCAATTGCATACCTATAATCATTTTTTAGGAATTAAATATTTTTCTAGAATAATTATTTGACAAATAAGACACAGCAGATGAGTGGGTAGCGTGTCCACGGCACAGTTCTGAGGTCATGGGTTCAAATCCAGCTACCAACCTTCCTGTGCGGAGTTGTTCTCCTCGTGCCGGCATGGGTTTCCTCCGGGCACACCAGTTTCCTCCCACTTCCCACAAGCATGTGTGTCAGGTTAATTGGCCGGTTCAAATTGTCCCGAGGTGTGAATGAGCGAGTGAGTTGCCTGTTTCTGTGTGCCCAGGAACTGACTGGCAACCAGTTCACGGTGTCCCCTGCCCATTGCCCAAAGAGAACTGGGGATGGGCTCTAGCACCCCTGCGACCCTATAAGCGGTGCAAATAATGGATGGATGTATATATTTGATAAATATGTATATTATAATGAATAAAATGTCAATTTTTATTTACGATATCGCTAATATAATAACATAGTGGATTAATTAGTTAAAAAAATTTAGAACCAGAGATAAAACATGACTAATAAGTGCACCAAAGGCAACATATTGTGAACATGAGAAAGAAAAGAGCAAATGAGGCACTATAAATCTGAAAGTTGCTGCATTTTAATAAAGCTCAAAGACTAAAGGAGAAAAAAACACAACAAACATACAGGATCTTTTGAGGTCAAATGGAAAATTATCAGCTGGAAAACAAATTGATATGTCACTGTTATTTCAGTCTCAAATCATCACACACCTTATGACACACGTTCAAAACGTCTTTCATTTCACTGTAAATGTTACAAAAAATACCTTCCCGTATGCCAAAATATATCTGTACAGTGTCAAGGATAAGAATAGCTTTAAGACAATTAATAATGCAATATGTTGTCTCCAAATTATATTTACAAATGCGGAGAGTCAAGATTTAGGACAACACTGTAATTGCGTGTTCCCAATTTGGCATTTATATACAAATTAAGTCAAGATTTTTATAACATAATGGATACAACTGCATTAAAAATGGTTAAACATGTTACAACAGAAATAAATAAAATAAAAATGTGTTAATTTCATATGGCACTTGAAAGTCAGAGGAAAACAGGCCTAAGGCCGCACAAGACCAACGGACCTCAAACGCGCTGGCCCTTCAAGAGGCGGGACATTCATTTCACTTTATGTTACGTTTGTATTCCACATTCTGAATCAGATGGAAATATTTTGAATGTGGAGTATCATATCATTGATATCGAGAATCAGGTCCACGTACTCATAAGCGCTTTGTCCAAACTATTAAGATTCGTTAAAAAAAGAAATCTTCAATATGAATATGAAAATATTTTCATATATCTCATATACATTATATATAATATAAATATTATATAAATCATACATATTGTATATAAAATATATACTTGCCCAAGACACTCGACAGAAAATGGTGCCCCAACCAACCAACCATATACAAACATATATATATATACATATATATATATATATATATATATATATATATACATACACACACACACACACACATATATAAAGGCTTAAAGAACAGGAAATCACAAAGTTACTTGCTAGTTGCTAATGCTAAAATACTAAAAAAGTGCACCCACTTTGCCAACTGTTTTTTTTCCTTTTCTGTCATTTTAAGTGAAATGGTCATTTGGCTGAGGGGTCATAATTGGCCAATTATTATAAGCAACCAATTATATTCTGCAGCTGATTGATTGGACATGGACCTAATAAAAAATGTTCCATAAATTTCGTAGTCGTGTAGATAATGTGCAAAAAAGGGTTGCAATTGCATATAGAGGCCACAAAATAGCAGCAAACATGGACATAGTTATGGCTTAAGTGACTAAAGCTCAATAACTCCCAAGGTTGCATCAAAGCGTTATTTTTGGTCTGAGCGTGAAAGTAAAATGACTGGAACTAGCCTTATCCACTCTTACAGTTAAAAATACAACACGCATGAGTAAAGTATTAGTGAAGACGCAAAGCGTGAGCACATGGACCTTGACCTTGAGCAAACAGCAGACCCCCGGGATACGGCGACCCCGCCTTTTGACTTTTTCACTTTATTGTGTAAAATAACACTTTTTTGCCCCTCTTAATGGCATTTTTACCACTATTAGACAAATAAAATATATTTTGCGTTCCCAAAAATGTACCAAACTTTGCTTTTCTTACGCATAAGTCAAGCGACGTCTCTAAGATGCCAATTTGTTATAGGTCCACGGCATATAAGATGTTGGTTTGGTATTGGTCTGCATCATGGTGTCCTGAAAATGCCGATTTGCTAATGGTTGAACTACCTGCAACGATGCCTTTCACTAGATTCAGTTCATAATCTCCTGTGCTTTGTAAAGACTGCTAATTGGCGATACTGTATTTTTTGTACTGTAGCACTTTGTCATGGGTCCCTATGCTGGCAGAGGTTCCAAAGAGAGAAGCAAAAACATGATAACCATGAAAACAAATGTTCTCCTCCCTCTCTGTTCAGTGTCTTGTGTGCTTCATAAAGACTTTGCAAGTCGGTAATACAATACTGTGTTTCTTGTGCTGTATTTATTCGGTATGGGTCCCTTTGTTCATTGTGATGTTAAAGGGAAAAGCAAAAACATAACCATGAATACAAAGATTGGGATTATTGGGAAATATGAAGAAGGCACACGAAGGGATATCCAGGGTCTAATTAAAAACAAGGAGACAATTAAAGCAAGGAATTATTTTACGGTTATTACAATCCTTGCAAGTGGACGTTTTAAAATCAGCTTAATTTAAATCCACCTTATTTCTCCTCGTTTCTATTCATACCGGGGATTCATAGCATAGAGTTCCATCCCCCACTGTACGTCGATACCACTTTGTGATCCCCACCTCAAAACTGATTGATGCCGTATCCCTGGGCTCTGCTGTAATTGAGTAGACGTCTACTTCAAGTGCGTCTTTTTGGGTGTGCCCTGCTTCCTGTTCTGCCAGAGGTGTCCGGCGATGGTGATGGCGTCCACGCTGGCCGACATGGTTTTTGCAGGAATTTGGCTAAACTGTTTGCGGTCTGAGTTGTACTTGTAGAGGTGCTCGATCATCTTGCCGCTTATGCTTTTGGGCCCGATGCCGGCCAACCGCGTGATCTCCTCCGTCTCGGGGCAATATGCGTACACCGAACGGAACTGGCAGCCGGCGTCGCGAAACAGAACCAGGAAATTGTTGGCGTCAGATTTATCAATTTCCTGTGAAAGGGGGGAAAGAGCCTTTTTGTGAATGCTGAGGAACGATGAATTGATACGGTTGGAAAAAAAACATTGTTAAAATATGAATGATTTAAATTGGTCAAAATGTGAATTGGAAAGAAAAAGTGAGCACATAATTGAATAAAAAAATTGCAAAAAATGTAAAAAAATATTTCAACACTATACTTATTTATCTCAATTGTCTTTTATGGTAAAACGAAACAAACGCAAAATAAAACCTGAACCTAAAACAACACAAACAAAAAACAAAGGAAACCAACACCAAATCAAAAAATAAACAAAACATGGATAAAAAAATCTCAGAAAACTTCAAACCAAAAAATATCCCCATAATATATACGTCCCCCAAAAAACAGGAGATAATGACAAACAGAAAATAGAAAACAACCCTCCCCATCAAAATAACTAAATAAAGAACTCAAAATAACACAGACAAAACAACTTCCCCAACAAACAAATTCAAACAAAACAAAACAAAGGCAAACGAAATAACAAACCGAAACCAAAAAACCAAAATATGGAAGCATAAATCTAACAATAAACTTACCAAACAAATACCCAAACTCAATTAAATTAAACAAAAGCCAACCTTTAAAAAACCCCAAATAAAATAAACTAAAATCCAAACCAAAAACCAACAAAAACAAACCAAAAAAAAAAACAAAAGCGAAAACAGCCCCCCCATATCCAAACAAATCCAAAACAAACCAAAAACAAAACAGAACAAATCCAAACCTGCAATATAAAAAATAAAATCCACAAATAAATGGAACATAACAGATACCCAAAACTGAACCAAAAAACCACTTCCCCAAACCCCCGAAAACAGAACAAAAAAAAAAGAAAACCAAACGAAAACGACTCCCCACAAAAAGAAACAAACAAAAAACCAAACCAAATCCAAGAAAAAAATCCTCAAAACAAAAAACACAAGATATTAAAGTACAAACTAAACCACATGCCACCCCTCCAAAAATAAAAATACAAATGCACAAAGACTTAACCAAACAAAAATCTAAACTAAATAAATACCCAAACCAACCCAAATCAGACAAAACAAAAAACCCATAAAAACCAAGTGCAAAACCCCAAACAAAAAAAGAACAGAAAAACAAAGCCTCAAAAACCCAACTAAACAGTAGCCCAGACCAATTAAATAACTAAACTCCCACCCCCCTAAAAATGAATCCATTTAAAACAAAAAAGTCACAGAAAACCCCAAACTGACTCAAACAAACCACAACACATGTGCATAGAACAAAGAAAAACAACAACAAAAAAAGTGTCATTTTTATTCTATTAGTTATTCTAAGGGCAGCACGGCAGCGCAGTGGTTAGCGCGTGTGCGGAACAGTTCTGAGGTTATGAGATTAAAGCTTCCTGTGTGGAGTTTGATTGTTCTCCTGCAACATTGGATGGTTTTCTAGCATGAACTGCCCGTCTAAGGTCACACCACTGCATCTCAATTGGATTTATCCGGACATTGACTTGGCCACTCCAGAATTTTCATCTTGTTTTTTTTTTTTTTTAGCCATTCAGAGGTGGACTTGCTAACGTGTTCCGGATCCGTTAATTGGTGGGTCCAAATTGTCCTTAGGTGTGAATGAGTGAGTGAGTTGTCTGTCCCCGTGTGCCCTGCGACTGTCTGGCAACCGGTTCAGGGTGTCCCCTGCCCACTGCCCGAAGATGGCTGGGACGGGCTCCAGCACCCCCGCGTCCCTACTGAGGAGAAGCGGTGCAGAGATAATGGATGGATGCATAGTTATTCTATGGCCAACTGGGATTTGATTTTTTTCCAAGATGTTGGAATGTGTAACGCATTTTTTGTCGGTCGTCAGATTTTTACTTTTAATATTGAAATCATTTGCATGAGCTGTATGTGTAACCGTATGTGTAATTCTATTTGTTTTATGAACCAGAGCTGGGATTGGCTTTTTTCCCTTATATGTTACTTTTATTATTTTAATCGGGTACCTTTTTGCTGCGCAGAAGCATTTTGTGAAGAGCACAAAGTTATTAAGCAGTTAGCATTTTGCCAGCAAAACGTACATCGATAATCTTATTTTTCTGTCCCTCGTTGACCTTGCCAGCCAAGCAGCAGTGTGCCAGGGCGTTCTGGATGATGTGCTTGTTGGACTTTGCGCTGGGCTCCTTGTAGAGTTTAGGACCTGATCGAAGGAAAACCACAAAGCAATTAAACCTCTCTGAACGTTAGCGGAAAAAGTTAGCTAGCTCGTACCCGTGTACTCCGTATTAGAGGGAGTGGAGGAAGTGGTGGAATCGTTCTCCCAATCCTTCTCTCCGTTGCGACTGCCGGTGGAGGGGCAAGAGGAGAAGCCCCCTGCAGAGTCGGGCCTGAAAAATAGACCTTGTCATTAAGGATGCATGATAATTATTGGGCTGAAAGTTATCAAACCAATAACCTGATAGTTGCAGTGCCGTGAAAAAGTATTTTCCCTCTTCCTGATTTCTGTGTTTCTTTTTTTTTTTTTGCATATTTATCACTCACAAATGTTTCAGGTCATTAAACCAATTTTGAGTAGTGTTTAGCGCGTGTGCGGCACAGTTCTAAGGTCTTGGGAACCTCCTGTGTGGGTTCAAATCCAGCTACCGGACTTCCTGTACGGAGTTTGTATGTTCTCCCCGTGCTTGCGTGGGTTTCCTCCCACATTCCAAAGACATGCATTTCAGGTGGATTGGCTGGTCAAAATTGTCCCTAGGTATAAATGAGCGAGCAAGTTGTCTGTCCCTGTGTGCCCTGCGATTGGCTGGCAACCAGTTCAGGGTGTCCCCTGCCCACTGCTTGATGATTGCTGGGATGGCTCCAGCACCCCCGCGACCCTACTGAGGATAAGTGGTGCAGATAATGAGATGAGATGAGACATAGACAACCCAATGAAATACAGTTTTGAAAATGTTGATTCCATTTATTAGGGCATGTTAAATCTCAGTAACTGTGACTAACCCTAGTTTTGCCAACACCTGTGTTGAAACAAGAAATTCCCTAAATTGAATCCGTGTGTCAAGCGAAGCAGGCTACAAAATCTCAAGAGCACAATTGACAAGCGACGATTCAAATAAATTCCAGAATGAAAGACATCAGAAAAAAGTGAATTAACAGCACGGAAAAGGTCACAAAAATATTTCCTAGGCTGTGTTACTCCAGCGAACCACTGTCAGAGCCCTTATCTCAAAATGGAGGAATTTGAGAAAAGTGGCATAGCTTCACAGCACCAACTAAGGATTACTTCAAGAGTGTGACGACAGCACATAAGGAAGGTTACAAAATAACCCCAAAAAACATCCAAGGAACTGCAGGCCTTTCTGGCTTCAGTTAAAGTCAATGTTCATGACTCCACTATAAGAAAGACACTAGCCAAAATGGCATCCATTGGAGAGTTCCAAGGCGAAAACTACCAATGTCACAAAAGAACACAAAAGGTTGTTTCACATTTGCCAAAAGCTTTTTGATTATCCTCAAGACCTTTGGAGAAACATTCTATGAACCGATGAATCAATAAATTGAACTTTTTGGAAAGTGTGCAGCCCATCACATGTGGTACAAAAACAGCACAGCATTTGACAAAAAAAGATGATGCCTACAGGAAAGCATGGTGATGGCAGTGTGATGGTCTGTGGCTGCTTTGCTGTCTGAGGACAGAGACAGCTTGCTGTGGTTGACGGAATAATGAATTCTGGTTTTAACCAGGAGAACTTGAAGTAGATCGCCCGACCATCACTTCATTCTCAAACTCAAGCGCTCTTGGATCATACAGCAAGAAAAAGATCCGAAACACGTTAGCAAGTCCACCTCTGAATGGCTAAAAAAAAACCCAAGATGAAAATTCTGGAGTGGCCAAGTCAAAGTCCGGATAAATCCAATTGAGATGCAGTGGTGTGACCTTAGACGGGCAGTTCATGCTAGAAAACCATCCAATATTGCAGATTTGAAACAATTTTGTAAAGAAGAGTGGGGCAAAATTGCTCCACAGAGTTGCGAAAGACTCATTACCAGTTATAGTAAATGTTTCCGTTGCTGCCAGAGGTGGCCCAACCCGCTATTCGGCTCAGAGGGCAATTACCTTTTCACATAGGGCTAATTATGATTTGATTTTTTGGTGTCTTGCTGAATTATATCAACATTTCAAAACTGCATTTTGTATTTCCTTGGGTTGTCTCTGCGTGATATTAAAATTTGTTTGATGATCCGAAACCTTTGTGAGTGATAAATAT
This sequence comes from Urocampus carinirostris, assembly GCF_059441175.1. Taxonomy (NCBI): domain Eukaryota; kingdom Metazoa; phylum Chordata; class Actinopteri; order Syngnathiformes; family Syngnathidae; genus Urocampus; species Urocampus carinirostris. The sequence continues at coordinate 54,506,014 of NC_142349.1, read as the reverse complement.
GCAAAAAAAACATAGAAATTAGGAAGTGGGCAAATATATTTTAATGGCACTGTAGTCCATTAATCCGCCAATAAATTCATATTTTTACTTGAAATAATGCATATAACATATACCACAAACTCTGCAAATCTCAGAATTATTCCACTTTACTTTGAACAAATCTACCATGACACCACAACTTAGACCTGTTGACATGGATTTTACTGAAGCAAACGTAGACCGCACAGGGGGAAACCAAGCAAAAGAATAAATAAACTACACACAGAGACATAAGACTACTGACCTTCCCTTTCTTTGTTTTGGGGATTTAAGGAACAAAGGAACTTTATTGCCTCTGAGGGAAGCATGCCACAGAGAGAAAGGAGACATAGACAAGACAAAAAAGTGTAAAACAACAGATAATAAAGAAGCTAAACACACCGACAACTATTGTTTTCTTTCAATTCACTGTCCTTAAAGACGTCAAGTGTTGGGGGGGTGAAAAGGTGTACACACATACAAGAATATATATATATATATATATATATATATATATATACTCCATTATATTTTTGATAACTTGAATTTTTATATACAGAATATTTATATTATACTTTTAAATTTTACACATTACATGTGTCATTTCATGGCATTTCAATTTTTATATATTAGTTCTATATTTTTCATATACTGTATTTACGTTTATGAAATATATATTTAATTGCAAGTACTTTCATACGAAGTCATGTATTTTACTATTTTTTTCCATTAAATTATCAAGATTATTACTCTATCTTATTGTATTACTTGTACAAGCAAACATTAGTATTATTCATATTTTATAATTCTATACTTATTTATATTTTATATTTCTATAAAAATGTAACGAGTACAAAATGTTTAAAAAAAAAAAAAAAATATATATATATATATAAAACAAATAATTTATCAATCCAAAAAAAATAATAAAAATGGTTCCCTTCACCAAGGCTTTGACTAACAATTTTATTGTTTACCATTATAGACAAAACTCATTCAATATCAGGGACATCACTGTTTCCCTGTTATTTATGTTCACTCCCACTGACAAATTTCTTTGGATTTACTTTTTTGGTTGTGTTAAAAACAAATTTGACTTGTTGGTAATATTTCCAAGATTCACATGAAAATTGTACCTGTAGTTCTTCCTGTTATCTTGATGGTTGCTTTCATTATCATTCAGATTTAGCGAGGCCAGAGAAACGCTTGAGACCGAATATCCTCGAGGACGCACTCCTGCATCAGATAGGCGGTCTTTTATTATATTTTTACATTGTTTTTGCATAAACTATTTATATTTATCCTACCTGTTGCCCTAAAGGGGAGGCCAGGTGGCTCTGCAACATCCCTGTGGAAGGACTTGGGCCGAGGCTTGTTCTTGAAACTTGCAGATCTGGGCTTGACCACCTGATTCATCTCCTCCATCAGCTTGAGCTGCTTCCTCCTCAAATATTCGTGCTTAATGTACTCTCGCCGTTCTTTCTCTTCTTCCCGCTTCTGTTGCTCTTCCTCCGCTTTCAACCTGGGCAGAGAGGACGACTGTCAAGGTCAAATTATTAATAACAAGGTAATTTTACTAAATAGACTAAGAAACCTGGTGGGCATCTTTTGTACTGTTGATAGGTTTATAGTATAGTAGACACTGAAAATGAGGAGGGAAGACATGAATGGATATTGAACTTGCAAGGAGAACAGGAGACGACCCAACCCTCAGACAAGAATTTCAAACCTATTCTAAAAGTTCCTACCCCAAGCCCTATCCTTTCATTAAAAATCCTAGATTACAAAAAAGCAGAACTGCCCTAAAGGGTGTGCAAATCAAAGAACAGCAACATTATTGGCCGACAGCAACAATGATGCAACCAGTGCATTATAGTCAAAACAACAAACAACATTGAGGTTTAATAGTCAAATTGACAAACTGTTATCCTATGCAATGTCCTTTGCAGGTGTCCAGTAATAAAAACTGAATAGACTTATCAACTGTTTTAACTGGTTTTATTTTACCTGACAGAGCAACATTTTTTCGTAAGAATCTATTAAATTAAATATGGAGTTCTCCAAGGTTCAATTTAGGCCCTTTACGTTTTAATGGTTATTGTAATTCCCTGCTCTCAAGACTCTCCAAAAGGATTGTTGCAAGTGGTTGATTAATATCATCTGAAGAATACAGCGCCTGTGAATTTCTCTCCCAGGTAGGTGCTAATGCATGCTTTTTAGTCAAAGTCGAAGTCAATTTTAATTGTCAATTCCTCAAATGCACTTGACATACAAGAAACCGAAACTCCGTTTGCCACTCTCCGATGACCAGACAACAATTGGAAAATGTTAAAGGTAAAACAATAAAATGGGTTAAAGAAATAGATACAATTAGCAGGTGTGCAAGTTGGTGTGCAGTCATGAATGTTAATTTCTCTTCTTACTAGGTGGGGAGAGAGTTCTGTTGTCTTACTGCTCGATGGATAAAGCTGTTTGTGAATCCAGTAGTGCGAGAGCGGAGGCTTCTATCATTTCCCATGGACAGTTTGTTGGATGGGTTGAGTCGTTGGTGATGGAGATGGCTTTGCGGGTGAGTTGGGTGGTGTAGCTAACTTGTAGGAAAGTGGGTGGTACTCCAATTATCCTTTCGGCTGTACTTACAATGCTTAGTAGGGCCTTCTTGTTTTAGTTCGTGCAGCTGCCGCCCCACACAACAATGCAGCTGGAAAGCATGCTTTCGATGGTTCCTGGGTGGAATGTGGTCAGGAACGGTGGTGGACCCCTTGATCACTTGATAAAGGCGCTGTTGTGCTTTCTTTGTTAGATTATTGTAATTCACTGCTCTACGGACTCTTCCCAAAAATTTCAAAAGCAATTCTCTTTTATCTTTTGAACAATATTGCCAAGGTCTTCCCACATTTATCTCAGGCAAACATAGAGGTGCTGATGCATGCGTTTAACTCCTCTTGATTAGATGATTGTAATTCCCTGCTCTCCGGACTCCTCTCCAAGCCAATTCTTCACATCAAATCATTTTATCTATATCTGCTCTTGTGGTCCTTGAAGGTCTCTGGCAAAGGTCTGTGCCTTGCCATAATTGTATTAATTTATTTTTTTAATTATTTTTATTTAAACCATTATGTGTGTCTGTGTATTTGGCCCCCAAGGTTGTTGGGTAGGGGAAAAGGGGAGTTCGATATATTATTTTGTTATTGTACATTGAATATTTTATATGGCACTTTGAGTGCTAAACAAATACATTTTGATTGATTCAAAAATATGAAAAAAAGGTTCCATATTTGGAATACTTGTTGAATTCTACTTTCAAAATAAGAGCATCAAACCTCGCAGACTCCTTCTTCTGCTCCTGATCCAGGTCCTGCTGTTGCTTCTTCTCCTGCGCCTCCTTTTCCCTCCTCAGCCTCTTCTCCAGCAGGGCTGCTTTCTTGGCCGCCATGTTTTCTTCGTCTTTTGCGTCGTCCTGGGATTCAAAGGATGGAGGAAAAACTTTGTTAGAAATATTAAGGAATAAGTAAAATTGAAGAGTGTGTAACATTTGATGCCATCTAAAGGTAAAATGAAATAAACTTTTTTTTTTATAGATATTTTAATTTTATATATATATATATATATATATATATATATATATATATATATATATATCTCATCTCATCAGCCGTACCGCTTATCCTCATTAGGGTCGCGGGGGGGGCTGGAGCCCATCCCAGCCATCTCCGGGCAGTGGGCAGGGGACACCCTGAACTGGTTGCCAGCCAATCGCAGGGCACACAGGGACAGACAACTCATTCGCTCATTCACACCTAGGGACCATTTGGACCGGCCAATTCACCTGAAATGCATGTTTTTGGAACGTGGGAGGAAACCGGAGTGCCCGGAGGAAACCCACGCAAGCACGGGGAGAACATACAAACTCCGCACAGGATGTCTGGAGCTGGATTGGAACCCACGACAGGTTCCCATGACATGAACTGTGCCGCACAAGCGCTAACCACTGCGCCGCCGTGCTGCCCATATATATATATATTAAATATATATATATATATATATATATATATATATATATATATATATATATATATATATATATATATATATATATATATATTTTTTTTTTTTTTTTTTTTAAGGATTAGAAAATGTAACCAAACAGGCTTGTTTTGTTGCAAACCCACCCAGAAAGTTCTAATAAATTGATCAAAGTGATGACCTTGATCGATTATTGACTTAGTTTAGGCTTTGAACTGAACGGGTTGATAAAACCGCTGAAGGTTAAACGGTCCATTTTCTGTATTGGTTTTTGCAGTGACTACAAGAGATCTTGAAAAGGATTAATTTAAATTATCAGAGAAAAAAATGTTACAAACCAAATAAAAATTGGGTTGTACAGTAAATGGTAAATGAACTGCATTTTTATAGCAAAACAACCCCGGAAAAAAGTGACTTCGAAACAATGCAAACTGTAAAATGATTGTTGCAAACCAACCTAGAAAGTTCCATTAAATATATATAAAAGTGATGACCTCAATAAAATCTTCACCCAATTTGGGTTAGTGAACCCAGTGCATTGAGTAAACTCTCTATTTTGTTGCTTTGGATCTACCGTGACGGCAACTAACCTTGAAGAAGATTCATTTTAGTCAACAAAAACAACAAAGTGTGAAGTAATTTGGGTTAATTAACCGAGTATATTTAGAATTGGTCCATTTTGTTTTATTGGATCTGCCATGATGGAATCATTCAAATTCACAAAAAAAAAAACTAAGAAAAAAAAAACAGAGAGTGCCATTGAATTGATCAAATGTTAACCCAAATTGGGTCATGTAACTTTGTGTTTTTAGAAAATGTTCCATTTTGTTGTATTGGATGTGCCAGAATGGCAACTGACCTTGAAGAAGAACCCACAACACATCTTCTGGTCCTCTCCAAGTTCTGCTGCGGTCTCCTCAGTTTGGTTCTGTGTCGGACAGTCTCCGGTCAGTGCAACCTCCAGTAGCTCTTTCTTGTCCGAGGGAAGTTTGTGTCCTTGGATCTCCGACTTGGGCTGAGACAAGACCTCGGACATCCTCATGATTTCATTCTCTTGGTTTCCTGATTGTTCTACCTCTCTGGCTGCTGGAGTTCCTCCGAGGTTCTTCTCTGTCTCGTCTTTTCTCTTTATGTCTTCTTTGTTCTCTTGGTTTTCGTGAGTCCCAGCTTCCACGTCTGGACTCAAGTAGGCAAAGGAGCTGGTGTGCGTCTGGCTGTTGGCGAATCGTCTCAATCGGGGCAGGCTGTCCACGGAGGTTGGCGTGTTGAGCATCCGATGGATGGGTGTGATCTTCAGGTCGCTGGGACGCGGCGTCCGAGGCGTCCTGGCATGGAATGAAGCAGGACGCCGCTTCAGGCCTGCCGAAGGACGACTAGCTGGGTTGACGTAACCGGACGAGGGCAAAATTGGGGACAGGGAGCCCACAGATCCTTTAGTAGGGGCTCTTCCCGTTACGCTGCTGCTGCGCATATCGCGGAGTTGCCTGGGTGGGGAAACATCGTAATAAGTAAAATTAGAATTGTCTTTATTGTCATTTATAACATTGCTGATAACAAGGTTAGACATGGAACTCAAGAATAAACATAAAAAAAGACTTAAAAGAGAAAACTAACATACAAAAACACCAACAAGTCTTGACTAAATGGTATTGTAACCCATATTACAGTTATATTAAAAAAATAATACAGTAGACCCCCAGAATATGCGGACCCAACCTTACGATGTTTTTCAGCCCCTCTTTTCTCCAAAATACATTACATCAATAAATATTTATTTTGAAAGACCAAAAACTAAAAATTAATCTCAGTGAGTTTCGTGCCTCATCACTCACTAAAATGCCTGTTTGCTGTTCGTTGGCATCATTCAGTATAAAATGCTAATTTGCTAGCAGTTGAATTACCTCCCACAATGCCTTTCACTTCATTCAGTTCAGAATCTCATGTGCTCAGTCAAGACCAATATTCCCTCTAACACGCCATCACCTCTCAACCCAAAAAATTGTGTCAATTAGTACAAAACAATCCAGTCAGTTAGATCAAATGGACACCAAAAGTAAATCAGTACATTTTTTTTTGTAAAAACCAAGACCGTTTGAACAAAAACACCCAATCTATTCAGTTTTTGAATCGTACCTATGTGGCGATGGTGCCGGTGGAGGAATGACCCAAGCCTTTTGCTGCTGTTCCTTAATGGACATGATCCTCTCCTGCTGCTGAGCCAATCGCTGCATCTCTGTCTGCAGGAATCCCAGCGACGTGTTTAACCGCTCGATGGAACGAGTGTACTCTGCCAGGTCCGTTTCACCCGGGGTCAAACCTGTCGGACATGAAATTGTCAAGGAAACCCCCGGAAGAAAACATCGGGATCAACGTTTCTTTTTGTTTGATATATTGATTTCAAAAAACTGCTTTTTGAAGCTACATCTACACTTTGGGTCCATTTTGTAAAATACGATTTTGGAAATGTGTTTGCGAAGTTGACAATTAAATCATTAAATACAGACCATTTACCATTAAAATGAATAATCATTCTTTTCATTAATATTTGATTTTTTTTAAGGTACCATGTTGTAATCATAAAAGGTTCTACTTGTTGACGCCATTTTCTGGCTGAAATCATCATTAGGTGAAGCTCCCTGTGTGGCGTGAGCAAGTATGTGCATTTCTTAGAATCGCTCAAATAAACTCTTTTTTCATCTTTTTGGGGGTCTGGGTTGGCGTTTGGACTTTGTTTCAGGACTTCTCTTACTTTCACTGTTTTCATGATCCACTGACAAACACTGATATATATATATATATATATATATATATATATATATATATATATATTATATATATTATATATTTATATGTGTACACACATTGGTATTTACTCTATACATATTTATCTTTCAATATTTTTAAAGGGACAGTGTGTAATATTTAATGCCTCCAAGTGGGACAAAAAACTTGTACTCAGTAAAAATTTGAATACTAGGCAAAATACATAAATCATCATACCAATGTTATTTTTATATATATATTTTTAGAAATTTGTATTGTATTGTATTGTATTGTATTAGAAGTGGAATCCATACTTAGTAATCCGCCATGCTTGTCTGGCGTCTTTCTGCTTGCTGTGGCACTGGTTTTCATTCTCATTTGACAGTGCCATCTAACGGTCGAATATTACACTTAGGCTTGAAGGCCATGTACCCCACCTTTAAGCCCTATAAAATGCACACAGTTTTTATTGGACAATTTAGACTTTGCTGCTCACCTCCCAAATCTTCACAGGGCGATTTGGGTGCCGCACCGTCTGGCTTGCATCGCTCTGTCCTCTCCATGTCACCTTGACCGGTACTGGAGGACGGCGGCAGGTTACGAGGCCCGGTGACGCCTTTTCTTCGGACCACGTTTAGGAAGGCGGTCCGGCCCATTTTCTGACGATGCCTCGTGAAGGCTTCCTCCACCTGAGAAGACGAGACTTTTCGTGACTTCCTTTGTTTTTCTAAAACTTAAGGAAAACATTTTTTCTCCTGTTTCTTACCTTCTTTTTCTGTGCTTCGATGGCTCTGCGCTTCTCCTCCAGCTTCATCCTGAGCTGGATCATCTCAGAGGCAATCAGGTGGGAGGGGTCTCGAGGAGAAGGCGTGGCCGGCGACGTTATTGGCAGAGGGGGTGTGCCGATCTAAACGCAAAAGACTATCGAGTTATCCAGACTGGAGTATTGCACGAACGGACAGACAGACACAGAAAGAGAAAAAGACAGAGTGAGAGAGCAATTGAGAAAAAGAAAGGGATGTATAGAGGGGCAGATAAATACAGATGGAGAAATAGTGGGCTGGATAGACAAATTGAGATGGATAAAGAAGTAAAAAGAGAGGTAATGGAAAGATAGGTAGAGGGGTATAGAGGGAGGGAACAAGTTAGATGGAGAAAAGGAAGGGTCGAGGGGAAGAGAGAGATAGAGAAACAGAGATTCAGATGCAGATGGAGGATAAAGAGAAAGGTCAGAGAAAGAGAGAGATGGGAGGAAGGGTGGATATATAGATAAAGAGATAAACTGGGAGAGAGGAAAAGATAGGTGCAGAGATGGGTAGAGTGAGAGAGAGATAAACAGATGAACAGAGACACAGATACAGGGATATCGGTACAGAGAGAGGAATGGAAGCTTGGGATAGAGAGGGACAGAGATAACTAGATAAACTAAGAGAAAGAGAGAGAAACTGACAGAGAGAAAAATATGGATGGAGAAATAGAGGGGTAAAATGAGAGCGAAATAGAGAAAGATAATGTTAGAAACAGAAAGAAAGAAGAAGATGGGCGGATAGAAATATTGAGATATAAAGAGATACAGAGATAAAGTAATTGAGAGAGATATGGGGGAATTGGGTTGGAGAGAGAAGTAAAAGATAGAGAGACACGGACAGAGAGAGACAGAGGAAGAGAAAGAGATGATGACGAGGTAAACAGAGAGAGCGGGGGAGAAAGATAGAAGGGGAAAGAAATATGTGAAGAAAGAGGTAAACAAAGAGCAATTGAGAAAAAAAGAAAGAGAGGGGATAGGGATACCAAGATAATAGGAGGGATAGAAAGGAAACAGAGAGAAAGAGACAGGGATAAGAACATTGAAATAATTAGAAATAAAAAGATATAGAGAGAAGGTAAAAAGAGATGGAGAGAGCAGAATTCTATATGACATCAATTTCAGTGTTAAGAATTTCAGATGTTTTAAAAATAACTATATTAGAGCAGTTTTGGCACAAGACAAAAATATTGTTGTCAAGGTTGATCACAAGAGGGCGCATTTACATATAGAAAAATAATTGTAATGGTTTGTTCAAAATCGAAAGATATGATCGCCTGATTAATAAAACAAATGGGCAAGACCAACCTGCAAGTACGCGTTCCTGGAGAGGGGCCGGCCCGGTGTGTTGATATCAGAACTCTCGGACGTGGTCCCGCCACTGCTCTTCCCCTCCAACTTGCGGAACTTCTGCTCGGCGAAACTGGTCATGCGAACGACACCCGAGCCGCCGGAAGAGATGGGGCTGACCGAGAGACATCCGTCTTGTCCGTCCCCCCTACCGCAGCCCCAGCCAGGGTCGGACCTGCCCACCCCTTTGGAACGGCCCTCCCCGTTCCTGTCAGGGAGGGGACAGGAGCGCGAGGCGGTCTCCCCGTCGGGGTCCATGTCCGGATAGTCTCTAAGGGACGAGTCCTCGTCCAAGCTTTGGATCTCCTCCGTCTTCACGTGGATGCCGGTGTCGTCGGTGGACAGAGAGTTGCTGTCATCCAAGCGGGTCTTGGACCCGACCGGGTCGTCCGCTCGGCCCGCCGAGCCCGGGGTTGTTGGTGCTCGGGTGTCGTGGAGGAAGAAGCTTCCGTTTCGTCCGCCCATGCCCAGGCTGGCGTGGGGCCTTTCCGGGTCGTGGATGATCTTAAGTGCCTCCTCGATGCTGGGAGGGCTGGAGGGGCTGTAGTCACCATGGTGATTGGTGTCGGGGTGGACGCCATTGGGATGCCTGCATTACATCATTTTTATATGTTTATGTGGATATTTATTTTAGGTTTTTATAAACAGGCTTTTCACACCCTTTTCACGGCCAAATTCAAAGACCATCAAAGCCAATTTTCCAATCCTACTAAAATACAAAATTCGGTGTGAATAATGTAGTTTGCTAAGCCGAAAATATATCTGAGTCTTTTAATCCTGTGTGTGCATTTATCAAGACATATGATTTTTAGATCTTGAGTAAAGTGCAAATATAGTTACCAGGCACTACCTTAATTTTTTGAATGGCAATTATAATATATAATGAGATAATAACTAATGCTTGCACTAGTATACATTTCATCGTGTCTCGCCCATCATGCCTAGTCTCTTACTCTAGTGCCTTGTTGCGCCTCATCTTCGGCCTCATTGTGCCCAGTCCCTTACGCCTCATTGTGTCTCATCCTTCATGTCATCTCTCGTGTCTTGTCCATCATGCCTGATCTCTCGTGCTTTGTTATGCCTCATCCCTCGTGTCTTGTCCATCATGCCTCATCTCTCGTGCCTTGTCATGCCTCATCTATGGTGCCTCGGCTTACCTCATATTTTGCACCTCATCATGCCTTATTGTGCCCAGTCTCTTGCGCCTCACTATGTCTCATCCTTTATCTCATCTCTCGTCCCTCATGTCTAGTCTCTCGTATACTCTTTTGTGCCCTTTTGTGCCTCATTGCTCACACCCTGTTTTGCCTCATCTTTTGCACTTTATCATGCCTCATTGTGCCCAGTTTCTCACGTCTCATCGCGTCTCATCCTTCATTTCATCTCTTATGTCTCGTCCCTCATGCCTCGACTTATCTATAGTCTTCATCACGCCTGATGACTCTCACCTCATCAATGATGTCTGCCTCATCTCTCGCACTCAGTTGTGCCTTGTCTCTTGCCTCAACTAACGTTTTTTTTTTAAATTGTACACCATCTCGTACACTTCGTCGTGCCTCGTTGTACCTCCTCTCTCGCACCTTGTCTCTCACACTTTGTATTACGGAGTCTCTCGTACTTAGACTTGCCTGTCTATCATCTTTGTTGTGCCTCCTCTCTGCTGTGCCTCATCGTGCCTCGTTGCCTATGTCTTTTCTTACTTCGTCTATCGTCCTTGTCATGCCTCATCCCTGGTGTCTCATTGCGCATTGTCTCTAGTACCTCAACATGCTTTGTTTCTTTTTCAATGTCACTCGTACATTTTCTTGTCTTCTGTGTCTTGCCTGGTCTCCGGTCATGTGTCTCCTCTAATTTTTTGAATTGTTTTGTCTCATATTTCCAGTCGCTGATTGAGGAAAAAATACATTCTAAATAAAAACTATTGACCACATTGGCAAAAAATATAAAAAACGCAAATTCATAAGGCTTGAATTAAATGATATTACAGTGACAAATACCTGTATGAAGGTGGATGGAAAATGGTAAATTATTTTGCTATTGTTTTGGTTCTTATTTGGCACACACCTGATTTTGTTCTTGACAGAAAAGGTGTTGTTCCTGCCAAGTGGTTTGCGGGGACTGAAGTCCTCCTCGTTCTCCAAGACGTCCCTGCTTTCCCCATTTATGACTGGCGTTAGGGACAGATTTCGCGTCACGCCGCTTCGAGGTGCGTAGTGGACTTTAAAGCCCAGGCCGTCACTGCTGGCCGAGCGACTCATTCCACAGATGGCGGGTGTGGTGTTGCTGTCCAGCGGAATATTGAAGGAGATTCCTTTTGTGGAAGAGCTGGCAAACAAGAGAAAATTAGTTTATTTTTTATTAGCAAAGGTCTAAATTTTGGGTGCAAACCATCTCTCTTGTGGCCAGGTTCCAGCACAACTTTCCACAAAGGACATCGAGGTAGATCTCTTTATACCACCTAAGTTTTGAGAGGGACAACATATTAATCAGCGCTAAATACCTAAATGCCACAAGATGGCAGCTGTTTGCACTCGTCGAACAAAACCTATTGTAACATCAACCTAGTTCTTTTCAGTTCATACCTTGATCAGTGTCGTCCTCCAGGCTATCCGGTCTGTCCACATTGCTTTGCTTGGACATGTTTTTACGAGACGTTACAGTCTGACCGGCTGCAAAGTGGAAAGCATATAATTGGATTCATTTCTGGATTAAATTTAGCAAACAGATTTTTTTTTATTGGAGGTACAGACGGTACCGTTGGGGTTAAAGACTCTGGGCCGTACAAACGAGGGCTTGACCACTTCAAACCACCAGAAGAGTTCAGCCAGGAACACCAAGTAGTTACTCTATGATGAAAGAGAGACACACGTGCATAATAAAGAATGGTTTATTATATTTCCTCAATCAATCCATTCCATTACCACCCATGTAAGTGAATTTGTGAATTTACGTGAAGTGAGAACTATAAATTATATGTACTATATCATAACGCAAGGAATCTATGAGTTATTACTGCTCACGTGCAGTTTCCCTTCGTCTGGCATATTTTAATGCTGCAAGGCATTGTGGGACTTGTAGGACAGAGACAAATTATACACACAAATTCAGGATTACTCGCTAAAAAGACCTCATATGTATTGGTTGACATTTCCATTCAATTTTTTGCACCCATAGAAAAAATGGTACAATCCATATATAGTGTAAGTCCATGTTTTTGGCAAGCAATCTACAAGTGCAACTTGTAAATAAACAAGACGAAGAAATTAAGCATACTTTTGTAACGAGAACAAACACGCACAGTACTTTGTGGATTTAGCTGAGTGACATGAAAAATGATTTAAAAATATAAAACGCGCACAGTAAAAAAAAAAAATCTGATTCAATTGATAAACAGTTTTGCTTGATTCAGACATTATTTTTGTTTTTCAAAGATTTTATCTTAATAATCCTTTAGGTAAAAATTCAATACACAATATACATATAAAACATACAAAATATAGTAAAAAGCCTCTACAACAACGTCAATAATATTACTGTTAATATCAATAATAAAATGAATACGGGCAAAATTAATAACAATAAATTGTAAGATAACGCCTCATATTTAGTTTCTGATTTTTAATAATAAGATTTAATCTAGCAGATGGTTGATGGTTCCTCATTTTACAGTAACAGTGTTTATATAACAATTCACCACTAGAGGTCTCTTTGTCGCTTAGAATGGATCCAAAGTGGTTGCAATCGAAGAAGACACACTACAGAAGCCCAAGGAAACCGATTGGCAAAGTCTATTTCAATTTTTTCAAGGATGGATTTCAGCTCGTGATGGGACATGAAAGCTGCTGTGAATCCCTGCTAGGGACAACAAAAGACCAAGTGAGCTGAATACACCTGGAGCCGCTGAGAAGAGCCAATAGCGGGAGTAGGTCAGAGCTGGTGTAAGTGGCTAATCTGAGTGGCTGGCGGCAATTGAGATAAACTAGTGAATAGGACAGTAAAAATATTTAATTTGTCAAGAGTCAGACCCCTCACTAAATAGTGCTTTAACAAACACACTAGAGACTCAATTTGATGTTTTGTTTTTTACCTTAATGGAGGCGTGGGCATAGAGCATGTCCTCCAGGCTGAAGTGGCAGCATCGGTTTAAGTGAGTCTGGCAGAAGTCCTGCACCAGTTGCAGGTTGTACAGACTGTCAGCCAGCGACATGATCTCCTTCAGGCAGATATCTGCGCCATTGAGGGCGAGGCCAAAAGTGTACATGTGGGAGGGGTGACAATAAAACCGGGTAAGATAAGGCGAAGGTTTCCATTAAACACAAAATATTTCCTAGAGTGCAAAAATGGGCTGAAAAATAATTTAAAAAGTAATAGAATAAGCATTGAATTATTAATTCTTCTAAGATTTCAAATGTAGTATTTTCAATGTAACAAAACTCACCCGTTTCCCAAAGTCCAGTCATAAAATTGAGAAAATGTTGGAAAATAAATACAACAATCAGAAAATCAAGTTTCTTATTGTTACACTTGAATATTTTTATCATTGTGTGGTAGATATTATTGCATATAATTTAAGTTGTAATTTCACTAACTAATCATTTTGTAATTCCTTTAAATAAAAATTCCCTTAGTCATTGTCGGGTCAGAGAGGGATAATGTCGCACGCATCCGCGATCACCATGGTTAACCAAATCATGTGATACCTTCACCGGAAACATCGGGGGCTAAAAAGCTCTTACAAAGATCATGCATAAGTTCTGTGTTCTTGCAATAAAACGTTACTTTGCAAGTAAAATGTCCTTGTGTTTATAAAAAGCATTGTTTAGATATTGGAGGTATTACTAATGTAATAAAGGATTATAACAATATAAATTGGAATGTACCCTTTCGAAAAATTCGGAAACGAGTATTTTCAAGAAACAAGCAATATTCACCTGTTGTTTACTAAACAATGGTAATAGTTACAAGTATACTTTTGTCTTCAAATTAAATATGAGAGTTGTTTTTGATATGTCCTATACCTATGTACCTAGACCAGAACTAAATTTTCTGTAGGCCTTCAAAAATGAGTCAAAATGGCAAAAATTGGCTTTTCCGATCTGAGAGAAACTCCTGGCCTAAAATTAGTAAAATAAATACATTAATTTCACACAACTAGGGGTCGCTATATAATAAACACTTCAGCTGTAAGTATAAGCGGTTGTGCGGTCTGTGCCAGGGCTCTTTTAAGATCTCAAACGGGCTGAATCATGGAGATGTGTGCGGTTTGCTATGTACGACTTTTTAAAACGATTGAGAAATGGATCTCAAGTTCACATCTGGTGCACATGTGTTAGCTGTTTATCTTTGAAATAGCAGCCGGCTAACTTCTCTCATCCCTCGTGACCAATCACAAGCCGCCCCGGGGCCTTTTTGCAGCAGAAAGGCCTTTGTTTGCCCTCCTTCCTTCCTGCCCCTACCCACCTTCTAAGCGGACGGCCTGCGGGCAGTAGAAATGAAGCAGCGCCGCCAGGGCGCAGCCGTCCGTGTTGTCCTTCAGCAGGTTGTCCACCAGGGGGAGCAAGGGTGCGCTGTTTTGCTGGACGCTAGACCTCCTGAGGCGAGCCTGAAACCATGGCAACGAAGTAAAGAAGGGTGTTATGAATATGAAAAATTTGTGTGTCATATGGCAGATATGTTTTTTTCCGTGCATTCTGGCTGAGGAGGGAAGCTCGAGGGCAGCAAGGCTGACTCATAAAACATGCAATAGTAACAATGATAATGATACTGTAACAATACAAAATATACTGTAAATTATATTTATTGTATATGCATACATATGTGTGCAGATATATATATATACAGCAACACTAAAAGTATAAATAAAAATGAAGTATAATCAAGCAAAAATGAAATAAGGTATCTTCAAAATTAGCAGACTGTCATGTGGTATATATTTTTTTTTTTAAATAATAATATTAAAATAAAAAATTTATAAAATAGTATTGGTATTAACCTTTGTATTATATTAATATTATCTTTACGTGTATTTTTGTGATATTTTTGTGTTCAAATAAACAGGACTTAAACATGACTATTTATTTTTTTAAATAAAATACTGAAAACTTCAAATTGTATATAATGATAAAATAAATACTTAAAATAAATTATGAAATAAAGTGTACTTAAAATAAGAAAACGTACCTGTATTGTGGTATATCGGATTTTCAAAAACAATTTTAATTATTTTTAATTACAATTGCGGGTAAAAATACGTACAGGTATAGGAAAAATAATTATATCTATAACTTCTAAATAAAAAACTTAAAGTATTTAAAAAAATTCTAATCCAGATGTTTTTTTTTTTAATTACTATATTTTTATTAGCTCTCGCCACATTTCTGTGTTCCTTTGACCAATTGGAGATCAGGGCTTTAAAATGGGGAGACGTTTTGAGGCTACATGCAAGGCAAAGGGAGTTTTGGGGGTCAAATGGGACAGGATTGTGGTCAGGTTCAGGGAAAAGCTGTTTTATGATTTAATGGACTTACAGGTACAAGTTTCAGGTACCATTTGTTGGGAGACTTGATGGTGGACGGTGATTGGACAACAACAGGAGAAAGTGCAATTAGGGAAAATTCGGATTTTGTATACACTAGAAAGGTCAAAGTTCATAAAATCGCTATAAATAAATGCGAACTTGTAAAATATGGTACTTTATGTTCTCCACCCACAAATGTACTTTTAGTCATAAGACGTCTGTTAAGGATTCTTCACAGCATCCCAGATTAGGAATACCATCTTGTGCTCATGTGTTTGTGTCAAATCGGCTCAATGAATAGTTTGTTTGTATATTAACCAGGAGAAAACCAACACACTTTAAAATTATTGAATCACATGGCGCTCATCTGCAAAAAACCACAAACTAGTGCTAAAAAAAACTCTACTTTTTAAATATATAATTTACAACAAAATACTAGCTCCTTTTAGTGGATGGCGTATCAGACTACTTTAACTATAAAGATGTCAAATTAATTATTCAAAAATAAATAAAAATAATGAATAAATAAAGGGATAATAAATATACAGTAAGACCTCGGTTATCGCGGTTAATGGGGACCAAAACCACCCGCGATAAGTGAAAATCAGCGAAGTAGCGGCGCACCTTCCCCCCCCGATTTTTTTTTTTTTTTTTAATTATCATGTTTTAGACCCGGTTAATGGGGACCAAAACCACCCGCAAAAAGTGAAAATCTTCGAAGTAGCGACGCCCCTTCAAAAAAAATAAAAATAAAATCTCATCTCATTATCTGCACCGCTTATCCTTATTAGGGTCGCGAGCGAGCCCCTAACCCGCGGCGCGGGTACTTTCGGGCGCGATACACACAACACCGCGACAAGCCGAGCGGGTCGGGCGCTCGGCGCGGAGGCCGGCCTGTCTGAAGTGCAGCAGAATGCGCGTTCACGCGAGAGGGGGAGGATTTTGTACAGGAGTCTGATTTGGGCACAACACCGGCGCCTCCCGCTCGGGCCGCGATGGCTCTATATGGCGCTACGCGGCCCTCGATGGCTACGGCCGACGGACGGGCGGCCGCGGGGGAAAGGGGTAGGGGGGACCTGTGGGGTTAGGGGGGCGGTGAAGCGGAAGCCGCACCAAAACCGCGCGCCGGGAAACGAGAACGGCGCGCCGTGCTAGGGTCGTGAAATTATAAACAGTACTGCTAATTAAATTGTAAAACTCCATGATAGAAAAATGTGGTAATAATTTCACATATAAGTCTCACCGGAGTATAAATCACACCATGGCCAAACTATTAATTAAAAGGGTGACTTATAGTTTGGAAAATACAGTATAATCATCATCATCATGACATCTAAAAATTATGATAATAATTGTAATACAATTACCACTATTTTATTACACGCTTGTTTCATTAATTCTTAAACTAAATATGAAAATAAGAGCAGTCGACCTGGTCATAGGGGAAATAATACTTGAAAATATGATTAGTTTACCTAATAAAAGCAAATTAAAAATAAAAACAAAATTTACTTATTTTGCTACTTTTTTATTGGACAACAGGGAACTTGTGAAGGAGGCAATATTTCTCCTTGACAAGTTTAATGGTGGGACAAAGAATTTGGATGACTTCATGGAAGATGCTGCTAAGGAACTGCAGGTATAAAAATATAATGATGGGAAATGTTTAAATCTAGGCTTAAAACACACTTCTATTCTATAGCTAATGAATGAGCTATATTTCATGTTGACAATATCTGTGTATTATTTGTTCTTGCAACTTCCATTGCAGGCTGGTCATCCTGGAAGGTGGATAACCTCATTGCGGTCCCTTCTCGAGGTTTCTTCATTTTCCTCATGTTGAGGTTTTTGAGTTTTTCCTTGCCCTCATGTAGGTTTTAGATCAGGGGATGGTGTCATAATAGTCTGTGGTTTGCAATCATCTGTGCAGCCCCTTGAGACTCCTTGTGATTAAGGGCTATACAAATAAACATGACTTGACTTTGACTTGTGCTATGATTGAGAAGTTTGAACTAGACACATAACGACTTCTTTTCTGAAAAAAAAAAGTTTTGTTTTGTTTTTTGTTTATTGATCTTGCAAAATTCCTCCACTGCTCTTCTGTGCCACCTTAAATGTAACAAGAAATAGAAAAATTAAATTAAAAACCTTAGCTAAAAAAAATGAATCCACTTGATAAGAATAAGTGATCTCCCGCGACCCCACTGAGGATAAGCGGTGCAGATAATGGATGGAAGAATAAGTGATCCAAGGCATGTATGACATTAAGTATTGGAGCACTTGCATAAGGTTTAGAAGTGACGTATTTTCACATGAAACCAATAGGCAACTGCTTTCATCTAGTAGGACATTTAAGAGTGAGATGTGCATGTATCTCCCTATTATTCGGTCCTTACATAAGCATCTTTGCCTCAGCTGACTGCCTCTTTCCCCCCTACCCAGAGTCTCGCCCAACTCATGCCAGCTTTTCTCTGCAGCTGGCGCATGACTGAGCAGTTCATCTCTTTGTACGATGTGAGAGAAAAGAGCTGTGCGAGCGATGGTACTATTTGTGTTGCTTGTGACGATGCAAAAAGAGTTCTGTATATGTAATTAGAGTAGAGGAATTTAAAAAATATATTTTCCCTTAGGTTTCCAAAAAATTAGACTCTTTAGGAAATGCTACACAGTCTGGGGCAAATTATGCACGGGGAAATAGACGAATAAATAACTCGGCATGACAAATATATCCGCTCATTTTGCGCATACCCTTGCGCCCTAACCCTTAGCCCTCAACTATAAACCTGACCCTTACCCAAATAAGCCGATCATGAGCTTTCTATTTTTTCATTGCCTTTCTTACTTTGGGCGTTATATTTGATTCTGGGTGGGAGCCTCCTTTCAGCTTCTGCTCTTCCACAAGAATGTCCCTCAGGTGTTCGTTAACCTGTGCACACATAAAAAGTCGCATTTCAAAAAGAAATAAAGTGCAAAAAACGAAATACGAGACTAAAAAACATTCAAATAAAAACGAGTTCCATTTGCACAAAGTTTTCAAAAGCAGAAACAATGCAGCAAGTGTTTGAGGTTTTGTAAATAAGTCGTGCTTGTCTTGGCTTTGGGCGTGAAATGCGAACGATGACCATGAGAGTTATCATGAGAACTGAAATTCAGAGTTGTATTCTTTGTTGAGTTAAAACACATCGAGTGTTTCCGATAATAAACAGACGCTCCCCTACTTATGATCATTTGACTTACGAAAAACGGTATATTCAAACATTTTTTGGGGATGTCGAAAAATATCGGGACATTGCGGTAAGTTAGATTTTGTATTGAGTGCACCTATTTCAGAGTACAGGACATTACTGTAGTGCTTCCTTCCGCCGCTAGGCGTGTGGCGCTGTGAGAGGTTACCCAGCATCCACCCCAAAGAAGAAGTCCGCTTCCTCTGCCTAGTTTGTGAGTAAACATTCTATACTGTATCTCCAGCGCGCTAAGAACTTTGCCATTTTTATTGTTTAACATCTCATGCATCTGTTCAATATGTCACGGTCGCCCTGGTGACCAGTCTGCCCCGCCCTCTGGGCAACAGCTGAAAGCAGTTCCACTAATGGTGGGTCTGATTTAAGGCTGCATGGTGGGCTCTGCGGTTGCGGGTTCATTACTACTCATTCTTCACAATCCCGGTCTGTTATGCCTTGTCCTGTTTAGTCTGTTATGCCTTGTCCTGTTTTAGTCTGTTATGCCATGTCCCGTTAAGTTCGTGCCGGAGGAACTCTGTATTGTTCTGTTTTGCCCCGGAGTATTGGGCGACTTTTATTTTATTAAATAAAACCTATGGATCGTCAACGCATTTGAGTTCTCCCTTCATGCCTCCTGCCTCCGTTCTGGTCCGGTCACCTTCCACGCCACCACGCCAACTCGTGACAGAATGAACCCGCCAACAATTGAACTCAGCGAACGATCCCAGCGCGAGTTGGGGAGAGCTGGAGTGCGCAGTTTGGCAGGCGCCTACTGAGTTGGCCTTCCCTGCCCGTTCGAACCACGGCCCCGCCCGTCGTGGCCCTTGCTGTGCCTCGAATGGGGTCCCAGGAAGAATTGACGCCTGCCTGCCCGACTCCCGTGCCGATTGCCTGCTATTCCCTCTCCCCTGCGTGCAAGTCCGACTCCGACTCCGCTGCCCGTCGGGTCAACTCCGACTCCGCTGCCCGTCGGGCCGACTCCGACTCCCAAGCCTGCCTGTTCGACTCCCAAGCCTGCCTGTTCGACTCCCAAGCCTGCCTGTTCGACTCCCAAGCCTGCCTGTTCGACTCCCATGCCTGCCTGTTCGACTCCCATGCCTGCCTGTTCGACTCCCATGCCTGCCTGTTCGACTCCCATGCCTGCCTGTTCGACTCCCGAGCCTGCCTGTTCGACTCCCATGCCTGCCTGTTCGACTCCCATGCCTGCCTGTTCGACTCCCATGCCTGCCTGTTCGACTCCCGAGCCTGCCTGTTCGACTCCCGAGCCTGCCTGTTCGACTCCCGAGCCTGCCTGTTCGACTCCCGAGCCTGCCTGTTCGACTCCCGAGCCTGCCTGTTCGACTCCCGAGCCTGCCTGTTCGACTCCCGAGCCTGCCTGTTCGACTCCCAAGCCTGCCCTGAGTCTGCCTGTACTGATTTTGTCCCGTCTTTCCTCTCCTCTCCTGTCTTGTCTGTTCCCTTTCCGCTCCCCGGAGTCTGACTCTTCTGAATCTGATCCCCCCTGAGTCTGACTCTTCTGAACCTGATCCCCCCTGAGTCTGACTCTTCTGAACCTGATCCCCCCTGAGTCTGACTCTTCTGAACCTGATCCCCCCTGAGTCTGACTCTTCTGAACCTGATCCCCCCTGAGTCTGACTCTTCTGAACCTGATCCCCCCTGAGTCCGACTCTTCTGAACCTGATCCCCCCTGAGTCCGACTCTTCTGAACCTGATCCCCCCTGAGTCCGACTCTTCTGAACCTGATCCCCCCTGAGTCCGACTCTTCTGAACCTGAAACCCCCTGAGTGCGACTCTTCTGCACCTGAACCCCCTGAGTGCGACTCTTCTGCACCTGAACCCCCTGAGTGCGACTCTTCTGTAGAGGCCTGTCCTGTTTACCTGTTCTGATTTTGCCTGTTCTGATTCTGCTCTGATTTTGCCTGTCCTGTTCTCGTCAGTTCTGCCTGTCTGTTATCCCCTGTCCAGCTTGCCCGCCGGACCCCCCCCTGCCAAGCGCCGATTCCGATCCGCCCGACGCAGATGGCGCCTGTCTCTCCCCGTTCCTGCGTGTTCGGAGGAGGGAGCGGGGTTGCCCCAATCGTGAGCGTCGAACCATTCCGGGGCGTGAGGTTGTAATTTTTTCTTTTTTGGGACCTCGGGAGCTGTCCCTTAAGAGGGGGGCTCTGTCACGGTCGCCCTGGTGACCAGTCTGCCCCGCCCTCTGGGCAACAGCTGAAAGCAGTTCCACTAATGGTGGGTCTGATTTAAGGCTGCATGGTGGGCTCTGCGGTTGCGGGTTCATTACTACTCATTCTTCACAGTCCCGGTCTGTTATGCCTTGTCCTGTTTAGTCTGTTATGCCTTGTCCTGTTTTAGTCTGTTATGCCATGTCCCGTTAAGTTCGTGCCGGAGGAACTCTGTATTGTTCTGTTTTGCCCCGGAGTATTGGGCGACTTTTATTTTATTAAATAAAACCTATGGATCGTCAACGCATTTGAGTTCTCCCTTCATGCCTCCTGCCTCCGTTCTGGTCCGGTCACCTTCCACGCCACCACGTCTCGTGACACAATATGGTTGGTGTAAAGTGTAAAGAAGAGGTGAGCTGTTTCATTTAAAATGAAAGCGGAATATGGAAGCTTGATGCTTTTGAGAAAAAAGTTGGATTGCTTTTTTTCCCTACACATTTTACCACGGAGGATAAAGTCGCCCGTTGAACTTCGTCTTCCAAAAGTAAGTTAAAATTAACTTTATTTATCTTTATAGAGCATATTGTCCTATGAAACGTTTATTTTTTTAGTACAAAACAATACAGGGTACTTGTGCAAGCCTGAAACATACAAAATAAAGCACTGAAGCAACTGACAAAAAAATTCAACTTACGAACAAGCTCGTTCGTAAGTAGGGCAGCGTCTGTATACTGTATTACACAAAAATTGCTAAAAGATAGGCGGTCAACTAAAAATGCAATCAATTCAACTCGATGACATGAACAGAAAGAAAGAAGAAACCTGGTTAGTTGGTTGGTTAGTTAGTTAGTTAGTTAGTTAGTTGATTGGTGGATTGTTGGGTTGATAAATTAGTTGGTCAGTTGGTATGTTCGTTGGTTGGTCGGTTTGTCTGTGGATTGATTGGTCAATGGATTATTTTGTTGTTTGCTCTGTGGATTGGTTAATTGGTTGGTCAGTGTATTGGTTGGTCAGTTTGTTGGTCAGTGTTTTGGTTGGTCGGTCGTTGGATTAGTTAGTGGGTCAGTGAGTGGATGGTTTAGGGGGGCTGTCGATTGGTTTGTAGGTCAGTCGGTCAGTTGGTGGGTCGGTGATGGGGTTGTATTTATCCTACAGTTGACATTTAATATGTTATATGTGTTCTCAGCCATTTTGAAGAGTTCTCAGCCCGTAAGTTACTCTTCAAGGCCATGAGTTGTTTTTTTATGTACAGACTGTGTTTTTGTTCTCACATACCAACGAAATACATCCTGACCTGGCATCCCATAACTCAAGATTGTTCTTCACCAAAGAGCCTGGGAAAAAGGAGTTTCCCAGGACCAAGGTCACCTGTCATCATTGGATGGAAAGCAGACCTTCGAAAGAAGACTAATCAACTCTACGTAGCAAAGGCAAAAACTGAATATTAGAAGGGAGGTTTTTCGAGGAGATCCTCAGAGCCAGAGCCGAGCCGAGCCAGAGCGCAGCAAGCAGGGCAGAGCGAGCGAAAAGATGTCTAACAGCAGAATCTCGGCGGCTCTCAATATGATGATTAATAAAGTAACTAATTATTAAGAACCGATTCTCTTTGTCCTATATTGCAGAGCGTTTTATTAAAAATGTTGGGGACATGAACCTAACAGTCGGTCGTTTGATTAGTTGCTTGATTGGTTAGTAGGTCAGTCAATGAATTGGTTGGGGGGTCAGTGAGGGGATGGGTTGGTGGGTCAGTCTGTAGATTGGTTAATAGGTTGGTAGCTTTTTTGTCTGTATTGGTCGGTCGATTGGTCAGATTCAGATTCAGATTCAGATCTACTTTATTGTCATTCTAGTACACGTGTATACAGAACGAAATGTCGATACATCTGACCCGCACAGTTTCCTTGAATGTACAGATATAAATAAAATGTTGTATTGAGTTGGAGTATTGAGTACTAATAATATACTAAATAATTATGGCTATGTATAGTATTTTACAGTAGCGCAAATAGTGCAAGAGGAGCAGCTAACCAGATGTCCAAAAAGGGCAGTCAGGTAAACAAGTCAGGTAAACAGTAACAATAACACTGTAACAATAACGCTGTAAGTACAATAGTGCAGAGAAACAGATGTGCAAGGAGTGGCTAGCTATAAAGAACTGCCAGTAGTGCAAAAAGTCAAACAAAACCAACAGATGTACAGATTAGCAGCAGTTTAGATTTACTATGTGTTTGACCATTTAACAGTCTAATGTCAGTTGGTGGATTCGTCGGTAAGTGGGTATTTTAGTGAAATTGGTTGATTTGTAGGTGGATTGGTTGACCAGGGGATTAGTTGCTAGGTGGACCATTAAGAGAATTTGTTAGTCGGTGAGTTATTTGGTGGATTAGTTGGCTGGTGGATTGGTTGATCTGTGGGTCATTCGGTGGATTGGTTGGCCAGCGGATTGGTTTGTGGTTTAGTGGATTTCTTGGTGGTTTGGTTGGCCAGTGGATTGGTTGTTCGGTGGGTCGTTTCATGGATTGGTTGGTTGGTTGGTGGATTGGTTAGTGTACATTCCTTTTAGGTAACACTGGCCTTGTCTTTTTTTTAACTCTATCAAGTACATCAACAGACCATATTTTACCGCGGGATTTTAACAATCTTATGCTGCATACCTTGTTGAGCCAGGTAATGATGGCCTCCTCTGTGTCATACGGCCCCTGGTTGACATGGCTATCGAAGTGGGAAGGGTCAGCCGAGCAATGACGCTCCACGCAGGCCATCACGCGCTCCACGCTCATCATCTCCACCGTGTAAGCCATCATAAGTGTGTCGATCAGCGCCAGGTGGGCGGTCTACAAAGGTCAACATACAAAAATGAAATATCTGCATGGATCGCGCGATACAAGTTACATAATAAAACCGAGCAGACACAAAGCGTGACATTCCACTGGCCTTTTAAGTTTGTCTCTGGGGCGGGCCAAGTGACCCCCATTTCCCTTTCCTGTCAATTGAAAAACATCTCAACTCAACTGCTCGGTGACCTCCAAGACATTGTTTCGTCATTTCCAATTTCATAGGTTAACGTTGAGTTTTTGTATTTATATATCCCGGGATACGTTTTCACTTTACGGTGTAGAATAAGGCGTTTTTTTTGGAACCTCCTAACGGCATTTCCCCCAGCATATGAAATCAGCAACATAATTAAATACAAGCTGTACCCCGAATCTAAAATAAAAATAAAAATAAAATTAAAAAAAAACATTTTTCTATTCTTTTAAAAAAAAGATCAACTCACCATTCTCAACAGACAGCAGTGTACTTGGAAAAAACATGCTTGCTGGAGGCAAACAGTAATATGTGATACACAACAACAAAACCGACTACACCATCCTGATGTAGGCAGCAATTTATTATTCAATAACAAGAAAATCAAAAACATTGACAAATAATATTGTATGGGCTTGTTTTTTTACAAATGATTAACTAGACAATTTGTATTGTAGTGATACAACCATGTAGTGAAAATTATGTTTAAAAAGATCTGCTCATAGAACAACATTTAGATTCAATATTTATAATATAAAATGCAATACAACCTAAAGAAATCAATATGTAACAATTTAATTTTTTGAAAATCAGATTCACAGCTCTGGGTTTAAAATATGATATCATATATAAAATAACCCCATTAAGAACATCTGAGTAGCCTGTAGACCTATTCTGAAAATACATCTCCAGTACCTCATTGTGATTTTCCAGGAAATATCTATCTAACTGGCATGAGAAATCATAAGAAATTCTTCCAATATCATCTAAAAATGAACCTCATATTTATATATGTAATTCACTCAGTGCCCTTTATACAAGGCAGATGTTTTATTGGTTGACTGAGCCTATTTTAACCTTTTTATAATTACAACCTAGTAAGAACATAATAATACCATAGTAATAACATGTTATTTTAGCTATGCAAAAAGCAGATCTCAGCTTCAAAAAGGTTAGAGACCCCTGTGACACATGTGTTCGGTCTGATCAAAGAATAGCAAAACGGGATGAAGAAAAACAATCCTGTGACATGAAACAGTACATTTTAAAACAACAACCTGACAAATGAGCCAGCATTGAATGGAAAATATAAAGGTTGGCTTGAGCTAGCTTGGGCTATTGCAATTGCTGACCCATGCAATCTTGAGCTCATGCACTGTTTGCATTTCGTGAAGGTCGAGCTGACAGGTGCCTGCAAACTGTAGGATGGAAAGAAAAGACTTGTGTGTACGTGATGATGCTGACACACATGCCTTTTAAGGGTGCAAAAATGGCCAAACGGTCGCACTATAAGAAACGTCAATCTTTATCCTTACTGTATGCATGTTTTATTTTTGTGATTGACCTTGCTTATAGAAGTTTATACTAAAACTTAATGCAGCTGTGCCAAAACAATTTCTTAAAAATGATAAGTATCATCCTTTAAGAGAGAGGAAACACAAAATCAGAAAACATACTGTATTTGATATACCTTCCTATGTGACTTGTTTTTATAGAGAGAACATGTCCTTCAACAAATTCATATTCTTGCTGTTGTGAAAAATACACATTTCCATTTCTTGACATTTTTAAAAATGTAATTGTTTGCATTTATGGAAACTCATTAACGCAATAATAATCTAAAAAAATAAAAATCTGATATAACGTTCTCATAATGGCAAAAATTATGAAATATTATATATTATGATATGATACTGTATGGGCAGCGCAGTGGTTAGCGTGTCATGGGATCAAAGCTTCCTGTGTGGAGTTTGCATGTTCTCCCTGTGCTTGCGTGGGTATATTCCGGGCACTCCGGTTCCCTCCCACATTCCAAAAACATGAATGTCGGGTTAATTTGTCAGTCCAAATTGTCCCTCGGTGTGAATTAGCGAGTGAGTTGTCTGTCCCTGTGTGCCGTGCGACTGGCTGGCACTTCAGGGTGTCCCCTGCCCACTGCCCGAAGATAGCTGGGATGGGCTCCAGCACCCCCGCGACCCTACTAAGGATAAGCGGTGCAGATAATGGATGGATGATATTGCATGTTATCAAAAATCCTTACATTGTAAACATGATCATAATAGCAAAAATTATAAAATATAAAATATAATACAGCATGATATATGATTTTACCTTGTAAACGGAAAGGAAAATATATATATGATGTATCAGAAAGGAAAATATAACATTATATAATATGAGATAACATAATATAACCGAATGTTATGTTTACATTGAAAACATTATAAA
This sequence comes from Urocampus carinirostris, assembly GCF_059441175.1. Classification (NCBI taxonomy): domain Eukaryota; kingdom Metazoa; phylum Chordata; class Actinopteri; order Syngnathiformes; family Syngnathidae; genus Urocampus; species Urocampus carinirostris. Next base: position 54,479,893 of record NC_142349.1, on the reverse strand, counting down.
TGCAAAAAATAATACAGTAATATTATATAAAATGATGTTCACCCTGTAATTATGATCATAAAAGGGAAATCTATATCGTATATTATAGAATGATATACTATTTAAAAAATATATAATATTTATATTGTAAACATTTGCATAAAGGCAAAAAGAGTTCAGAGCTGTCAAGTTATGAAAATCACATTTTTAATTGGTAAAGATATTTAAAATGGAGATTTAAAACTTTTATTGAAAATGGATTTTAAGAGAACCATCATAGGTTGAAAGTGGTTCTTTGGAAATGTTATGACATTTAAGCCCTAATGTGTAATATTTGAGCACTAGATGGCACTGTGCTGTCCGGTACGAGGGTTACAGAGTGAAAAAGAAATACAAAGTTCTCGACCCATGTTTTATTTTTCATACAAATTAACATCGGAATGTTGTTCATGTATTTTTGCCCAGACCGGGTCGAAACGTTTGTTGGCCTGGAGAAGGATGGGCGCCTCCAGGCTGTACTTGCCCAAGACACACCGCAGGAAACGGTGTCCCTATGATCCTATTGGTTAAGGAAGAAATCCTCCCGCCCAACCCATTCAAATAAATTTGTTTGTTTCTTTTCTACTGGATGTAAGCTATTTTGTACAACTAGGGAGCACTAAACACAACAAACTACTGTATCGCTTTTAGAATATACACAAATTAGTTTATTGTTCAGATTTTATATGAATATAATTGTTTAATATTTGGAACGATCAACGTTTTAATTGCAGAAAATAACATTGTGGGGTTTTTTTCCACAAAGAAATTGCATATTTAGTCATTTGCTTGCAGAGTGGACAACAAAATATTTGGTAGCTATGGAAGTTGAAAAAATGAATACAAAAATGGAGATCTGTTTTTTTTTATTACATGACAGTAATGCTATAGCAGTCCTCCTTGCTTTTGCAGTGTAAACAGAGTGTATTTTAACACTCAGCAGCTAATTAAAGTGAGGAGGTCATGCGCACTCTCATGAAGGCATGACAGACTTTGCAGTGTGCGTGTGTTGAATGCAAAGTGAGGGGGGAGGTCCTCATAACGGATCCCGCCCTCCATTCTGCTGCAGTAGCTCACGTCATGTCCTCCACTTTGTTTCCTCTCTCATGCTTTACGACGCTTTTCCTAGAGTCTTTTCCCCCCCCAACCATCCCCCCAGCCGCTCATCCCTTTTTTTCTATCAAATGAATTTTTTCTTATTTTATGGTGGATGGAAAAGTGTGAGGTCATTCTTCTACAGCTCAGAATGAAAAGCAAGCGCTTTGGCATAATTGTTGATGTGCTCCGCGAAAAAAAAGCATATTTCCTTTAAAACATTAGTCCATGAGACCCAAAAATTAAAAAGGTTGAAATGGAAAAAACCGATAGAAGCATTATGATAGATTTTATCCGTGTTTTGCTCATTACTGATCGTCATATATTGCACTCTCCCATAGTATATTCAGAGAAAATATTTTACAGGGCACTCCTCTGAAAAGTAAGTAGGATAATAGAAAAACAAACAATAAAAAAACAAAAAAACATCTGCAGGATACAGCGACCCCGCCTTACAATGTTTTCACTTAATGGTTTTGAATAAGAAGTTTTTTCGAACCCCTCGTTACGGTTTTTACCGCACAATACGACCCAAAAACATATTGGTTATTGATGACATATTAAATGCTAGTATGACAATGTTTTACGTCATGGCATCATAAAGATGCGATTGGCTGAACTCCATCCCACAATGGCTTTATTTTTAATCAATACGGAATCTTCTGCGTTTTGAAAGTGCTTTGCAAGTCAGCGACACAAAAGTACATTTTTTGTATGGGATTTATTTGTAATGGCCCCCAAATGTAGCAGAGATTTTAAAGGAATAAGCAAAAACAAGATTTCTAGAAAAACAAAAGAAGGTTCACTCATGGATACCACAGATAAAGAATATGGCTGTATCAAATTGACGATCATGACTATTATTAAAAACAAAGAGACTATTTTAGCAAGAAAATCTTCTTGATATCCCCCTTCCGGATCCACCCGCTACTCCTCTCGGTCAGCCTATTTCACGTCACACCTAAAATAAACCAAGTATAATTTTTCCTTCATATTATTTGTTATTTTATTTAATCATATGCACATAAGCAGCTCTCCATACAGTAGTATTCTTTTATAATATGAAGCCGGCCATATCACCCATCCCTACAGTACATATAAACTCAAGTTTATTATCATTTTCACAACAGCTGCTACAACCTAAACTTTTTGCTTAATCTTTCTCAGTTACGGAATAAAAAAGCTTTCCTTGAGCGTTTAAGCAGATCTGCATGACATCATCGCACCTACTCTGGACTTATAAATGTCTTTGAGCGTTGACTTACAACGACCCCCCCCACAAGCTTTCAAACATATGGAAAAGTTGAAAGACTCGCTCCAGGGACAAGACAGAGAAGAATGAAAGCATGCAGAAGATGGCAGGGGGAGGAGTCTGTGAAAGGGGGCGGGGAAAACTGCAATGCAAACCCCTTTTGAAATTATATTTTTTGTATGGTTATTATACAAGTAAATACAGTAGACCCCGGGATACAGCAGCCCCGCCTTACAGTGTTACTCACATTAGGATATGGAACGAGATGTTTTTTTATGCCTCTCTTAACAGCTAAAATCATTTTGTTTGCCGAAAAACAAACAAAATTCAAACTTTCCATTGTCGGTTTGTATGGCAAGTTGAGTCTCTTAGATGCCTCTCTGCTAATTGGTTGACTTCACATAAAATGTTGGTCTGCTTTATGTTTCTGTCACGACATCATGAACATGCAGATATACTATTGCTTGAACTACTGCCCACAATGCTTTTCCCTCTATTTATTCAGTTCTGATTCTGGTGTAACAAACTTGAATTTTTTTTAGTTATAGGTACCAAAGCTGGAGCGATCATAAAAGGAAAAGCAAGGAAAAACACAATAACAATGGAGATGAAGCTAAGCCATTATCAAGAAAGGCGAAAAAGACACACGCACCGCTACCCTTGCTAAGGAATATGGCCGTCAAACCACTTTTTGATCCGCTGTCACTGTCTTGTCCCGCCATCTGCATCCACCCACTTCTCCCTTAAATCAGTTTAAGTCACCTCACACCAAAGGTAAATCACATTTTTTTCCTTTACCTATACATTTATCTATAATGTTTTATAATCATATACACGTATATGACACATTACTATTACTTACTATATTATACTGTGTTATTTTCATGTTTTTATCTGAGGAACTAAGGATTAACATTAGTTCCTATCTCCTGCTATACAGCAATTTCACTTCGCGCTACCGACTTCAGAACAGATTAATATCGCATCCCAGGGGCCTAATGTATGAAACCACGACGACTCACCATGAGTATGGGCGAAGTTGTGAGATCTCTCTCCGTGACCAGCCTGTCCTGATCGGTGACGTATAAACCTTTCTGGGCCAGAGCTTGGATGACGGCATTGTGTCCCAATAGAGGTTTGACGGCATCGCTTCGCAGAATCAAGCTTCCGGCTCGGCAGTAGAGTTCTGCAGACTGGAGCAAGCTGGCGACTGGGGGCTTCAGGTGTTCCTGGTTGTACTGGTCCCGGTAAAAAGGGTCCACCAGTTCATCTGGAACTTCATCTGTATGATGAGATAACGAGAGAGAGAGTTGGATCAGTTTTTTGGTCAATACGAATTTTTGCGAGTACATGTAACATCAAACATACAACTGGGTCGGTTCTGATCAAGCGATCATATTGTTTTACAATGGAGCCATCTGCTGACAACACGGTATCCAGTTACTGAGTTAAGGGGTAGATTGCTAGATTGCTTTGCCAAAATAGTCGAATGGGTTGCCTGACGGCTATAGGCTGCAGTGCCAGACAGGGTATTCAAAAAAGGAGTATCTGCTGGAAAAAAAATTGTAATCTGTTGTGAAAAAAAATAGAATCTGGTGGAAATAAATGAGCATCTTATGGAAAATATGAGCATCTTCCCAAAAAAACAAAACAAGCATCCACTAGATAAAAAGCAACAGCTGGAAAAAAATTACTAAAAATATTAATTAAATAATAAAATAATATATTCATTTCAATCAGTAAGTTTTTGTAAGTGTAAAACACTTCAGGACACAGTAAATTAAAAAAAAAAAAATCAAAAATCAAATAATTGAAAAGCCTTTTTTGGTAGATTGAATGAAATAAAATATTCAATTCACTGCTTGGTGAATCAATATCGAATTATGACAAATAAAATACATTCGTTATTGATTCTTTTTTTAAACCCAACTGAGACATAATGGCATTTTATATTATATAGGGTACATTTGAAATATCATCTTGTTATTTAAAATAAATAATTTCCTGTTAAAACACTCCAAAAGTTTATCAAAAAAAATCTGGACCACTCTGAAATGTTAAAACAAATTGCAGTACAAATCGCACAGCCTGCTATTTTCTTCAAATCTGATTTACGTGATGCGCTAAAAGGATTAGCCTTGTCAACAGACACACAAGCATATCTGAAGCTCACATGTTTGACACTGTCACACAAAGTGCAGCTTTTTTTATTAGTCTGGCAACTTCACTTCAATATATTCAGATTATTTAACCAGTTAGTCATAGAATTCAATGGATTCGTTTTAAGCTATTTCACAATCTTTCAATCTTTTAATTATTTGTATTTATTTAGTTAAATGAAACTTAGCAAAAATAACACCAGGAAGTAGGTTTATTTGTGGTGTGTTAAATGATCAAAAACGCAGTAGGCACTGAATATGTTTTTTCCAGATTCATGACATGGCCTTGTGTTGGTTTTCAAAGAGGAAAAATGCAGGAAATAAGTTTAACAGGAAGTCCAAGAACGTCGACAACTGCTGTCAGGAATCCCCCCTAAGGACACAACTCAGCAATGTTTATCTGCTAACATTGCAATTAGAATTGTGATAAAGCACATCTTTCAAAATAAAATTAAAAAAAGATGTCACTTTAATATGTGTTGTGTAAAGTATTTTAAATTGACAGTGTCTCAAGCTTAAATTGGAGCTGAAACATTGCAGGAAGACACACAATGTATGCTAGCCCAAAGGATACCACTGGAAAAATTCAAAGGACTACGTCCATAATATCCGGCACTAGCAAAAATAAAATATAGGAAGTGACAGGAAATAAAGCTGTTGTGAATGTCTGCCAGAGACAAAAAAAAAAGACAGAGCGAGCTGGATATACCAGGAGCGGCTGAAAAGATTCTACAGTTGGATCTGTTCTGAGCTGGTTGAAGTGGCTCACTTAGCAGCTAGCAAGAGAGGCTATACTAAAAATGCCAGGAGAAGATTGAAACAGCGAATCAGAATTGGAGCAGAAACATGTACATTTGGAGAAACACACTATGTAAGTTTGAATCATGGAACTTAGTTGCTGAAGGCGAATGACACTGCAGGACAAATTAGGAGCAGCTAACAATAACAATAGCAACAAGCGTGAATCATATCCTGCAGCCATGTGTCTAAAGTGAGTGGCCAGAGAAGGAAAATGTGGAAAAAATTCAAAGATGACAAGCGCCAGATGCGTGACTCACGGAACTCAGCTGTGGAAGGAGGGTGACACCGAAGGACAAAATAGGTGCAGCTAACAATAACATAAGTACCTAACGGCAAGCCATAGCCTGCTTCTGACTGCTTAACTTAAGTGGCTAGAGAAGTAAATAGTGGAAAAAAACCTGAAAGATACCTGAATGTCAGCTTCATCAAGTTGTATAACTACATATTTTCTAAACCTAAAATAATGTTTCTTCTTGCTTATTTTATATGTTAAAAGTGTTTAATTCAAATTATTGAAGTATTTTTACACCACTAGGGGTTGCTATGTTATACACACTAGGGCCTAAGGTAATACATTTATTTGACATAAAGTGAATATGCTAATACACATTCAGTGATGGCTGTCCCTTTTTTTAGTTTTGACAATAATAGAAAAGAATGATTCCAGCCTGCAGCCATCTAAGGGCATCTGTCGCCTCACTGGTTACATCAGAACCAAACCGGGTCATTGCCGTAACCTTGGAAATGATGGCACGTGGCTCTCACGGTTCGGTATTGATTAAACGATGTGAAAAAAACCCTCAAGATTTATATTCTTTACAGGAGAAAAAAAAAACACTTTAAAAAAAATGCAATTACATGTACAGTAGGTAGAGTTGCTATGGATAATAGACAAGCGAGTAATAAATGTAATTGCTGACTATTTATAATCACTTTTGGATAGATTTTGGATTGAAATGTTCCTACAATTACCGGTACTAGAATATTAATTAAGTATTCAATTGAATTGCTGGCTATTTTATCCAAACTGATATACCGTGGCATAACTCTGACTAAGTCCCCCGAAGATCTATTCTCTTTGATCTATTTTCAAGCAAGTACCACCAAACTCAGTTGTACTGAGCACTTTAAATATTTGGAATCAATTCAGATAACAATTTGGACTTTCCTGCTCCTCTAGACCAACAGTCTGATCGTTTTTAAATCGTGGTCAAACAGTGGCCTGAAGACCCTGGACGATATTTATATCGATGGTGTATTTCCCTCATTTACTATCCTCTCAGAAAAGTTCAGACTCCGCGCCACTCATTGATCTTGTTACTTTCAGACATTGCATTTTATCCAAAGCCAATCTCCTCACTTCCCAAACAAACTCCAGAGACCCTGATTATCACTAGACACAACACAAAAATCTCTACTCTAGAACTTTACATCTCTATTTTTAAACTCAATCCAACATCACTAAATTATTTAATGTCTGTCTTGGACCAACATCTCAAAATCACAATATCTGATGAGCTATCTGACCAAATTCTCAACAGTGTACACTCTTCACCTATTTGCGCAAAACACCAAGTCCTCTAGTGTAGGAAGTGCACAGAACCCATCTTACCAAGGCAAACCTAGCAAATTTTTTCCTGGACATGCCAGACTCTTAAAACAGATGAAAAAAATTACCAGCCGGTTACATACATATGTTTTGGTCTTGTCTGGAACTTAATGACTTTTGGTTATCAAATGTTCACACAAGTCAAGTTTTCGGCTTCCTTATAGACTTAGTCCCACTCATTGCCCTTTTCAGAATTCTGACACCATCGCGTCGATCTGAACCATCACAAACTATCATTTCCTCTTCCACCCTACTTGCGAGGAGACTCATCCTCCTTAAATGGACGCATACATCCCCTCCAACACACAACAAATGGATTAGGGAAGTATTGCAAAACCTGAAGCCTGAGAAAATCAGATTCTCTCTTAAAAGTTCTCTACAGGCCAGGCAACCCTTTTTATCACACATAGATATCCTGCAGTTTGACATAGATGATCACTAGCTCTGAGCCTCCCTCCTGTTGTTCCAGCCATCCATTATCAGCACCGCTTATCCTCAATAGGGTCGCGGGGGTGCTGAAGCCCATTCCAGCTATCTTCAGGCAGTGTGCAGGGGACACCCTGAACTGGTTGCCAGCCAGTCACAGGGCACACAGAGACAAACAACTCACTTGCTCATTCATTGGACCGGCCAATTAACCTGACATGCATGTTTTTTGGAATGTGAGAGGAAACCAGAGTGCCCGGAGAGAACAGGCAAACTCCACGCTGGAGGGTGCGGAAGCTGGACTTGAACCCAGAACCTCTGCACAGATTTTTTTAGATTAAAAATGATCCCACAAAAAAATGAAAGAAATAAATTAAATGTGATCGCCTTCTATTTTAAATCATTATAAGAAAGATATTTAATCAAAAATTTGTCCCACAATTATGTGTATTAAAATTAATCTGTAAAGAATTTTTACGACTTTTAGATTTTGGATTAAGAATGCTGCCTCATCTAACCAACAGCTAATATAAGGTTGGATTTAATCGTAATGTGTTTTACATTTGTTTAAGAAAATGGAAATTGACAGATAATCAAGTACTAAATGTAATCTTTAACCATTTTTAACAACATTTTTGGGTTTGAAATGTTCCCACGATTAACCGACAAATAACAAATTATTAAATTGAAATGCCTACTATGTTTGACCATTTTTCTACAATTAATAAAAATAAATTGAACAAACAACTAGTTTTTAAAAAATAATTTAAAAAATATTTTGGATAAAAATATTCCAACAATTAACCGACAGCTAATGGAGTCATCAATTTAAAACGCAGATTATTTTAAAACGTATAGATTTTTTACAAGATTTGTTTATTTAATTTAGAGATCTCCAGTTTGTTACAACTCTTTTATATTACATAAAACTGTTAAAAAGCCGTGTCTCCAAACTAAACTAGGCCATATATGGCTCGCGAGCCACATGGACTCATGAAAAGAGCCATATGTACTAATGAAAGAAGACACATATGGCTCGCAAGCCAAAGGTTCCTGACCCCAGCTATAACGAATAAAAATGGCATAGAGTAAATCTAAGGTTAAGATACAGAGGATTAATTGTCATTGTCAAAGAAGAGAAACGTCGTTTGGAGCATCCAGTCATCCACTCACAGTTAAAAGAAAATTCAAAGATCCACAGAATAAGTATTCAGAATAAATATAGATAAAAACACAACACAGATAAAAACAAACTATTTAACTATTAGGGTCAAGATTGATAGTGCTCCTACAGGGTTGAACTATCTTCACGTGGTAAAATTTGTGTTTTTAGTCAGGCAAATTTGCAAACAGCTAAATTTTGTTTTGTAGTGTCAACAAAATGAATCAAAGGCTGGGAATAGCCTTAAAATAGATGCTGTTTGTCATAATCAGATTAGGTTCTTTTGATAAATTACTACAAAAATACGAGAGCAAAGAGATTGAGCAATTGATGAGACTTAGTGCTTATTAATGCTGGAATAAATTGACTGCTGTGCTCAACTTTAAACAGAGGCACTGGAGGATTTTTTTCGAGCTAGAGAACTTCTAAAATGCAATTAAAATGCTGAACACATCGCAGGCTTGGAATCAATTGCAGCATTCAGATAGTCAGGGATCGAAATTCTATCGCAAACAACCCCAAAAAATAACAATCTTGCAAAAACTTGCTATCCTGGTATAAGTTATTACTCTGTACTTGCGTTTTAATGTTTGAACACAGTTTTCTCTCCACAAATAATCACTCTTTCCAATGTAGGCCTCAAAGACTCTCGGTTCTGGCTATGAATTGGGCCACAGTTCTTGGCAAAGATTGAGGCGGAAAGTATGTCACAGAAAAAAAAACAAGCCAAGGGAAGCTTGCAGAAAGCAACAGTTTGACGCTCTCACATGTTGCCATCCAGTTGAATTTGAATAAATTAGAAGCACTTTAATATAATTGCACAAGTACAAAATTCAATCTGCTGTAGTAAAAAGATCAGACGTACCCAGAGTGACTAAAACGTGCAAAAGTCAAGCTAAAGAAATGTAATTTTATCCTGGAAAATATATTTTTGGGGTGGTTGGTGGATTATACAAATAAGTGCGAGAATAAAGGTCTAACATTTAAAGCAACAATGCCAAATTATATAGCTAAAACCTTTTACACAAAATTTCCACATGGGTGTGGCAAATGCTAATATCAAATCCAACAAAGGAAAAGCAGAAATTATTTGTGTTCCAAGAAAAGAACTCACACAGAACTACAAGATGAAGAACTGGTGAATTTACAGATTCAATTACGCACAACAAAAAAGTTAAAGCGGAAAGTCTGAGACATAGTGTCATAATCCACAAAAATGAACTATGTGCATCTCTAAAGTTGCCTCTTAAAAGCACGGAATGTTTAATGGCAGTGGAATCCTCACACTCGGAAAAGATCTATGTGATATGAAAATGATATTCAATATTTTAGTAAATCATCAAATACAGACGCTCCCCTACATATGACTATTCGACATACGATAAACGCGAGATACAAACATTTTTTTTCGGGATGTCGAAAAATTAGTTCGATTTTGTATGGTGTGCACGTTTTCAGAGTACTGGACATTACTGGCGTGCTTCTTTCCGCCGCTGCCGAGAGGTCACCCAGCATCCACCCGGAAGGAAAAAAAAACGCTTCCTCTTCCTAGTTTGTGTGTAAACATTCTATACTGTCTATACTATGTCTATACCATCTTCAGCGCGCTAAGAACGTTGACATTTTTATTGCTTAATATCTCGTGCATCCATTCAATATGGATGGTGTAAAGTGTAAAGAATAGTCAGCCTTTTCTTTTAAAAGGAAAGTGGAATAAGAAAGCTTGATGCGGTTGAGAAAATGGTTGGATCGCTGTTTTTCGGCCACTCTCTCACAGGGACGAGGACATTTTGAAGCTTATCTTTCAAAAGAAAGTTACACTTTATTTATCTTTATCGAGCATATTATTTTATGAAATGTTTATTTTTAGAACAAAACAATACAGGTTATTTATATTAACCTTAAACATACAAAATATAGCACTGAAGCAACTTACGAATAAATTCAAATTACGAATGATCGTCTCGTTCGTAAGTAGGGCAGTATCTGTATGACAAAATCCTTTAGAATGTGTGGTACGTAACATGATGCCATGTTGTCAAATTTTGTGCAAAATAGAATCACTTTAATGTCATCAATTACACCTGAGTTCCGTTTTTCCATCGTAAAAATAATGCACACCAGTCAACCCTGAGTGACTAAAATGTGCAAAAGTCAGGCAAAAAGAAAATGTCATTTTTATCCCATAAATTGTATGTTTATGTTTTTATTTGAATAATAAACTTTCCTCTGTATTTTTATGTCAATATTATGGTGCTAATAACAATATCTCGTCATTTAAGTTATTACTTATAAAGTACATAGTGATTGATTGATTAAGTCCAGTTCTAGTCCCTCCAACATTACTTGTTGGAGACATGTTAACTTTAACTTTATCGTTATTTTGATTGCAAACAAAAATAAAGACACACAGAAAATACTTTGATTTGTGTGGGTTTTAATTTTGATGTTTATATATGGCATGTCCCCGAGACCCTACTGAGAATAAGCGGTGCAAATAATGAATGAATGAATATGTAGCATGTGATCGCATCAGAAACTGTATATTTACTTTGATTTATTATAGTTACATAATTTGTACGGTTAAAATAATGACACCTGATCTATTTTCTTAGCCAAGGTATTGGAGCAAATATAGCATCCAGTTGGAATAAAATCAGTAGGAAATAACAGTTATCGTGCATACCTATCCATCAATCCATTATTTGTACCGCTTATCCTCAGTAGGGTCACAGGGGTGCTGGAGCCCATCCCAGCAATCATCGGGCAGTGGGCAGGGGACACCCTGAACTGGTTGCCAGCCAGTCACAGGGCACACAGAGACAGATAGCACACTCGCTCAATCACACCTAGGGACAATTTGGACCCGCCAATGAACCTGACACGCATGTTTTTGGAATGTGGGAGGAAACTGGAGGAAACCCACGCAAGCACGGGGAGAACATGCAAACTCCACACAGGAAGGTTCGATCTGATGACCTAAGAACTGTGCCACACACGCGCTAACCACTGCGCCGCCGTGCTGCCGTGTGCACACCCACTGTACTTAAAATGCATAAAAGATGTGTCATTATTTGGAACATTATAAAGAAATTTGTCACAGGACAGCGGTTATCCATGGCCTGTGCCAAGTAAGAAAATAATGATGACTCAATAAATGTTTCACTGAAAAGAAAGACTAATTCGGTCGTTGAAAGGATTTTTGCCAAATTTAAAATGTGGTTGAAGTTTGTTGAAGTGATTGAGGGTGAGGCGCAGATCTCGGGAAATGATTAGAAATCTACATCACGCATGTCGTAAACATGGAGAGGAAATGAACAACCAGAGAGAAAAAGATCGGGATGTGAGATGTTCTCGAGAGGAGGGGTTTCCAAACTTTTTAAAGCTGAGAGCTACTTTTTGTAAATAATTAGCGCAACATGCTTTTCTAAGGGAACAACCTATCCTTTCATTACTATGTTATCGATAGGTTAATTATTGGAAGTAGGGCTAAATAGACTCAGTCGACCACACACACAAAAAAAATAGTATATCACAATAACCTAGCACTGGTGAGCTATTTTCAGAACAGGTCCACGGGGACCTCGGCCAATAGGGTGCACCCTGGTGCCTGCAAGCACCAGGTTGGAGACCACTTCTCACATTGTAAAAGTACAGTATGAAAAAAATGAAAAATGAATTTCAATACTCATATTTACGGGCAACTTTCAGAAAAAGTTGCTGATTTATATCATCGCCGCCATGCAAGAACAATTTATCTCAATTTTTTTAATGAAAGGAATGTTTACAATGAAAAAAGTGCAAAAATAAGTAATAAAATGCCTCAAAATTGAAATAAAACTAGTTAAATTCACAACATATTCTGCAATGTCTCACCTACAGGTTAGTTTAAGTTAATGCCAGCATTACATTTAATGGTCTTGTCGCATGGTACTAACATTGTTGTTCTGTCCACGTGCGGTAGTTTCTTGTCTCATCTTTCTTTTATGTTTTGTACTGTTAGAGCTGGTTGGTGTTAAATGATAATGTATATTTTCCATCCACGTGCGAGTATGTTTCCTGTGTCCTCTCGTTCGTTTTTTGTTCGGTTGGAACAAGTAATCATTCCACCATATCCTATGTCCTCTTCTTTCATGTTAATGTTCCGTTACAGTTATTTATTGTTCCACTATATCTTGCTCTGTCACTCAAGTTTTTGTTCAGTTAGAGTTAATGTTCTAACATATCCTGCGTTGTCTTCCTTTCATGTTTTTGTTCTGTCTGAGCTAGTTGGTCTTGGAACACTATGTAGTTGTTCTATCCCCACGTTTGTATGGTTCCTGCATCCTCGTACTTTCATTTTTATTCTAAGTTACATCTAGTTGGTATCCCACCATACTCTGCATTTTCTTCCTTTCATGTGTCGTTCATTTGGATATAGTAAGTGTGTCGACATGATGTAGCAGGTATGTCTCAAGCCTGAGTAGCTTTGATGCCTTTTTTTCTGAAGATCCTGGTAAACTTTGTTATTCTCTTCCTGATAACTATTTGATACAGATCCCTCTTTTACAAATCAATCCTTTTCTAAAATCTTGCTAAAAAAATTATAGAGAGCTAGTTAGTTACTCAACATTTACAGCAGGGGTGTCAAACTCATTTTAACCTGGGGGCCACACCATAGAACAAACATTCTGTCGGGGCCGGACTAGTAGATTACAGAGAAAGAAAAAGAGGGATAAAGAAATAAGAGAAAGACAAAGGGAAAGGGAGAAGGCGGGACAAAGAAAGAAAAAGAGAGAGAGGGAGAGAGCGTGAGAAGCAAAAGATAAAAAGTCGTGAGGGAGGGGGAAAAGAAGGGAGAGGAAGAAAGAAATCCAAAGAGCAATAGAAAGACAGAAGGAGAGAAAAGAAAGCGTGAAAGGTATGAAGAGAGAAACGGAACAGAAAGAAAAGGATAAAAGGAAGTTAGAGCAAAAGAGGTTAAAAGACACAGAGAGAGAAAAAGACAATGAGCAACAAAGGAAGAGAAAAAGAGAGACACAGAGAGTGAAAGAGACAGAGTGGGAGAAAAGGGGTGGAAAAACAGAGAGAGAGAGAAATAAATACAAGTACAGTGTCTTTGTGAGAGGCACCTGGTTTTGGCAACATCAAGTTGGCATATTTCAACCTGCAGCTTGTTTTTCTCTTGCGCTTCTCTGAGTGTTGTCTCGCGGGCCGGATTCAATCCCTTAACGGGCCTGATCTGGCCCGCGGGCCGCCTGTTTGACACCTGTGATTTACAGCGTTGTCTTGCTTGCTTTTTTCATTCATTTAGAATAAGTGTTCCAACATATGGTTCTTCTTTCTTTCGTGTTTTTGTTTAGTAAGAGCTAGTTGGTGTTGGAAAATCATGTTATTCCGTCCATGTTTGAGTTTTTCTTTTTGATTCAGTGTCTCGTATTACAATATATTATTTTCCTCCTTGTTTACTTTAGTTAGAACTGGTTGGTATCCCACCCTATCCTGCAGCCTCTTCCTTTCAAGTTTTTTTTTATTAGCTCCTGTTAAAGTTTCAACATGGTGTAACAGGGATGTGTCATTGAGTCTGTGCTTTGGCAGCTTTCATATATTTGAATTCTGAAAATCGTAGATAAAAACTTCCTTGTCCTTTTATGTCTAGTATCTAATATTGATTCCTTCTCTGTGAATAAACCCATCCAACCATCCATTATCTGCACCGCCTATACTCAGTAGGGTCGCGGGGGTGCTTGAGCCCATCCCAGCTATCCTCAGGCACTGGGCAGGGGACACCCTGGACTTGCTGCCAGCCAGTCGCAGGGCCAAACAGACAGACAACTCACTCGCTCATTCACACCTAGGGAAAATTCGGACCAGCAAATTAACTTGACATGCATGTTTTTGGAATGTGGGAGGAAACCGGAGAAAACCCACGCAAGCACGGGGAGAACATGCAAACTCCACACAAGAAGGTTCGATCTCATGACCTTAGAACTGTACTGCACATGCGCTAACCACAGCACTGCCGTGCTGCTTGTAAACAAACCCTTTTGCTAAATTATATTTGTGAGAGTTTGTGTTTGTGTGTTACAGGATCCGCTTCTCCGGCTACTTCCTACAGGCAGGGGTTCCTACAGCTTAAGGCAAGTACAATTCATGACTTTTAAAGACTTTTTAATGCCTTTTGAAAACAATTTTAAAAACATGTCGAAAAAAAAAAAAAAAACACAACTGAAACAAAACAATACATCGTGACTCGAACACATAACCTAGCGCCGCTTTTAGCCATGGCGAAAAATGTTCATCGGAGAGCCACTTTCATTAAATCTACACTTTCCCATGGTCCAAAGTAAACGTCTCTGTCCGAAGTTGCTATGTGTATTGTGGGTAGTTGAAACCACGACTTAAACCGCATCAACTTAAAACCAAATCACAGATTTGATAGTTGTTATTGTGGTCACGCGACATTTTTACGAAAGTAAAATTAATAAATGTTAATAACATCTTTTAGTTCAAACCAAATATAAATCTTATTAATGTGATCACATGTTTTAAACTTTTGAAAATAGGATTCAAGACATTTTATTCCAATTAAGGCCTTATTATAATAATAATGAAATCAATGCCTTTTAAGACTTTTCAAAGATCCGGGGAACCCTGTCTGTACATGACACATTTTGTGCAGCAATTAAACTGCCTTATATGGATACATTCAAGTGTTTCAGACATCGTTTGGACATATTTTTTAAGACTTTGTGAAAAATAATTACTTCAATACATGTATTTTTTAAACCTGCAACTATTTAGACGTATTTTACACGTCTCTTAGATGTCTTTCCAACCAGTTGATGCTGTGTGGGAAATAGTTGAGCCCAAATCTTGGATAAGAAAAGAAACTTTGCCGTCAATTACATGTCATGCATGCATCTGTTGGGTGTTTTTTTAAGACATAGTGATAAAGAATTATTTTAATAATTGCATCCCTGCCGTTGTTTAGGCATCTTTTGAGCATCTCTTAGAGGTCTTTTCAACCAGTTTGTGCCGTGTGTGACAGGGTTGTACACAGTCCTTAAGAATGAGAAAAGAAGCAGATACTGTGTCGTATTTGAAATGTAGTTTGGACAATTTTTAGATGTCTTTTTAGGACTTATTGACAACACTTTTTTATACGTTACTTTACATCCCTGCCATTGTTTGGATGCATTTCGAGGTATTTTCAACCAGTTTAGTGTTGTGTGGGCAGGAGTGGAGGGCTATTCTCAGATGAGAATAAAAAACGGATTCCCTGTCATCGTTTAGAGTGGTTTTCAACCCGTTTTTGTTGGAAAGAGTTGACTGCATCCCTTAGTCGAGGAAAGAAGCGGGTCCTACCTGATCCAAAGGCTTTGGCTACCAACCAGGTCAGGCTGGAGCAGATCTTGGCCCGGGTAAAGTCGTAGTGCTCAAAGCTTGTGATGGCTGGGACGATGAAGGTCCGTTTGACGCCACCGCTTCGAAGCGCTTCTCCCATCGTTTCTTCTCCGGATCACACGTCGCTGGAATTCCTCCCAAAGCTTGACATCCCGTCGGACAAAATGACAAAAAAATGATAGCTTGCAGATGGACAGAGCCAGGAGCCGAATAACGATTCGGAATCCGAACTCACATCACGACGAGCGCGTCCTGTGGGCATTTTCCCCCATTCCTGAGCTCAAAAAGATAAAAGAGATTACAAGAGAAACTTTCTCTCTATTTCATAGCCATTGTACTTCTTGTCTTTTTTTCCTCGCCCAGTAGCCTCTGCATTTTCTCTGACCGAACCGAGACGAGCAGAGAGTGAACTGCGCATGTGCGGTCCACCCACCCAGTACATCTTAGTCTGAATCATAGTAAAGTACTGTACACGTTTATCTATTGAACTGCAGTACACAATATTTGCTTTTTATTGAATTTAAACATAGAATTATTATTTTCTATCCAAAAAATAAAAATGAATATTGTATTACACTTTTTTTCGTTTATATTTGTATATTATTCAACAGAGCAATTTTGTATGAAAGCAAGAGGGACAAAATGTATCCAATAAACTCTTTTGAAATAGAATAAAAATATATATGTTTTGCAAAATAACAGGTAATTGTTCAATAATCTACGACTATTTATTGTTTTTAAATATAGGATCTTATTGTAAAATGTGGACTTATTTTTTTTGTAATTGATCAATTAAATATCTGATCCTAATTCAATAGTTCGTATTTTTCAATCGAATCTCATACGTTTTTATCAATGTATTTTTACGGGGTTTGATTTAACAAATTTATTTTACATGATTAGAATTCTCTATTTTTATAGATTTTTCATTTTGATTTTGATATCGTATACTAAAGTAAAAGCACATTTTTGGTACACTCTTTTTTGTTTGTTTATTGTCACGTCATATCACCCAATGATATAACCTAAAGAACACTAGATGTCAGCGCGCTGTAGCAGCCCGCTAGCTAGCGTGCCTATGTAGCGGCCACATTGGTCGGGTCAACGTCCTAGTCAAGGCAATGTACTTACATTGAAAATACATTATAATTTGCTCCTTCACCAACTTATTTTCACGTGGGCAACTTTTTTTGGTGGACGTCAACACGTGCTGTTATCACAGGAAATTGATAACAGCAAAGAGTGTTTTTAAAAAAAAAAAAAAAGAAAAGACGTACATATTATTAACAATAATACACGTGACAAACAACTGCATTGAAATTTTAACACTTCATATGAAACTCATGGAAAACGAGTGTATACAGTTCAAAATCAGTATTAAGAGGATAATTTAAGACTTCAAAAACAAAAACAAACTTCTGCAACCGTTTTTTTAAACAATGTTTTATTGAACCATATAAATTCACTTGCTTGTCCAGGCTAAAAAAAGAATCCTGTATGTAGATAAATATTTTAAAAAGAAAACGACAACAAAAACACAAAATTTAAGGAAGGTATTCATCTAGTTTCGATGTCTACTGAAGTGACCATATAAAGTAAGGCCACTTGCCACATAAACGGTTAAAACTATAAAACTGTTCTAAAAGGCCTGAAAGAGGACTGTTTTACAAGATTTTCTTCTTGTACATTCAGCTTGTAAATGGAGGTAAGTGAGCCTGGGGATGTGGTGCAGCCTCATTTAAAAAAAATGAAACAATTTAAGTCACCAAAAGGGACTGGAAGTACTGAAGCTCTGAAGTTTACAAAAAAATAATGGAAAAATATAGAACTAAAAGCATTCTGATCGATGAAAGGTTATTCCAGCTTCCCGGGACTCCATGGGACGGTGTTGAGTGCATTCATAGGCAGTACAATGAGCCGGCATTCTCTTTTTGATTTTAGGGGCTCCGTCCACATGTACCGGAAGAGTCTGTTCGACCCGACTAGCTTAAGCTCGCAGTAGGCATTTTTTTTTACGAAAGCCCAACAGTGCCACAATCCAATCAATAAAAACTTTTGAAATTAAAAAAATATATATTGTCCCTAGGTGTGAATGAGCGAGTGAGTTGTCTGTCCCTGTGTGCCCTGCGATTGGCTTGCAACCAGTTCAGAGTGTCCCCTGCCCACTGCCCGATGATTGCTGTGATGGGCTCCAGCACCCCCGCGACCCTACTGAGGATAAGCGGTGCAGCTAATGAGATGAGAGATGAGATGAGATACTTCGTTAAACAACAACAAATTATTGAATATGTGTTGCTATTTTTTCAAATAGGGCATGATTATTGTAAATATATTACTTCAAAATACTATAAAAATTAAACAGTTAGTAAAATGTAAATTTAAGACTGTCGTGGACAGATTGATTTTAATCAGATTTCCTTGGTTTTAATTTTAAATAAAATATTTTATTAACAAAGTAGGTCTTTATTTTAAAACGTCCGTTCCTACAATGGCCTTTTTACTTCAAACAGCTAACTTATGGAAAAGACTTTAGCCGTCAAAGTTGTTAAATTATCTGGATTGTTTACTTATTGACACAGATCATGTCAGTCCTGTAGATGCATGATTCATTTGACAGCGGGAATCATTCTTTCGTAATATTGCTTTCTGAAATATAAAATACATTGTTATAAAAAGTGTGATGTTATTTAAAGTAATCACTATTTGATTCCATTTATTGTTTAAAAAAATAAACAAATATTTCATATTAATCACAGTGTGTTAAAAACTGAAAATCAATATTGTGTATTAGCAAAAATGTTTCTTTTGTTTCTTTTTTTAATTACAAAAGATCTCATCTCATCTCTCATCTCATTAGCCGTACCGCTTATCCTCATTAGGGTCGCGGGGGGGGCTGGAGCCCATCCCAGCCATCTTCGGGCAGTGGGCAGGGGACACCCTGAACTGGTTGCCAGCCAATCGCAGGGCACACGGGGACAGACAGCTCATTCGCTCATTCACACCTAGGGACAATTTGGACCGGCCACTTCACCTGAAATGCATGTTTTTGGAATGTGGGAGGAAACCGGAGTGCCCGGAGGGAACCCACACAAGCACGGGGAGAACATACAAACTCCGCACAGAAAGTCTGGAGTTGGATTTGAACCCACGACAGGTTCCCATGACATGAACTGTGCCGCCGTGCACAGAGCGTGCCTATCATGGTTGCCATGGCGCCCAAAAGATCGTTTTTATTTATTTCACTGTGACTATTTCTTTGACTCTGTCGCCCCCATGGGAAAGTTACTTACTAGCTTGATGGAGTACCCAGAAAATTCCATAAGGTGGTAGTAAAGAGTCAGAAATGGCCACTCAATAGGAAATGGCAGACGTGAGCAACAGGGTGCTACGAAGGTATTTTCGCTACTTAAAAGTCATTTTTTCGCCTTTATTCGTCACTAAATATTTTCTTTTTTTTTCTAGGATTTTAATAATATAAAAACAAGTTCAAAATAACGTTTGGGGTTGTACATGTGTCAAATGTTTGAACCTTTCTTAGCTAGGTGCAAACTAGCCAATCGGAAGTTATCTTCTTCATGTCACCTGGCTGTCATTTATTACATTTGTCATAAGAACCTTCTATTTTGTTTTCATTAAGTATACACAAAAAGTAATCATTTTGGCAACAGCGGCGCAGTGGATAGCGCTTGTGCAGCACAGTTCATGTCATGGGAACCTGTCGTGGGTTCAAATCCAGCTCCAGACTTCCTGTGCGGAGTTTGTATGTTCTTTCCGTGCTTGCGTGGGTTTCCTCTGGGCACTCCGGTTTCCTCCCACGTTCCAAAAACATGCATTTCAGGTGAATTGGCCGGTCCAAATTGTCCCTAGGTGTGAATGAGCAAATGAGTTGTCTGTCCCTGTGTGCCCTGCGATTGGCTGGCAACCAGTTCAGGGTGTCCCCTGCCCACTGCCCGGAGATGGCTGGGATGGGCTCCAGCCCCCCCGCGACCCTAGTGAGGATAAGCGGTACGGCTGATGAGATGAGATGAGATATGAAGTGTGCGCTGCAAACCAGAGCATTTTTGATGAGTGCCTCGGTCCAAATTTTTCACTTGAATGCGTTTACCAAAACTCTATTTCTTTGTTCAGGAAGGTCCGCTAGGAACCTGTACAACTTCAGTTTACGATCACTATCATTTTGCTGTGATTATGATGGTTTTAAAAAGATTTTGATGAAATCAAATAGTTTATAAACTAATATAAAAACTTAACATTTAGATGTCTGCATGTAAATTTATTTGTGAAATTGGATAGGCCTCCAGGATGAGGCCCCTCTGCTAAATTTTTAACCCATTGCGGCCCCTGACTCCAAATAGTTGCCCACCCCTGCATTAGTAGGTATAATAAATCAAAATAGACACGGATAATGCTTGTGATAACAAAGAAGGGAAACCTTACTCTTATGTCGGGACACTCGGGAATTTTAAGAGAAACGTACAAATAAAAGGGCCCATTTAAAGGGGAAAACAACAATGTTTTTGGTCACTGGTATCGGTTCACATCAGAACACGGACAGGGAGGGCGGTGACCGAAAGTGCCAATGATACATAACAATTCACAGGGGAAAGAAGCTTCCCTCACAACATTTTAAAGGGACACTATTTATTATTTTGTACTTCCGAGTGGTTAAAAAAACTTTCATTCGTTAAAATGATCCGTAATTGTGTTAATATTTCACATAACACGAGATTCACCTAGAGGGAGCTGACATGTTTGTCCACCATCTTGCTGCTACAGGAGTTCCCAGAATTGAAACCTTTCTTTTTTTACTTGTTTCTTAGCTTTTTTTCTCCCTTTTTTTCTTTTTTGCTTTGTTCTTTTCCTCTTTCTTCTTTGACTCTTTTTATCTTGTTTTCTTTCTTTGGTAATTTTTTGTTTTTAGTTTTTTTCTTTGATTTTCACATTTTTGTCTTTGCTTTTTCTGGTATTTTTTTTAACCAGTCTTTTTCTTTTGTGTTCTCCCCTTTTTTCTATGTTTGGTTTAGTCCCTTTGAGTCTCCATAATTTGTAATCTTCTAGTTTTTCTTTGCACTACCCAAGACAATGATATCAAATAATGCACACTGATCCTTTAAGTATTAACGCAAGGAATAAGGGAAAACTTTTAAAAAGTCCTTTAATTTTTGTTCTCTATGCAGCAAGTTCAGTTCTTTAAAAGTGTTCTATCCATCCATTTTCTTCTGCTTATCTGGGGTCGGGGCGCTGGGGCCGCGGCCTCAGCAGAGAAGCCTAGACCTTACTATCCCCAGCCACTTCATTCAGCTCATCCGGCGGAATCCTGAGGCGTTCCCAGCCCAGCCTAGAGACATAGTCTCTCCAGTGTGTCCTGGGTCGCCCCTGGGGCCTCCTGCCGGTGGGACATGCCCGGAACACCTCCCGATGGAGGCATCCAGGAAGCATCCTTATCAGATGCCCAAGCCACCTCAACTGCCTCCTCTCAATGCAGAAGAGCAGCGGGTCTACACTGAGTCCCACCTGGATAACTGAGCTTCTCACCTTATCTCGAAGTGAAAGCTCAGCCACTCTTCGTAAACTCATTTCAACCGCTTGTATCCGGTATATAGTTCTTTCGATCATGACCCACACACAGTTCATGACCATAGGTGAGGGTAGGAACGTAGATCAACAGATAAACGGAGAGATTTGCCTATCGGCTCAGCTACCTCTTTACCACGACGGACCGTTACAGGGTCCGCATGACGTCAGACGCTGCCCCGATCTGTCTGTCGATCCCCCGCTCTATCATACCCTCACTCGTTAACAAGACCCAGGGATATTTGCACTCCTCCACTTGGGGCAGGATCTTATCCGGAAGCCCGAGAGAGCGTGCCTATCATGGTTGCCATGGCGCCCAATTGGTCCCCGCCGTGTGGCGCCAGGTTTTGTCACGGTTGCCACGGCGCCCAATTGGCCCCGCCTACTGACACCAGCTGAAACGCGTTGACAGATTGCTGCCGGACTACTTAAACGCGGTCTTGCGAGTTGCCTGTGTCAGAACGTCTACGAAACTCCTGTTATACTCTGTGTGAAATGCCTAGTTCTGTGAATTTGCCTGTGTTTGATCCTGTTTTATTTTCGGCCTGATCTGTTTGATTTTGACCACTCTTTTGTTCGGACTTCAATCCACTTCCGCGACCATCGATCCCCGGATCGAGTTTTCGCGCATTCCTCCTCTCCCTAATAAACTGTGAGTACGTTGCGCTATTAGGTTCTCATTCCTGTTTCCTGACTTGGTTCGTGACAATGCCACCCTTTTCCGGCTGAGTACTATGGTCTCTGACTTGGAGGTGCTGATCTAAATCCCGGCCGCTTCACACCGAGAATCGTTCCAGTGAGAGCTGAAGATCACGGCTTGGGGAAGCCAACAGCACCACATCATCTGCAAGAAGCAGAGATGCAATGCTGAGGCCCTCAAACCAGACCCCTTCCCCACCAAGTCTGCGCCTACAAATTCTGTACATAAAAGTTATGAACAGAATTGGTGACAAAGTAAAAGTATTGTAAACATTTAAAGAATGGATAGTTTAGTGATCCACGTGATCAACAATAATTAATCAATAATTACAGATCGTAACCCCAAACCTTAAGATTGCGACGCAGACACGTTTAAACCAATAATTTGAAAGCCAAGACTGCGAATCAGGCTTTTTCCCAGTAGATGGCAGTGATTGTCCAAATATTCAGCCAGTTCTCTGTTGCAGCGTTCCTTAACCTTTATTGAGCCGAGGTTCATTTTTTCTTTTCCTGTTAAGAATTTTCATCGAAAATGTTTTTATAAAGAACGATTTTTTTTTTGTTTCGATTGTCTTTTTTAACTTAATGGATTAGTGTGTATGATTTAACCACAAGATGCCTCTGCATTGTGTCGTACAACTGAAAACAAGTGCTAAAAAGCACAAGGAGGAGACAGAAAGAGAGCGAACCGCACAATTTTTCTTCTTCTTTTTTTGTCTTTTGCAAGCTTTTTTTTCCTTTACACGTAGCAGCAAAATGATGACAATTATGTCAACTCCCTCTAGGTGAGGTTCATGTTATGAAAAAGAGAAATAAATTCCCCAACCTATGAATATTTTAAAAAAAGCACATTCCTCATTTAAATCATTTAAAGCAATATTTTGTTCTTTATGAATTATTTTTTTACTGATATGAGGCACAAAATGATATCACATTGTCCTTTTAAATTAAAACAGTATACTTCTTTTCTTATAATTTGTGGTCCCCTTAGCCCGAGGTTACACATGTTATTCATTTTGCTTAATAATTGTACTGTATTTTTAAATTTTTATTCCATCTTTTTGTATTGTTTTTTACTTCTCGGAAAAATAACCCAAAAATATTTGAAATGAGAAAAAAACACCTATCAGTAAAATCTTTTGTGACTACAATCTTTTTGTTTCGGTTTATCTATTCTATCTACCTACCCTGGTCACATCCCTTGAGATGGGTGACCAACAGCAAGACAAACACATACACAAAAACAAAGAAAATGAAAAAAGGGAAAAAGCAGCAAAAAACACAAAAATATTTTTGGGATCATGGCCAACCCAAATGCCCAAACACCCAAAGCACTTCGGCACCCAAGTTGGTCAGGCTTTCGTCCCTCCAAATTAAACGGGACACGAGAAAGCGGCCATGTCATTCGGGTCAGGGTGACCAAACACACTCGCCAGCTTTCACTGGTTTACCCCTGCCGCATCATACAGGTGCCCTGCCCATCCCTTAAAACGCGTCCAAACATCCCACTATCCTTTTACAACACCTCTCTACTCATTCCTATCACCAACAAGAGCTCTAGCTTCCACTATATTTACACCTTTTTCTTTCAGTACACTCATAACACCATCCATCCACGTCAATCGTGCCCTTCCTCTTGGTCTCCTTCCATTTACTTCTGCGCTGTATATCCTTCTCAACATTCGCTCCTCACATGTCCAAACCAACCGAGTACTCTCTCATGCACACACTTGCTCAGTTCCATTACTTCTCCAGATCTGTCTCTCACAATTGCATTTCTCAATCCATCCAATCTAGTCACTCCTAACATACTCCTCAAAAACTTCATCTCAAAAACATTTATTTTCCTTCGCAAATCTGCAATCAGGCTCCAAGTCTCTTCTCCATACAACACAGTCAGCACAACCACACTCTCATACAGTCCCCTCTTAACATCAATACTCATACTGTTGCTCATCACTCTCTTCAGAGCACCCAAAACCTTGCTTCCTTGATTCACTCGCATTACCTCGCATTCCATTCCACCAACTGCAGCCACATCACAACCCAAGTACCTAAGACTTTCAATTTCTTCCAGCACCTATCCATGCAACCTTATTTCCAACGCCATACCCACTCCATGTGGAGTAAGAGTCCCGGCTCCTAGGCTTTGTAGCGTATTATGAACTGACCGATAACGGATAATGGATAATGAATAACGAAGATAGAACAATAACCCTTAAAAACCCCAAACCCCAAACCCACTCCATGTCGTGAACACTTCATTACCATACTCTTCCTAACATGCACACATAACTTACGTCTATCACACACTCTTCTAATATCCACTACCAACCTTCTCAATGTTTCCTCAGAATCATCCACAAGCGCTGTGTCATCTGCAAACAACAACTGACTTACCTGCCACGGCGTTCCACTGGTATCCATCATCTCTACACCTCTGCCAAATGCTCTTGCATTCACATCTCTCACCACACCATCCATGTACACATTAAACAGCCATGGCAACATCACACAACCCTGTCTCACACCAGTCAACACAGGGAACCACTCACTTGTCTCACTCCCTACTCTTACACATGCTCTGCTGTTCACATAAAAAGTCTTAAATGCTTCCAACAACTTTCCAACCACTCCAAACATTACCAACACCTGCCACAACGCCTCTCTATCCACCATGTCTTACGCCTTTTCCAAATTCATGAAAGCCAAACATACATCCTTACCTTTTGCACACACCTGTCGTACAGCGAACACCTTATCCATACATCCTCTTCCTTTCCTGAAACCACGCTGCTACTCCATCACCACCTCATCCGTTCTTTGTCCCACTCTCTTAATCAAGACTCTTCCATACAGCTTACTCGGCACGGACAACAAACCGATGCCTCTCGAATTGCTACATTCATACTTATCACCTATACCCCTAAATAATGGCACCACACATGCACTACAGCAATCAACAGGAACGACACCACTTAAAAAGCATACATTCAACAAGCGTACTAACCAGTCAATCATAGCCGTGCCACTTTTCTTCAAGCATTCAGCAGTACAACTATCCAACCCAGGCGCCTTCCCCCCTTTCATTTCTTTCACTGCCTCTTGCACCTCCCTCGTTTTAACAGGCTTTACATTTAAATCACCCAGCACGGGCATTCTCCCCATACCACCGATCGCCTCGACTCTCACTTCTCTCCCATTCAACAACTCCTCAAAATACTCTGCCCATCTCGTCCTGACTGCACTATCGCTAACCAGCAATCTACTGTCCTTATCTTTCACTCTCTCTTCCTTTCCAGACTCGTGCTTTCTTACTCTTTTGACTTCTTACCAGAACACTTTTCTCCTTTCCTCAAAGTTCACTCCTATCTTTCGACACCATTCATCATTTGAAAGAAAAGGTTTATTTTTAGTTTTTGTAAAATAAGGAGATGATTAAACCAGTATAATTATGAGCAATATTTTTACTTCATAATATTTACTTATTTTTTTACAGTGCTTTCCTAAGCAGCTTTATTAAAAAAAGTTATAAAATAGACTATACTACCTAATAAGCAAATAGTTAGTATATAAAAATAAATCAATGTATTCTGCTGCCACCTACCTATAAGGATGAATGTTCCAGAGACTCGATTGGAGGAAAGCAAATATACTGAACAATGGAGTGTTTTTTTTACAAAGATAAAATTGGACAGTTTTAAATTGATACAATTTCCTAGACAATTATATTTTATTTTCCCCTTTTAAAAAACAGCTTAAAACACAGTGATTTGGAGAACATTAATCCGTCTCAAGAGCTTTGCAAACCTTTTTAGTGTTAAATAAAAGTAAATGCAGAGAATATACCCAGCAGCAATAGTCAACTGGGGGACTAACGGATTTTGGCCGCACAAGTGATGTTCTTTTTAGGCGGAGAGAACAGGAAAAAAAGAGCCGCCACACATGACACAAATTTGCTCTCTTGGCCCCCGCTCTCAGCAACAGTTGGCCAGGGATAACGGATCATGGCCAAAATTGAGCAATTCATTTTAGGCGGGCAAGAACGGCAT
Source organism: Urocampus carinirostris (assembly GCF_059441175.1). Classification (NCBI taxonomy): domain Eukaryota; kingdom Metazoa; phylum Chordata; class Actinopteri; order Syngnathiformes; family Syngnathidae; genus Urocampus; species Urocampus carinirostris. The sequence goes on along the minus strand of NC_142349.1, from coordinate 54,453,660 downwards.
ACATCCAGACATAAGAGCCTTCTGTCGGTGTCCGTTTGCAGCAATATGGAATTGGGCATAATGGATTGCGGCCGCACGAGTTTAGCTCATATTAGGCATGTATACAGACAAAAAAAGAGTTGCCAGGCAGGCCGGACAAAAGTAAACTCTGCCAGTCCCTGCTCACAGTAATATGCCATTAGTGGTAATACAACACAACTGCACAAGTGCAGTTCACTTTTTGGTAGACAGAACGACAAAAAAAGAGTCACCACGCCCGACCAAAATGCACTTTGATCGCAGATTAGTTTTTAACACGCTATGCACTGAGGCCACCAAGTACGAAGCGTGAAGCAGGGATAAAAGTAGCTCACCAGTGATTGGTAATTGTGATTTTCTAAGAAATTTGATTTCTCACTGGCATGAGAAAGCATTGACATGGTCAGTGTATAAAAGGCCTTTATGTTAGTGGTTGACTGACCCTATTTTAACCCTACTCCTTATGATTGCAACCCAGTAATAACAGAGAAACAACAGGAGTTGTTATTGTAGAAAATGCATATCAAACTTATAACCCTTTGCACCAATCAATAACAGAAAATTAGTTATCAGCTCTCTCCAAAAATTGAATCCTCCGTTGCACCTCTGTGATCCACCGTCATTTGCGAGTCATTGCCGATCATAACATAGCTAGCGTTCTCAATATGAATGTTGGGATGTTGCGGCAAAACCGACTGGGCGCTGGAGAAGTCTGCCGATGAGCCGAGGAAATCAAAATTTCTTTCCCAGCCTCGAGGCGGCCGCCTTTGATGTCTTCTCCGTTCTTCCCACCAAAGGCTCTTCTGCCGATGAATTTGGGCTGGCGACAGCACCTTCTTGATTTTGCTCTCAAAGCTTTTGTTCTCCTCCAACGGAATAATAGTCTGTAGAATAAGGGGCATTCGGTCTCTAGGCAGGCTGTTCGAATTCGGGAGCAAGGGGATAACGGTGTTGTACTTGTGCACCTTGTTGATGGAGTTGATGAGGGCAGAGTTGGTCTTTACCTCCAGCATTCGGGTGTCGAAGTGGCGGGTGAGCAGCAGGATGGAAAAGGCCGAGTTGTTGATGGCATCCTCGATGCACTTGAGGGTACTCATTCCGGGTACGGCAAAGTCGTCGTAGTAAGTCGCACCTTTACTGCCAATGACACTCTCCAGTTTTTCCTTCATGTTCTCTGCTAGTTCAATGTCTTCAGGAGCATGGAGGATGACAAAGGAATAAAACGTGGCCTCGTCTTCTTCTAAGTATGGACCCAGTGAAACGGACCTTCTGGCTGGAGTATGGTTTGTGGGAAACAGCAATGAAGGTTTTGATCCTGTGCTTGGGTTACACTGTGGTGTTTTGTGGGACTTGTTATCTTGCTGGTTTTCACAGTCTGTCCCAGATTCACTGTCCATCTTTGACTCCACCAGATCAAAAGGTTGGACAGATGTTGTTCGGGGTAGAGTGTGGTTTGTCGGGAATGGCGAAGAAGGTTTTGATTTTGTGCTTAGGTTGCAAGGGGGTGTTGTGTAGGACCCACTGTTTTGATGGTTTCCATGGTCTGGTCCAGACTCAGTGTCCATCTGTGACTCTTCCAGATCACCAGATTGGATTAATGTGGATCGGGGTAAAGTGTGGTTTATCAGAAATGGCAGGGATGGTTTGAACCCTGTGTTTGGTGCGATGCTCTGGATACAATGTGGTTTTAGGTTGAACCTCTTTTCTTGATGGTTTCCATTTCCTGTTCCAGATTCGGTGTCGTATATTGACTCTCCCGGACCGGGAGTTTGGGTTAATTTTGGTCCAGATTCCACAGGTCGTTTAGGAGATCCATCGAGTACATCAAGAAGGTTTTGTTCCTTGCATCCCGATGCCTCTGGTGTTACTCTATCCTCCTGGCATTGGATCGTTGGGGGCAGGCTGATCTCTAGATGTGTGGGGTAGGAAATCTCAGAGCATCTGGACTGTAATGAACTGGGAAGACTTTGAAACTGTGTTGTAATGCCTTCAACCTTGCTGTAATGGGTATCGACATGAAATCCCGATGTCAGATCCGTGAGACCCAAGAACTGTGATCCACACACATCTTTAGCTTCAACCCTGAGTTGATGGTAAAATGGATCTTCACCGTGGTCTGTTTTTGGACAGGGGAGGGCCCTCTTGTAGGCCAGATTTCGCAAACTCTGATCGCACAATTCATGCTCGGATAGAATTTTAAAAACCCGAGCCAACGCCGCTAAAGATTCTCGTGTAAGATCCTGAGAAGCACCACAGCACTCTGCAAAGTCTTGTAATTTATACCCGTTCTTACTCCATGTGTCCGCCAGAATCTTGGCAAGGTGGTTGTCCCCCAACATGTGAAGTTTGTCCAGAGCTTTTTCCTCTTTACGGAGAATAAGTAAACACAAGGCGTTGATGATATCGTCTTCGGGAGAATCTCTGAGCTGGAATGTTAAACTGAGAACTCGCTCAGCTGGGACGCTTGTGAGGATGTCAAAAACGTCCCTCAGGCCTGTTCCTTCACGATCGTCCTCCCGATTCATTTTTAATATTTAGCATTCCTCCGACATTATAAGATTCAGAGTTGAGTGTGGAGCACAACTTCCAACTTCCCTTAAAAAAACAAGACATTATAGATCAAGCTCTGATGGTTATACTGTATCTGCTTCATTGGACAACTTAAGGATCATTAAGCTTTAAGCAAGTTTCCAGTCATTAAACAAAACACTTGTTGATAGATACCCACCGACATAAAGTTGTCAGAGCCAAAGGACTTTAGCCTGTATGTCAATTCAGGAAGTTCCCCACATTTCCTTAACTTTGTTAAGATAAGGCAGCCTCCCGTTTCTGCTGCAAAACATGTCAATCCTCCTTTCAAATCGACGTGAGGCAGGGAAATTCCTGCAGAATTGGAGTTTATTAGCTAAACTGTGAGTCAACTAGTGAAGCTATTGTGGTGTGCGAGTCGGTTTCATGATGTCATACGTAATGAAGTACGGCAGCCGATGATAGACAAAATACATAAAACAGGAAGTAGTGTGCTGAGTTTGCCAGATGAGAATAGTATAGAATAGTCTTCATTCTCATTGTTTCAAGATAAGACGGGGACCCCAGAGTAAACAAACACTAAAACACGTTAAAGAAAAACGATAAGATATTAGGATAGATAGGCAATGTCACAGGGTAACAATTGTAGACTGGTCTAAGTTGTAAGTTTCCGGTATATCAGAAATTTACTGCAATGAAAATGTGTGCTGTGACATAAACAGCTGCATTGTGCAAAAATTAGAATACAAATATCATGAACTCCTTCTGAAGTGGGAATCCCGAATTGAAATTGCCATATGGCAGGAAATATAAATCTATGGTAATTAGCTAATGTTGTTTTAAACCCCGATACCACAGATAAAAACATTCAATTGACAAAACAGTGTATAGTGAGTACTACTTATGAGTGAAAGACATGTATATAATTAAATATCTTTATTAATAAATAAGAACATAGAGGAAAAATTAAATTTGAGTCACCTTTGGTGTTGCACACACAATATACAACATATGTGTGCTCTGTAGACTGAGGAAAAAGCAGCCCATGATTTTCTTGGATGTGTTGATGAACCTTGGTAAAATATTCCTTTTTACTGCCACTCTACTGGCATTGTAAACTGTGATGCTTTATGTGTGGTTGTCAGAGGTAATGTCCACCAGACTGAGCAGACATTATTTTCAGGGATGTGTTGCTGACTCTCTGTAAGGTTCTCCTGTCTAGAGCCACCTACCCAGCATACCACACTGTGATGTGGTCTGCCAGTACGCTTTCTACTGTGGCTCTGCAGACTGGGCAGAGAGAAACCCATGCTTTTCTGGACCATGTTGATGACTCTGTGTAAGGTTCACCTGTCTGCTACCGTGCACCCAGCACAGCACACTGTGATGCCGTATGCTAGTAGTTGTCAGCAACGGTGGCCTTCAGACTACCCATACACAACCAGAGGTGGGTAGAGTAGCCAGAAATTTTACTCAAGTAAAAGTCATGTTACTTCAGAATATTACTCAAGTAGAAGTAAAAGTAGCCATCCAAAAACTTGAGTAAAAGTAAAAAAGTACTCCATGAAAGTATTACTCAAGTACTGAGTACATGTAGCAAAGTCATATTCATTGTTTTTTTAAAGCAACCAATCAGATAATCAAATGATCAAAGTCCATCCAATCAACAAAAATGATTAGAATTTAAGAGTAGATTTAGGTGATCAACTTAAATTCAAGTGCTTTAATACACAATAGAATAAAAATAGTATCAATAAAAAATAATACCTTTGATACTTATCTGAACAGGCTCTGCAAGCAGAACAACATCTCGAACAAAGGAGACATTGCATATTGTAGCTGGTGTTTGGCACCCTTTTTAAGGGGAATCTGCTTTGATGTGAAGTCAGAGCTGCTCCTCCTCTTCTATGTTTTCATAGTCGCTATTGCTAAGCGACATTTTTTATCAGTTTCTTCTGTAAACAATATTTCCCCTGCTGAATTCGAATACGGTCACGTAACAAAACTGCTACGTTTGATTGGTTACACGTGGTAGAAAATGAATGCGTTTTGGTGGAGACAGACAGACGCACACTGGCGTGGAAGGGATTTATTAAGTTATGAAGTAACGATTTCAATGTTGCATAATGTTGTGGAGTAAAAGTATTGTTTATTTTCTACAAATTTAAAAAAGTAAAAGTACTGTAAGGGAATTTAAAAATACTCCTAGAAGTACAAAATTTCCCAATACTTACTCAAGTAAATGTAACGGAGTAAATGTAGCGGAGTAAATGTAGCGGAGTAAATATACTCCGTTCTTATCCAACTCTGTACACAATCATTGATTTTTTGCAACGTGGTGATGACGCTTTGTAAGGTTCTCCTGTCTGCTGCCGTGCACCCCACATACCACACCGTGATACCGTCTGCCATTATGCTCTCCATTGTTGCTCTGTAGACAAGGCAGAGAGCAACCCATGGTTTTCTGGACTGTGTTGACAAACTCTTTGGAAGGTTCTCCTGTCTGCTGCCGTGCACCAAGCATACCACACCGGGATGCCAGTCTGCTCTTCATCGTGGCTCTAAAAGACTGAGCAGAGACCAGCCCATGATTTTCTAGGCTGTGTTGATGACTCTCTATATGGTTCTTCTGTCTGCTGCTGTGCTCCCAACATACCACACCGCGATGCCGTATACCAGTGGTTGTAAGAGAGAATATCCTACAGACTGAGCAGAGAGCAGACCATGATTTTCTGGTATGTGTTGATGACTCTGTGTAAGGTTCACCTGACTGCTGTTGTGAACCTAGCATACCATACTATGATGCCTTATGCTAGTAGTTGTCTGCAACTATGACCTTCAGACTGGGCATACACAACCATTGATTTTCTGCAATGTTTTGATAACTCTTTTTAACGTTCTCCTGTCTTCTGCCGTGTACTCAGCATACCACACCATGATGCTGTCTGCCTCAACTGTAGCTCTGTAGACAGGGCAGAGAGCAGCCCATGATTTTCTGGGCTGTGTTGATTACTTTCTATAAGGTTCTCCTGTCTGCTGTTGTGCACTCAGCATACCCCATCGTGAGGCTATCTGCCAGTATGCTCTCCACTGTTGCTTTGTAGACAGGGCAAAGAGCGACGCATAATTTTCTGGGCTATATTTATGACTTTTTCAAGGTTCTTCTGTCTGCTGCCGTGCTCCCGGCATACCACACCATGATGCCGTATGCCAGCCGTTGCCAGAGGGAATGTCCTGTAAACCGAGCACAGAGCAGCCCATGATTTTCTGGTACGTGTTGACTCCCTGTGAAGTTTTCCTGTCTTGTGCCGTGCACCCAGCATACTTCACAGTGATGCTATTTGCCAGTATGCTCTCCAATGTCTTTGTAGACTGGGAAGAAAGCAGCACATTTTCCTTTGGGCTGTTTTGATGACTGTAGGGTTCTCCTGTGCTCCCAATTATTGGAAAGTTCCTAACAAGCCCTCTGAAGTTCAACATATATTGCAGTCTCTTTTGTGTACAAAAGGCCCAGCAGAGGAATTCAGACTCTACTCCCCGCATGTATTTTTATCCACGGAGGAAACCTCCAACCCTGTATTTACCAGGGGTGGGGTCACACCAGGCAGAGTGCAAACCAACATTGGGTTCCTCCAGGCAGCCCAGACACAGAGTCTCTCTGTTCTGTCCGATATGTTTGCTGCGTGACCACTTCTGAGGCTTTACAGTAATTCCATAGGAGCGGTGGTTTTCAGGCCTTGCCGACTCACTATATACCTTCTCGGCATACACTATCCCTATTCAGTCCAGCTATAAAACGCTATCTTCCTAAGGCATAACCAGACGATGCGCATACGCCTTCCGATATGACGCACGCGTTCCGACGTCGTTACCGCAAATTCCGGATCGTCTCCTCTTGTTACATAATCGAGTGCCAAACGTCCATCTTTATTGAGGTCAGTCGTTTTTTAACAAGACACGCTCTCCTCCAGCAGCTGCGTTAGTCACCGTTTGGTTTTACCTCCCAGCCAAACTTGTCAGTTTTGCGAAGGATAACGTTGACTCTTGGATTTCATTGGGGGGTGGTGAAGAATACGATCTGACGTACCCTGCCTCTTTTTTTTGATTTGGAAAGCAATGCTATTCGGTTAATCCGATTCCGTAACCGCCTGTATAAGTGAGTTTACGGAAAGTTCATACAGTAGACCCCTTCCGTTCTGAGATGAAGATAGCAAAATAAAATTGCCGTACGGCGGGGAATAGAAACCTATATTAATTATCTTATCTGTTCCTACCCTGCAGCACAGAAGATACAAAATAAAAATAAATATAACAAACGATCTAGTATTTTACATATGTGCGATAAAAAATAACATTTTATCAATCTCTGGTGTGACGTAAATTGAGCTGGTACAGTGGAATTAGTGGGTGGATGCAGAGCGGGAGGATACGGCGGATAAGAATTTAACTGAAATTAAAACTTCCACTTGCAAGGATCAAATTCGTTGCTTTAATCTCCTCATAATTTTATTATAATAATCCCCATAGTCGATTGGTTACAGATATAATCCTCAGCAACGTTAACGATGAGTGTGCCTTCTTGGTATTTCTTGATATTCCCAATTTTTTTTCTATGGTTATCATGTATTTACTTCTCCTTTTAGCATTTCTTCAAGTCTTGGGACCATAAGCTAATGAATACAGTACTAAAAAACACAGTACAGTATTGTATTGCACTAACTGGCAGAGTCTATACTCTGTATGATAATTACGAGCTTCTGAACTGAACCAAGAAAGAGTACATCATCATGGGAGGGAGTTCGGCCAATAGCGCATCAGAATTTTTTTATGATGCTGTCATACTCACAAACGATGCAAAGTTTAAATTGTGTTTGTTTGGGCATGTGAAACTATTTGTTGATGTTGTATGGTGTTGAAAATGTCATAAAGAGGGGCTAGAATAAACATCTTATTCCACACCGTAAGGTGAAACATTGTGTGGCGGGGACGCCCTATTCTGGGGGTCTATTGATGATAGCAACTAATTGATTACTATTGTATATTTCAATTTTTAATCAATTTATTTTAACATTTCACTATGAAATATGCAACACCAGATAATTGCCGCTTTTGTTGCACTTCATGATAAAAAGTGTTGAACCAAAATTTTTAAAAAATTGCTGACATCATCACAATGTCACGAGGTGGGAGGGGTGACCGGACCAGAACGAAGGCAGGAGGCAGCAAGGGTGAACTCAATTGCGTGACGATCAAAAACTTTTATTTACCAAAATAAAAGTTGTCCAAAACTCAGGGACAAGACAGAACAAACAGGCTTTAACAAAAACGTGCAAACACAGGTTTCTTCCAACTCAACTAAACAGGACAAGGCATGACAGAACAGAAAAGGTATAATGAGCCAGCACCCGCAAAACCCACAATCCAGCCTTAAATAGCAGACACGCAATTAGTTGAACTGCTTCAGCTGGTGCCCAAGGGGCGGGGCAGACCGGTCGCCAAGGCGACCATGACACACAATTGATTAAGTTACAAATACATCCAAGGTGGTCAGGTATTGCTTCAGGACCCATTGTAATTAAATACAGCAGAACAACATCTAAAATGATGTCCGCCAAAAGCAGACGTTTTAGAGGCATATCAGGTTTTTGAAAGTATTTGGTATCGATCTTGTATAATCGTGAAAACACAGTAACAAAGGGGCTGAAATACAGTGGCTTGCGAAAGTATTTGGCCCTCTTTAAATTTGTGACCTTTTGCCACATTTCAGACTTCAAACATCAAAGTATGAAACTGTAATTTCTTGTGAAGCATCACCAATAAGTGGGACACAATTATGAAGTGGAACACACTTTATTGGATATTTAAAACTTTTTTAACAAATAAAAAAACAAAAAACTGGATGTGCAAAATTATTCAGCCCCTTTACTTTCAGTGCAGCAAACTCTGCCCAGAGGTTCAGTGAGGATCTCTGAATGATACAATGTTGACCTAAACGACTAATGATGATAAATGGAATCCACCTGTATAAATGTACCTGCACTGTGATAGTCTCAGAGGTCTGTTTAAAGCGCAGAGAGCATCATGAAGAACGAGGAACACACCAGGCAGGTCCGAGATACTGCTGTGGAGAGGTTTAAAGCTGGATACAAAAAGATTTCCCAAGCTTTAAACATTCCAAGGAGCACTGTATAAGCCATAATACTGAAATGGAAGGAGTATCAGACCACTGCAAATCTACCAAGATTGGGCCATCCCCCTAAACTTTCAGCTCATACAAGGAGAAAATTGATCAGAGATGCAGCCAAGAAGCCACTGATCACTCTGGATGAACTGCAGAGGTCACAAGCTGAGGTGGGAGAATCTGTCCATGGGACAACAATCAGTCGTATCCTGCACAAATCTGGCCTTTATGGAAGAGTGGCAAGATGGAAGCCATTTCTTAAAGATATCCATAAAAAGTGTTGTTTAAAGTTTGCCACAAGCCACCTGGGAGACACACCAAACATGTGGAAGAAGGTGCTCTGGTCAGATGAGACCAAAATCGAACTTTTTGGCAACAATGCAAGACGTTATGTTCGGCGTGAAAGCAGCCCAGCTCATCACTCTCAACAAACCATCCCCACAGTCAAACATGGCGGTGGCAGCATCATGGTTTGGGCCTGCTTTTCATCAGCAGGGACAGGGAAGATGGTCAAAATTGATGGAGCCAAATACAGGACCATTCTGGAAGAAAACCTGATGGAGTCCGCAAAAGACCTGAGACTGGGACAGATAATTTTCCAACAAGACAATGATCCAAAACATAAAGCAAAAGCTTCAATGGAATGGTTCACCAAAAACATATCAATATGTTAGAATGGCCAAGTCAAAGTCTAGACCTCAATCCAATTGAGAATCTGTGGAAAGAACTTCCATCCAACCTCACTGAGCTCGAGCTGTTTAGCAAGGAGGAATGGGCAAAAATATCAGTTTCTCGATGTGGAAAACTGATAGAGACATATCCCAAGCGACTTGCAGCTGTAATCACAGCAAAAGGTGGCGCTACAAAGTATTAACTCAATGGGGCTGAATAATTTTGCACACTCACTTTTTCCTTTTAGTATTTGTTAAAAAAGTTTAAAATCAATAAAGTGTGTTCCACTTCATAATTGTATCCCACTTAAGAAATTACAGTTTTTTTATCTTTATGTTTGAAGTCTGAAATGTGGCAAGAGGTCACAAAGTTCAAGGGGGCCAAATAGTTTCGCAAGCCACTGTATAATCGTGAAAACGCAGTAATAAAGGGGCCCAAATACATTATATTCCACATCGTAATGTAATAAAATCGTAGGCTAGGGATGCCATAACCCGTGGGTCGAATGTTTTTTCTAATCACTGCAATAATATCCCCCCAAAGCACAAGTGCCCCTTTCTTGATATAAAAGTTATTGCCCAGCAATAACAACGTTAAACAATCAAATTCTGAATAAATGTTATCACAGGCTACGTCGAAGCCACTCAAGCAAACCACAATTCATTTAGCTTAATATTCCAATGTTTTACAACGGACCGTTTCGTCGCAGCAACCCGAGAACGGCGCAGAACTCGTAAAAACAAATCAAAGCTCAGAGGAATCCCGTACAGTAAAGGTCCGAATGAAATTCGAACCACAACAGCTCGTAACACACATGGTAACTTTATTCTATACGTTTTAGAATGCTCCTCCAAAGATTCGAAAGTTTGGTGGTAGGAAAAATGTCCGAGAAACGTGAGCCGGTCATAATGTATCGTCAATATAGCGCATTCTTTGACCGACAACACACCAGCTGTGCTAGAGTCAACTGTTGCGACACGTACTTTGCTGCTCTTGATGCAGTACTGCAAAAGACACTTATGAATTTGCTCCAGGTAGTGATGCTCAACTTATATATTTATTATGAAATAAAAAAACTGGTATTTTAATTTAACCACTCTTTCATGTTTTGTTCAGTTGGAACTAGTCAGTATTCCATCAGTGTCTGAAACTCATGACAAAAAGTTACCGGACACCAGGGCAGCAACTCTGAAAAGTTACCTGCCCAGCCATAAAGTTGCCTGCCCCATTTTACACAACTTGAAAACAATAAGACAACTAATCGCCAAAAAATCCGTTGTTGCAAAGTATTAAGGATTGATAATCAGAAGATATAACAGAACAACACTTTAAAATTAAGTTTACTATAAATCTACTTATAACATTCATTGCATGTATATGACATCGCTGTTTTCCATCTGCCATCAGTATGTACCTGTATTTACTCATCTTCATTCATAAAATGTCTGCGTTGCGTCATCTGCTACAAGCCACGGGAACTCCTCTTTCCAAGATGCTTTTAATGTATGTTTACGTTTTGTAGCGTCATATATTTTATTAGCTTCTTTTGAATATTTCTTCTGGGGCTGAGATTTTGGCTTGATTCCTAACCACTTATCCATTTTTCTTGTGTTCTCTCTGCCTCTACTTTGGAAAATATGAAAATGCATGACCGTATAACGCTCGTAAAAGTCCGGAAGCACGAAACTATTCGATCCAGGCTTCTGATTTGCTGCCAAGTGTACAAATTGCCAAACGAACCGAAATTCCAAAATTTCCAGACCAAACCAAAATTTCCAAATCGGAATGAAGCAAACGATTAATTTGAAAAAAAAAAATCTCTCGTTGTTTCTTTTTTTTTTTCTTGAAAAAGTTGTCGGTCACCCGGGCGTAGACGTTTTGCAAGTTGTACGCCCGACGTAAAAGATGCACGCCCCGGGCATCCGGGCAGACGTTATTTCAGACACTGATTCCAGCATTGTCTTGCTTTGGCGTTTCTGTGCTCTGTTAGAGTTAATTAACATATCTTGTGCTGTATTTCTTTTGCCTTAGACTATCACACTGCCACCACCTTGCTTTACTATTGGCATCATGTTCTATTTGTCTCTTGCTGCACACCTTCCAAAAAGTTCAATTTTTGCCTCATCGGTCCAAGGAATGTTTCTCCAAAAGTCTTGAGGAAAATCCACATTCGTTGTGGCAAATCTTTTGTGACAGCCGTGGTTTTCTCCTGGGAACACTCCCATGGAGGCCATTTTTGGCCAGTGTATTTCTTATAGCGGAATCATGAACACTGACCTTAACAGGGCTGCTTTGTTTCCTCAGGAACAGGACAACTTACTGTTGTTGACGAAATAATGAATTCTGGTGTTTACCTGAAGAACCTGAAGGAGAGCTTCCGGCCATCCGTTCAAACTATAGTGCTCATCGATCATGTAGCAGGATAACAATGTGAAACACACCAGGAAGTCAACCTCTAAATGGCTCAAGAAGAGAAAAGTGGGTGAGAATTCCTCCACAACGTTGTGAAAGACTCATTAACAATTATCGTGAACGTTTGATTGCTGTTATCACTGGCAAAGGTGGCCCAACTCGCTATCAGGTTCAGGGGCGACTACCTTTTCAGTAGGGTTACTTTAACTGGATTACTCCAATACCAAATATGCTAATAAAAGACAAAAGAAACTAAATATGAATAAAATCACTAAATTTTGTGCAGGCTTGGGGAGTAACGGAATACATGGAACGGCAAAAACGATGTTGACAAGCTGTTTGGATTTATTTTCATTTTGTTTCTGTCGCATTTTATGTTAGTTTTGCCGGATGTCAAAGAGATCAAAGCCAGGAGAGAAAGCTTACCACGTGTTGTGAGTCATAATTTTATTCCTATTTAGTTTATTTTGTCTTTTATTAGCATATTTGGTATTGGAGTCATCCAAAAGTAATTGAAAGTAATCCAGGTAAAGTAACCCTACCCAACCCTGCTTTTTACATAGGGCCAGATAAGTTTTGATTCTTTTGTGCTTTAGTAAATGTAATCAACATTTCAAAACCACATTTTGGGTTGTCAATGTATGATATCAAAATTGGTTTGATGATCTTGCGTGGGTTTCTTCCGGGCCCTCCAGTTTCCTCCCACATTCCAAAGACATGCATTTCAGGTGGATTGGCCGGTCCAAATTGTCCCTAGGTGTGAATGAGCGAGCGAGTTGTCTGTCCCTGTGTGCCCTGCGATTGGCTGGCAACCAGTTCAGGGTGTCCCCTGCCCACTGCCCGATGATTGCTGGGATGGGCTCCAGCACCCCTGTGACCCTACTGAGGATAAGCGGTGCAGCTAATGAGATGAGATGAGATCTGAAACATTTGTGAGTGATAAATATGCAAAAAACACAAAATTGGGAAAATATTTTTTCACAGTACTGCACTGTGTACGGGATTATTCATTTGTCACCAGTCATGTAATTGATTTATTTGGATTGCTCCAATCAGCGCCCAAGAAACAGAAGTTCTCTGATTGGTTTGCACTTCAAGGCACTTGGAAATTGATGCGGCAATTCCGCAAAATAGATATATAACCGTGAAATACATATTCACCCATGGAACCCTTTAATAGGAAAGAACCTCTGTTGCACCAAGGACCTGAAACTGTCCAACGTCGGAATCCAAAGCTGAGAAAATTTGAATATAATCCGTTGTAATTGTGAGCATCTCGTTTTACGGGTGTTAAAGGTTAAATGCTAGCTAAAATGCACAGATGTGGCGTTTGTGTGCACGAATCTCAGCCGTGGGAGAAAGCCCGGAGGGAGGGGAAGCGACAGAGGGGTCACGTATAAGAGGCTTTGGGGCAGAGCAGTGAAAAGGAGGCCCTTTCTTGGACAGGGACCATGGATTATGATGAAAGACGGCAGTGGGGGATACACTTATTTTATCTCCTTCATGCACTTGCTACATTTTCCTTTCTAATTTAGCATCGTCGCTAAAATAGGATACTTACGCCGTCAGGTCAAATACATATTCTGATTGGACTATTTGCACGTCTGAAGAGGAATTTGTGTCCGAACGGATCGATGGCCTCTTTAGAATTCGCTCGAAGCGAGCGTCTCTTTTTCCCACCCGCCGCATTCGTCACACATGCTAAGAGAATTTAACACACCCGCTTTCAGCACGGGGAAAAAAATATATATGCCTCATGGTCTGTTCCCATGTACATGTGAACACACAAATGAAGCCCCGTTCAGGCGAAAAACACCTGCCCTTATGAAGAAGTACGAAAGTGACAAATTACGATAGACAAAAACAAACTTCTGACAAACCATGTTTACATTTTTAAAAGTTTTATTATTATTGTGAAATTTGTATTAATTATTCTTTAAAATCCACTTAAAAATGCTGTCGAAATGAAATATCCCATAGCATTAATATCTAAGATGATCATACTTTTTATGATTTATTTGTATTTCATTCCAAGGGATTTTTTAGAACATTATGTTTGTTATGTTTTTATATCAAAAAGGCGCTTTTCCACAATTTCAGAATGCTCGGGTTGGGCCCGTGCTCGATCCTTAAGATTTATTGCTTTTCCTGGATATTGGTCATGTCTGTCCTGTTGCCCCGCCTCCTTTGATTAACAGCAGGAGTAATTTTTCAGAAAAACGGCATTCTGAAATCAAAAGGCTGTTGTAGCGTTTTTTCTGTACCTTATATGTCTCGAAGATGCCTGTGTGCTATTGGTCGATGTCCTATAAAATGCTGGTCTGCTATTGGTTGGCATCACAGCCTAATGATAATGCGGATATGCTATTGGCTGAATTACCTCCTACAATACTTCCCTTCTCTCTTTGTTAAGAATCTTGCGTAACAAACTTTTTGTTTCGCCATAGGTCCCAAAAGTTGATGCTTGCAAAGAAATACGTCCATAACCAATCGACAATCAGGACAACCATTAGGAATAAGGTGGCGATTAAAACAACAAGGTCTTCTAAGGGCATGACAATCCTCAAAAATTGAAGTTTTAAAATCAGTTTTCATTTTAATCCGCCCTTTCCTTCCCCATTGCATTCCCTCGCTACTCTACTCTACTGTACCATATCTATATCTACTATATCTATTTATAATTATATTTAATCATATATACATAAGTAGTATTTACTGTATACTATTTTGTTACTAATGTTTGACATATATTTACAATTACAATAATTAGGACATGTTTCTATCCCCCGGCATATGAAAATTTCTCCTTGCAATCCAACCAAATTCACTCCCATCTCATCAGTTATAATAATTATGTATATACATGACAAATAGCCAATTGCCTGTTTTTGTTTTTTCCATAGGTAATTTTTATTTAATCCATTTTGGGACTTTTAAGTTTGAACATACCTGTCAATTCATACGTGTTCTGTGATTTTTATAAGTTTTGGGGTTTTTTGTGATCATTTCAAATTGTGTACGCCGTTTAACATTTTTTTTCTTTAAAGACCATTCTTGTGTTGCCCATTTAATCTCTAATCTGGATCATCTCTTTCACTGGTTGCAAAGGACAAAGTCACGGTAAATTGCTAATGAAAATAAAGTCTGGAAATAGCCCTAACACTCTAACCATAACCCTCTAACCCTAACCTTTAACCCCATAACCTAACCATAACCCTCTAACCCTAACCATCCTAACCTAACCTTAACCCCTAACTCCATAACCTCACCCCTAACCCTAACCCTAACAATAACCCCAACCCTAAACTCTAACCCTTACCCTAACCCTAACACCGAATCCTTAACCCTAACCATTACCCCTAACCCTCTAACCCTAACCCATAACCCCTAACCCCTAACCCTAACCCTACCCCTAACTTAAACCCTAACCCTAACCCCTACTGGTGTGCTTTTATACACTTCATCTACCCCACTCATGGAAAGAAAGAAAGTTTCTCCAAAACCCTTTGACTTTTCCTTTTTTTTTCAGGCGTTTACTTGCAAAAACAGGCGCATAGCGTTAACATTTTTCCGCCAGGCTGCGCCTCGCTCAGATGAAGGTTATGTTCGGGTGAATGACGCTTTAGGACGCCTCCGTGCATGCAGGCCGAGTCACTTCATGCGTGCGCCGCCAATCAAAGCAAACACAAACCGAGGTTAGCCAACGCCGGCGACGATCTGAGCTAATGTGACAGTTAACTAGCATTAATTCAGGAGCAAAAGGTAAATGAAGCGGGCCCCGGGACACGATGCTGGCGATGGGGGGGTAAGCACAGTGGCTGGACGGGCTACGCTCGGGTGAGCATGTAGGCCACGCCGACAACAATGCATAATACAGCCGCCGGTGATGGGAAGTGGGGAGCGGGGGTTGTTGGCACGCATGCACAGACATTGACGGTGATGGGGCACGCAGCAGTTTATGCTCTTATCAAAAGACGGGCCTTTGATCAAGCTGACAGGAAGAGCGCTCGCCCCCGGAGGAATTAGCCAAGTCTTGCCACGCGAAAGAAGAAAAAAAGAGCATCCGTAATAAATCCGTCGCGAGCTGGAGTAAAGACCGTCCGACGTGGGACTCGATTAATATGCTAAATGTAGGAATGGAGGCGGGATTCGTTCCAGTTTGGAATCAGACTGTCAGATTCAGGCGTGGCCGGCGAAGAGATTCTCGCATGTGTAGACACAAACGCACTGGTCGTAACTGAACAAAACACGAAAGGACGAGGACGCAAGGAACATATTCACACGTGAATGGAACCAATCCGCATAACAGAAAAACATGAAAGAAAGACAACATAGAATATGTTAGAACTAAAACTACTTACAGCTGAACAAAACACGAATGAGCAAAGACCTCAAGAACTTACTCACACGTGAATAGAATCACATTATGATGTCCAATCACCAACCAACTCAAACAGAACAAAACATGAAAAGTGACAACGAAAAGAAACAATCCCACACGCGGACAGAACAATGAGATTGCTGTTATGATAAGATCAAGAAATATAATTCAGGCACACCAACTAGCTGTAACTGAACAAAACTTGAAAATGGTGCAATGGAGGGAAACATTCTCACTCATGGATTGAACAACTAAACCAACAAGCTTTAACAGAAAAAAACATGAAAGCGACTACGCAGAATATGTAGAAACACTAACCACATCTAAATGAAAAAAAACAAAAACATAAAAGGAAGCCAGCAAGGGATATGTTGGCACATGAACTGGTTCTAAGCGAACTAAACCCTGGACGAAAAATTTATTATGGTTCAACAGCAGCCAGCTCTTGTGGAACAAAAACTGGAAGGAAGACAATATGGTATATTTCGGAATACAGACAAACTCTAAGAGAACAAAACACTTAAGAACGACAACACAGGATATGTTGGAACACGAACTGGTTTTAATTGAATAAAACACAAGATTGCAATGAACGTACTCACATATGGATGAAAACTACATAATGTTCCACCGACAACAAGCTCTAACAGAGCAAAACATGAAATGAAGACAAAACAAGATGCATTCCGTCACTTGCACGGAACAAGAACAAGAGCATAAAAAATGTTTGCACATAACATAGAAGAAACTCCGGTTATTTGTCATTAACATGTGCATATATATATATTCCTGCATCATCTTACTTCTATGTTTTGTTCAGTAAGAGTTAGTTTGTATTCCAAAATACCCTGGATTGTCTTTCTTGCATGTTTTTGTTTGATCTAGTTAGTGCCTTGTATATTTTGAGTGTCGTCATCATGCTTGTTGTTCAATCATCGTGTGGTATTGTTTAGTGTCGTCTAATTCTGCATTGTCATCTTTTCATGTTTTGTTCATTTAGATCCAGTTAGTGTTCAAACATGTCCCAAGTTGTTTTCCTTATGATTTGTGTAAAATCATCTAGCATTCTAACCACATGTTAGTATTTTTCCTCCATCCTTTTCCTTTCATTTTCTGTTTCGTAAGAACCAATTGGTATTCCAACATATCCTGTGTTGTCCTCTTTCATGTTTTATTCATTTAGATCCGTTAATGTTTCAACTTATGTAGCAGGGATGCATATCCAGCGTGTGTTATGTGTAGTTGAGTCTGTATTTAGAGTAGCTTTGATGAATTTTAATTCCTGGTAAATTTCCTTATTTTATTGTTCTTTATTATCTGATGGTTGGTTGGTTGGTTGGATCCCTTAACCACTAGGGTTGTAGGGGCAACCATTTCCTGTGGTGTGTCTTGGGCAAGTACAGCCTGGTGGCCAACATACATGCAAATGTGCTAACCACTGTACTATTGTAACTGAATCATTTTCTAAAATCTAATGTGTCTCAATTGCGTGATTCACTTCATGAATAATCACTTGATGCAGGTGGTTATGGAACTCATAAACAATGAAATTCGAGGGAATACCGTATCTGGATCAGCATTGAAATTCAGTCACAAATCTTATTAAGGTTTCCGTCCATTAAGTTTCCAAAAGGAAGACAAGTCCAAAAATAACCAGAGCCAATCTGGCAGTGCTCGACTTTCCGAGTCGTTGCCCACCCAGGATCCGGCTGCCCATCCTTTGTCACTTTTGTCCATCTCCAACCACGGCGGATGCTGCGCTCATGTAGCAGATGCTTCAAACCCAAAAGGAAGCGATGCATGATGGGAAATTCATTGCATATTTGGACCCCCCTCCGTTCTGCCTAATCACCACAATTAGCAAACATCTGCGGCGGCTCCAAAGCCGAAAGCGCGTAATCAAAGCGGCTTCACCCACTGACGGGAAGCGTTCCGTTACAATCTCTGTGATTAATTGAGACGGCGAACGGCAAGAACCAAAACCGGCAAGATCGGATTTGCGGTATCGGCGACGAACCGAGCTGGCAATAAGGAGCTCACGCTGAGGTTGGCAATTAGTGGAATGAGAACATTTTATGATCGATTGAGGATTTTCTGGACCGTCAAGTTAGCTTAAAAGTGTTTGGTTCGGTACAAAATATTTGACAACAAGTTTGAGAATAAATTAGACCTCCGATATTCGATTAATCCGTTCTTAGGTGGGGGTTGTTCGGTAAAATTGCTGTATAGCGGGGGATAGAAACCTATGCTAATTCGCTAAATCGTTCCTAACCTTTCTAACCCAGGATAAAAATTTAAAATAACAAAATATGGTGAGTACTGATAAGTTTTGGAGGTGGACGGTCCCTAATCAAAACAAAAAAGTGTTAATGGAGGCTTCAGACACAAGAACAGGATGGCTGAAGGTCTTTGCCTCTCGCCGCCAGGACAAGAATTGAGGGTGCGGCCGAGGCACTCTCTTCTCGCCGCCTGGACAGCAAATCAGGGCACGTCCGAGGGGGCCTTCCCCTCGCCGCCAAGAACAGGAAACCAGGGCGCGGCTGAGGGGCCTTCTTCCCGCCGCCAGCACAGAAAACCAGGACGTGACGAGGGGCCTTTCCCCCGCTGCCAAGACAAGAAACCAGCCGTGGCCGAGGGGCTTTCTGCTCGCTGCCAAGACATAAAACGAGGGTGCGGCGGGGGAAAATTCTCCTCGCTGCCGAGACAAGAAACCAAGGCGCGGCCAAGGGGCCTCTTAGCCGCTGATACAGGAACCATAAGTCGCAGTCGGGACAGGGATGTGGGAGCCTCCGCCTGGGTCCTTCGGTGGGCGGGATGTTCTGTTAAGTTATGGGGGTGGATGGACCCCAACAAGTACATTTCAATGTAATATAGTATGTTTATGGTTAAATAACATTACAAATAATTATGAAGGACACATTAAATATGACTGCGATTGGCTGGCAACCAGTTCAGGGTGTCCCCTGCCCACTGCCCGATGATTGCTGGGATGGGCTCCAGCACCCATGCGACCCTACTGAGGATAAGCGGTGCAGCTAATTGGATGAGATGAGACATTAAATATGACTTACCCTCGGTGTAACATGACTTGAGCAGGTACAGAGTAGTAGTGAGTGGATCCAATTGGGGAAGTAGACCGTGTATTAAGATCTTAATTGATTATAATACAGGGATTGTCACACAACTAGAAGATTTGGTTGCCTTAACCGCTTCCTTAGCTTCAGTAATAGAACCGATTATAGATTTGTTAGTCCTTAGTATTGCTACAAAGTCTTGTAAAAGAAAAATTAATTTTTTTTTTCTTTCGTGGGATGTGACTTGAGCTGGTAAAGTGGTGTTGGTGAGTTGATGCAAATGGAAGCCAGGTTCAAGTGAAAATTGATTTTTAAACTTCCACGTAGAAGGATTGTCATCCCATTAGTAGACTTTGTATCTTTAATTGCCTCTTTATTTTGAATATTTTTCAAAATTGTCAAATGGTCATGTTTCTGAGCCAGGTTAACGGTGCGCGTGCCTTCTTTGTATGACTTTATAATCTCAAGTTTCATTCCCATGGTTTTCTTGCTTCACTACTTACTATCACAGAAAATCTAGAGACCAATATCTTAACAAATTCAAGTTTGTTGCATGAGATGTTAAACTCAAGAAAGAGATTCAGCAACGCTATTTCTTATGTGAAACGGCATTCTGAGATTCTGAGACCTTTTGAAATGAAAATGAAAATGTACAGTACTTCTTTTTTTCTTTGGTTATCCTATTTTTGCTTTTCCCGCTAATATCATTGCAAGTATTGAACTCTATAGACGTATACTTTACATACTGAGTGTTTTAATTACATTTAGCCTCCACTCTGTTCATATAGCACAGCGTATAAGCATTGAGTATGAAGTGGAGTGGAGCTGCAAGTGACCCGGATTACGAGAAAGGCTAAGAGAGATGGGATAAAGAGGGGAAAAAGTCCTTGAAAGCTAAGACGCGGAAGTTTGACTAAGTGTACGTAGCGCTTGGCTTCACTGCATCAATGGAGGTAGGGACGAGGAAAGACCGGTGCCATTGCTATGTTAAAACTGTAGACAGTGGACAGCACAAAGCCAAAGAAATGAAGTTGTATCTTCAAGATTCCCCAATCAGGCTAAAAAGAGGAAAGGTATTCAAAAAAGATTTGGCATGGACGAAGGTGACAAATATACTACAAATATAAGTCTACTATGGAAATAACACAAAAATACTACTGCAGAAATACTACAAAATAAAACGTATTCACTAAAAAGCTGTAGTGCAGCATTTAGCACATTTGCCTACCGCAATAAAGGTCCCCGGATCGAGAGTGGGTGGAAGCATACGATGGCCTGGGGAAGGATGGCCACCAACAGGCTATATATGCCCAAGACACACCACAGGAAATGGTGCACCTACGACACTCGTGGTTAAGGGATCCAACTACAGAAAGCTAAAGAAATACTACAGAAATCAGACTGGAGAAACAATACAAAAAATAAACTGCAGTAATACATGAGATATATATTTTTTTCTTTTTGAATAAATTCACTTGCAAACATCTACACATACATATATTTCCAAGGATATTTATCCATAGATCAATTCCATTAAATTTGTTTAGAAAGACTCAGAATTCAGAACTCAGCAAATGCATAGAATTGTCCCATTTCAAGCCACATATTCGATAATATGCAATAAGAACTCAAAATAAATTAGAATTTGCATAAACTTTGAGTAGCTTGTGTCTTCTGTGGTAGATGACAACAATTCTGACAGCTCATTACTGGCGCAGCTGGAGATGTCACTCTTTCCGAGGCAGCAGGTTTAAACCAACGCTTTATGAGTCGCCGTGTCGGACATTTTGAGCTCGGATTGATTTTCACGCTGTATCTTTATGATTGTTCATCCGTAAAGAATATTATTAAATCAGAGGGACACATAAATACAGTAGAACCTGGGATTTCCAGATGTTACCTCAAAAGAGCAGGGCTTTCAATTCTTGTTAATATTTTCTTATTTATCTTTTAAATGTATTTTTATGTCAAATTACTATTTGAATGTGTTTATAATGATAAGGAAGATGTGATTCATGGCTATTCAGACAAGACCTGGATGCTTTTAGGAGCCCAGAAACTAATTAGTTGGATTTCAGTTATTTTGTATAGTGAACATTTGCTCAAGATACAACCAATCCGGGATACAAGCACAATCCGCAAACAAATTAATCCCATTTATAGAGATAAAATAACGAAATACTTGTTGACATTTTCAAGATAATTCATTCCTCATTTCCACTTGTTCATACGGATATACTGTCGTGTAGTGGCGCTGTGCCATCACTTTGCGGAAACTGTAGTTGAAAAGCATTATGGGAAATGAAGTTTTTGGTCAAAACACTCTTTGGACTAGCTTGTTTTTAGTCACACAGACATTTTAATGTCTCACAGGCCACATAGCATGATGTGAAGGGCCACATTTGGCCCGCCGGCCATGAGTTTCACATATTTGTTTTAAGGTGTGGAAAAATTAAATTGCATGCCCAAAAATGATGCGTCTCTTAGATGCTGGTCAACTTCATGTTAAAAAATTGTTCTGCATGAAGATGTAGATATGCTATTGGCTAAATTAAATCCCATGATGGCTTTCTCTCTCTTTTTTCCTTGCAGAATCTTGTGTGCTTCATGTCCGCAATACAGTTGTTTTTTACTGTAGTTAATTATAAATGTGTCTCTGCCCATCTTTAGTCATAGTTATAATTGCATTTATTCATATTATTTCAGTGTGTTTTGTAACCATTTGTGGTGTTATTATATCAAACCTGATAGTACCAGTTTAGACAGACCCTCCATTTACAGTGAAAGAGTACTAAACCCTTCTATTTCCTCAGGTTTTGGTTTCCAGTATTCGAATGATTGTCAGTCATGTTGATGTTCGCACTTGTGGATTTCTGCAGTATTGTCTGTAGCTAATTTTTGCCCTAAATATTCCGCAAATGCAACTTCAAAGGAACTGTTCATCGCCTACAGCTTTTATTTCAATAACCTACTTTCTCACAACCTGGATTTAAAAGAACACACAGGAGAAGAAAATCGTTTTTATTCAGTCCCAAAGCTTGCAGTGATGCTAAAGGGAGACTCAAAAACATTATAACCATGGAAATGAAGCTTTTCATTTTTAAGAAATGCATAGAAGGCAAACAAATGGCTACCCTAGCTAAATTGCATGGCCATTAACAATCGACGATCAGGACCATTATTAAAAATAAGGAAGTGGTTAAAGCAAGGAAATCTTTCGAGGGCATAATAATACTGGCAAAGTGGAAATTTTTCAGTTTTCATCTTTAATTTTTCATCAATTTGGAGCTATTTAAGGTTTCTAACTCTCGCTATCTAGTAATTCCACTTTGCAATCCCCACCTCATTATGCATTCGTGTCATATCCCTGGGTCTGCTGTTTGTGGTTTTACTAGGGAGACAGTGAAATGAAATTTTGGGTCCGAAACAGAAAACCAAAAACTTGTAATGCTTGGCCAAAATGTCTTTGTGGTATCAGCTAATTAACACTGCTAAATTGTAGATAGTAAGCTCTGTTAGATTGTGAATATTAGCAAAAATCCAGCTGGTGGCTAACAAAAACGTAGAAGCAGCGGGACACGTGAATTTTTGAGGACACGTTCTTGTTCAAGCTTGAAAGCTTAGCAGGTCTCCCGTTCTGATAAAGGTCTCTTCAGTAACTGCCTTATTGCACCGACTCCACCCCGAGTGAAAGCCAGCTTCGAACAGCTCACCTCACGTTAGATGTGACATCATCTCAACATCGCCCATTTGGAACCCTTCTTTCAGTTTATTTATTCTTTCGGACAAAATTGAAAATGCACCTCGATACCGAAAAATCAGTGCTTCCTAATTTTTTTTGCGATCTGCAACATATGAATTGAAACGATTGCTTAATTTAAATGAAGGCTATTTTTTTCAATTCAGGGACTACGTACTTGTTCTTTCGATCGCCACTTTTTTCGAATCCTTGTGATGAGGAAATGGCACTTAGGATTTTCCTTGATTGTCGGTGCCGTTGGTCGCCTTGGCCACCGGCGCTCTGATGGAGTGGAAACCAAAGCAGGAAAAGTCAGACCAGAGAGCTGAATTAGCGGCAAGCTGTGACTTTTATAATGAGGGTGGCTGCTAACATAATGAGGCTTCTCAGCGAAATCACCAGCGTTAAAATAACACCCAAAAATTCGAACTCAATGTACGTTAACCCCTTAAAGTTCCTTCGAAATTCACCTGAAAATCCTAACCCAAGACGTAACCAAAGACATTAGAATGCTGTTCTTGAACCGTTTGGACAATATGTACGTTTTTGGTCTCTTTTAAAAGGTAAAAATGAAATAATCACTGCAAGCGGTACCAACATTGAGTATTCTAAGTTGGATCACACAGAAATAGAAAATTTACATTGGCATCTTGGCTGGAAAAGAGCTGGGATAATAGCATGAAGCCTTCTCTAGTCCCAGGTCAAATGTAATCACAATCTGAAAAACTAAATATTTTATTTTACACATTTTTCTGAAGGTATGTCAAAGCGTTTCCAAAAGTAGCCATTTGGAGACGACCAGTTTACCGCCCTAAAACCTTTGCAACCATGTACAGTGGTACCTCTAAACATAAATTAATCTGGGAGCAGCTTCGTAACCTGAAAACTTCACAAGTAGAGACGCATTTGAATGTAAATGCGCTAATCTGTTTCATAAATCATCAAAGAGCATCAACACATGGAACAATTACATGTTAAAATTAGATTAACGGACAATAAACATCAAACAAGAGGCCCATAAGGTACAGAATAAAAGAAATACTAAAAATGTTCATTTACCCTTCTGCCTCGCGTTTCTTGAAAAACCGATCCAATGACGTCTGCTTTTGCCAAATTTTGACAATTCAGGCGTAGGGGTAGCCCGATTTGTCAACACATTTTCCAAGTGATTCATTTCCCCTATTCTAAGACTTCATGGAATTTTCCTAAAATTTCTTTAATTTGGGCTGATTGAATGATGGCTGTGTCCTCCTCCTCGCTATCTTGCCGAATCTCTTCCTCGTCTCTGAACTCTGACCTGTAAGGATGACACAAAAAGCATGATGGGAGCATGACAGGCAGATTTTAAGCCAAAGCCAGTTTGTTTATGTTTGGGAAACTTTAATAACGGTGTGTAATGTACTGTATTTTTTTTACTTCATATCCTGAAACGCCTTTGTCACTAGATGCAATATTTTCCCGTTCAGCTACTTTGTAACCTGGAACTTTCGTATGTAGAGTCATACGTAAGTGGAAGTCCCACTGTATTTGACTTTGGCCAATTATTAGACATAGTGAAAGAGTTGTAAAGGTTTGACTTCTCTTCCCAGATGTCAATCACTGCACACTTGCGCGTGATAATCAAGCGTAAATACTCATCCCAGGTTGCATTAACACAAGTTTTTTTTTTTTTTTTTTTTTTTTTTTTAATTTTGGTTTATTTTTG